>NC_135802.1:86540582-86874244 GCF_964213995.1 Mustelus asterias
TACTTCCTGAACCCAATATCAAAAAGACACCCAAGCTACATCAAAGACACCAACCACTTTGTACAAATAGTAACTTCCCTGGCCATCCAATCAAAAAGCCTCCTGTTCATAATGGACTTTGAGAGCCTATATACAAACATAGAAACAGACAGATGAATTGGAGCAGTAAGAAAAGCTGTCAGAAAATTCCCCCAGGAAGGCAGACCAGATGAGGAAATAATTCAATTACTGTACCTCAGACTGACTTTGAATTCAATGGCAACTACTACCGACAGGTCAAAAGGACAGCCATGGGCAAAACATTTGCATCAGCATATGCAAACGTCTACATGGCAGAATGGGAAAGCAATGCATTTAAGACATGCTTCATAACACCACTACATTACTACAGATACCTAGACGAGATCTGGGGAGTATGGACACACACCGAGGCGGAGGTGAAGGACTTCACCAACACACTGAAGAACGACCACCCATCAATTAGAATCAAAACGACAATACATAAAGACCAAATAGACTTCCTGGAAACGACAGTACTTAATTTACCACATACAAGCACTTGCAAACTGGCCACTAGAGTATTCTTCATCCCACAGACACACACACACACTCCTACACCCACACAGACATCACCCACAACATACAGTGAGGGGATTAGTAAAATCACAACTGTCTCCCTTCTACTGTATATGCAGCAAATAAACGGACTTTGAAAAGGCAACAACAACCCTTTTCCAAGCACTTAAACGGAGAGGGTACACCAAGAAGTTCCTGAGACACCTCAAATCAAACTTCCTAAGATCAAAAGGGGAACCAACACAGAGGAAGGAAGGGAAACCCATCCTACCACTAATCATCACATACAGCCCACAGGGTGGAGAAATATGTAGAGGAGTCAAAAACAACTTTGAAAACTTAAAAAAGAACACAAAACCTTAGAGAGCTAAGGCGGACGACACGAAGGTTGGTGGGGTTGTGGATAGTCTGGAGGGATGTCAGAAGTTACAGAGGGACATAGATAGGATGCAAGACTGAGCGGAGAAGTGGCAGATGGACTTCAACCCAGATAAATGCATAGTGGTCCATTTTGGCAGGACAAATGGGATGAAAGAGTACAATATAAAGGGAAAGAATCTTAGTACTGTGGAGGATCAGAAGGACCTTGGGGTCTGGGTCCATAGGACTCTAAAATCTGCCCTGCAGGTGGAGGAGGTGGTTAAGAAGGCATATGGTGTGCTGGCCTTTATCAATCGAGGGATTGAGTTTAGAAGTCCGGGGATAATGATGCAGCTATATAAGACCCTCGTCAGACCCCACTTGGAGTACCATGCTCAATTCTGGTCGCCTCATTACAGGAAGGATGTGGAAAAGATTGAAAGGGTGCAGAGGCGATTTACGAGGATGTTGCCTGGATTGAGTGGCATGCCTTATGAGGATAGGCTGAGGGAGCTCGGTCTTTTCTCCTTGGAGAGACGTAGGATGAGAGGAGACCTAATAGAGGTGTATAAGATGTTGAGAGGCATAGATTGGGTGAACTCTCAGAGGCTTTTTCCCAGGGTGGAAATGGCTGCTACGAGAGGACACAGGTTTAAGATGCTGGGGGGTAGGTACAGGGGAAATGTTAGGGGGAAGTTTTTCACACAGAGGGTGGTGGGTGAGTGGAATCGGCTGCCGTCAGTGGTCGTGGAGGCAAACTCAATAGGGTCTTTAAGAAACTCCTGGATGAGTACATGGGACTTAATAGGATGGAGGGTTATAGGTAGGCCTAAAAGGTAGGGATATGTTCGGCACAACTTGTGGGGCCGAAGGGCCTGTTTTGTGCTGTAGTTTTCTATGTTTCTATGTTTTATGTAACTACAACATAGTGGCAGCTTATAAATGACACAGAAATCTGAGGGACATGTTAGTCAGAAGCAGGATAAAACTGCCCAAGGAGGGGAAATGCAGAAGTAAAAATTGCATGATCTGCAAACATCTGGTAACACCGGAGGAAATAAAAAATCACCACACTAACACCAGCATAACGCTCAAATCAGAAATCAAATGCGACCAACACAATGTGGTGTATGCCATCCACTTTAAGACATGCAAGATAATATACATAGGAAAAACAAGCAACACACTTAGGGAAAGACTCCCAGGACAAAAAAGGAAAACAAGGCCATAAACAAACATTTCATATAACATGGAATTGAAGCCCTAACTATCATGCGACTAAATACAAATGTCCATTGTCCACAGCAGAAAGAAAATGAGCAGAGAAGGTATGGATCTATAAAATGAAAACTTTAGCCCCAAATGGCCTAAACCTAGAACATGGGAACACACAAACCACACAGGAACAGGGATAGGTATGGATCTAAAAGGTCAACTACACAGACCACAGAGATCCAAAACCACAATGAATGATAAATAACTAACGGAAACCAATAACGCATCCAAGCAAACACTACTGAAAGAGGTAAAGAAATATAACACAACTGGGAAACCATAACGAACATGGGTCACATGATAAGACAGAACCACATAATAACCATTTACAAACTACTGAGACCCCAAAGTCTGAGGATTCTCTCACACGGAGGAGTAAAGCCAAGTGGAGAGTACCAAGACCAGAACTTCAAGCCAGGAAGGTACCGCTAAATAACTGCATCCCAAAGGACAACTCTCCCGCAAAATCCCTAAATACATAGTGTAAAACAAAAAAAAACCCCGGTCCCACCATGGACCCACCTCCTCGCCATACTCCCACATATCTACCCTAAAACAGAAAGAAACGTCCATAGCCAGCTCACCGCCCTACCAAGACCATCCCCATGACACAACCAACGACAGAGACCAGACAACCCACAACAAAAAGGAAGACTCACCCGAGGAACACAAAACAAAAAACCCCTCAGACACCTCTCTCCTTTTCCTTTCCCCAAAAAACTCCAAACATATTCAGACATGAATCAACCCCACAAAAACCTTCCCCCCCTAATTTATTTCTCCAAATCCACCCCCCCTCCCAAACAGATGCCAACAAGGGAGCTGGGAGAGCAGAGCAGCAGAGAGGAGATACAGGGGCATAACAACAAGGAGGAGAAGGGGTGGAGCAATGAGGTGGCACATAAGGCCAATTCAGAGGACACAAGACAAACGAGAAAGGAAGAACAAGGAAGAAATGGCGGTAAAATTAGAGGTAGACAACAGAGAAAACAGGAAGACAGCATTGTGAAAAGACAGACATGTAAACCAAATATGTTAAATTATTCATTTATGGGTGATATGGTGGCACAGTGGTTAGCACTGCTGCTTCACAGGGCCAAGGGACCCGGGTTGGAGACCTGACTTGGAGTTCTACGTGTGCGGAGTTTGTATGTTCCCCCCGTGCTTGCATGGGTTTCATCCGAGGGCTCCGGTTTCCTCCCACAGCCCAAAGATGTGTGGCCAGGTAGATTGGCCATACTAAATTCTCGCTTGGTGTACTCTTCCACAGTAACTTCATTACAGTGTTAATGTAAACCTACTTAGGACACTAATAAATAAATAATTAATTTGTTAAAGAAGTTATTTTGTACTGCCAACAAAGGTTCTTGTCTCATGCCAAACCTATAAATCTTTCTGATAAACAAGGATGTTCCGACACCCCCTTGCTCTACCAATTAATGTCCCCACACTGGTCCAATACATACTACCCTGAAACACACCAGCCCATCCTGCGCACCACAACATAAAACACCCACAAACAAAAAGTCACCCCATTCCACTAGCTCTGATATCCCCTCCCCATGCCCACCCAACAGACACATGCACAGGAGGCAAAAGAGCCAGGATACAGAAAGACAACAAACTACCCATCAACATCCCTATCAGGGAACCCCTAGGAATCTTCCCACCACTGCCTGACCTGCCCCCAGTAGCCCACCTGCTACCCCACCTCACCCAGAAAAATTCCTTCCAATCCGGAGGCTAATTCAGCAACATGCACACAAAACCCCCAAAAAAAGGAACCTCTTTTCACAGAACCACTCTCCATCACACATATCACTTTGACATCCACCCCAACCCCCAGGAACATGACAAAAGTCCCCCTCCCCCTAAGGCACACCACCTCAACAACCACCTCTCTCTAATCACCTAAATACAGCAGAATCCATTCACTCACTACCCTCTTCCTCCAGGTGTCCTGGCCAACACCTTTTCCCCCTCCCCCCTTTATTTTCCTCCCGACCCACCATCTCTCTCACATGTACACCAAAACCCCCACCACGTATCTGACAAAGAGAAGAACCTCCCCCCTTTCCCCCCCACCACACAAATATACCCCCCCATCCACCACCCCGCAAAAGAAAAGACTAACATGAATAAAAATGGAAAAACTCCAGGAGACAAGAAGACAATAAGCCACAACATAAGGGGTAACAAACGTTGGATGTGAGCCGAACGAAAAGAGGAAGAGCAATAGGAAAAGGCGGCATGTCCTCTCTCTATCCGACTCCGAAAACGACCATCAGTCTGTCACTGGGGGGATTGCAATGGGATTTTATGCCAGCAGATTTCTGCCTTTTTGGCTCCCATTAGATTTTCCCCTCTTGCCCGCCACCAAAACTGCTGTGGGACCCAAAACCTTTACACATAAAATTGGTGGGGCATTCTTTTCATGTCAGCAGTGACGTGTCTATTTCCAGCCTGTACTTTGGATGAAAATGTTTTTCTTCAAGTAATGGTGTGGCTATTTGATGTACTGCTCCAGATGCATTTGGTCAATTCTATCTGAAGAATGATACCAGACAGAAACTTCAAAAGCAATCCAATGACTGAGTTCTAAAGACATTCAATTTGCTTTGATTGCAATGTGCTGGCTTTTTAAAATGAGTATGGTGGATTGTGTTTGGTCCACTTTGAACATTTTATGCGGCATGGCTGTATGAGTACAGGTGCACTTTATTGTCCTGAAGCAGGCTAGCTGCTCACTTTTCATCATTAGGTATTCTCCTCAGCATAGATGAAGCATCCTAGCTAGAAACATGATATTGAAAGGACTGGAATCTGAGTTCAGGTGTGTAAAGGAAACCAGAGAAGCCTCTTGTTCCACATTTCTCTTAAGAAACCTTGTGGTCAGTAAAGGACAGTTGTCTTTTCTGTTACTAAGTTACAGCTTCGTAAACTATATCTGTCTGAACCTTTGGCTGGACAAATACAACTAAAACTGTGCTTTGATGTGGAATACAATATGCCTATAATATGTTTTCTTCATTGGCATTGAGCCGATGGACCGAATGTTAGCATCAATGCTAATACCGGAACTTTCTTATTACAACTTAAATCTCCAGAATGTCGTAAAGTCGAACGGTGAGAAAGTACACATCAACACCACTTTGCAAGGACAAAAGAGGGGTTGGGTATAACTGCCTCCAATTAGCACAAAGGAAAATCCAGTGCTTTACTTATACTACAATATCTGCTCTGTCAGAATCAAAGAATTGTTATAGTGCAGAAGGAGGCCATTCAGTCCGTCATGTCTGTACTGGCTCTCTGAATGACATTTAGTGCTATTCTGTCACCTTCTTCCCATTACCCTGCAAAGTTTTGCTTTTCAAATAACAGATTAATTCCCTATTGAATGCCTTCATTGACATAACGGTATTGTCACTGGACTAGTAATCTAGAGACCCAGGGCAATAGGGAACTGGTTTCGAATCCCGTCACTGCAGCTGGTGAAATTTGAATTGAAGAAAAATCTAGAATTATAAGTCTAATGAACAAGAACAAAGAACAATACAGCACAGGAACAGGCCCTTCGGCCCTCCAAGCCCGCGCCACTCCCCGGTCCAGGATTGAATCCTGAATCCAGGATCCCCGCCCAATTTTCCAGCCTATCTACATACCAATATCCTATCCACTGAGCTGTCCCTCACAGCTACGATGCTTTGTTCATCACAACCTATTAACTCACCCCCACCCCCCCATTCCAGACCATGTGATCTCCAGGGAGAGGCGAAAACCCAGAGTGAAAACCCCAGGGCCAATATGGGGAAAAAAATCTGGGAAATTCCTCTCCGACCCCCTGAGGCGATCGAAACGAGTCCAGGAGATCACACTGGCCCTGATCGGAAAATGCTTCCCAACCCTATTCATTTCCACTTCCACGAACACCCTATGAATTCCCTGCCCCCGAGACAGGTTCCCAACTATCCGCAGTCTCGCTCTGTACTGGCACCAGCAAGATGATCATAGAATGAAGCCTTGAAACGAGAAACAAGGAACAATTAGCCCGCACCACTCCCTGGTCCAAACTAGACCACTCTTTTGTATCCCTCCATTCCCACTCCGTTCATATAGCTGTCTAGATAAGAATGATGGCCATGAAGCCATTGTTGATTGTCAAAAAACCATCTGGATCACTGATGTCCTTTAGAGGAGGAAATCTGCTGCCCTTACCTTAGTCTGGCCTAATTGTGACTCCAGACCATAAGCAATGTGTTTCACTCTTAACTATCCTCTGAAATGGTAGAGCCACTCGGTTGTATAAGATTAAAAAGTTAATAAGGAATGAAACCAGGCAGACCACCTGGCATCAACTGAGTTACCGGAAACAACAGCGGCAAATTCAGGTTTCCGTTTCTTCACTATCATTCGGTCAAATTCCGGGGACTCTCTCCCTAACAACACTGTGGGTGCACTTCCACTACATGGACTGCAGTGGTTCAAGAAAGCAGCTCACCACCACATTCTCAAGGGCAGTTAGGGATGGGCACTAAATGCTGGCCTAGCCAGCAACACCCACAACCCATGAATGAATTTTTAAAAATGGCATTCTGTTGGGGACTTTAAATGTGACCCACAGGAGCAACTGGGAACCTCATTACATTATTTAAATTGGAATCTGAAGATATGAATAAAATCCCAAACACATTCTCATCTGGAAAATCAGATGTAATACATACTACTTGGCCTATAGCATTACCGGACAACATATACAGAAATTGCACATGGCTGCACTTATCAAAAGGACACTCAAACTGCAAGTACCCAGATTGGAAGCCCTATGCTGCTTTGTTGGGCTTTTTCCAAAGTCTCTTCTGTGTGACTGCAATCTTTTCTTTCCTCCCTCCTTCCTGCTCCCTGGCAGTAGCCTTTTAGCACAGGCCTTCCTGCCAGACAATCTTTCAATCTGGTTGGTTGCCAACTGGGAAACAGAGGGGAAAAGATTCAAACTAAATCCGGCTGTTAAATATGGTGGGATCTCCACATTTTCCATGTTTCCTGGATGCTACAAAAAGCAGCTTGTATTCTGCTAGTTAGATATTGTTTCCTTATCCTGAAAAAGAGAGTAGTGTATCTGTAACTGTGGCACAGTATTTCTGGGCAGCGAGACTGCCACAGTTGAATGACTGGCAGGGTGTGAAAGTGGACTTGAGGACGAGATTTGCAGCAATACTCAGTGTGTGAGGGTGAGGTGAAGCATGTGTTAGTTATATGTCCTGACTGATAGAGGTTATCCATATATCAGTGATAAGGATGTAGTGAAGTTAAAACCTGTGGTGCAGTTGGTAGGATAAGGCATTTGAAGATGGATTTACTGACTTTAACTATACATGTAAGGTCATTGAACTTCTTAAAGCACTGCATTCAGGCTCTTGGGGCTTGGCTCCTGGCACTGGTATTCCAGCCTTTCTGTTCCCTCAGCCATTTGACTGTGTGTTTGAAGGGCTTCCTGTCCCCCAGTGGATACAGGATACGCCTCCTCCTTTCCACACTTTCCACTTTCAATTCAGAGTCCAAAACTCTGAAAGTTCACTCCCTCTCCCCTGTTTTGCTCTTCCTCACTCTTTCCTCGGCTAGATTCTCTTCAACCAGGCCTTCCACCACCTGCTCCAGCCATTATGCACCTCCCCTTTAAGAGGTGGAGGTGAACTTTAAACAGTGCAGATGAGCTGACAATAACACCTAGGAGTTGAGAATTTGGGTCCCTTGCTGATGCCAACAAGCAGCTCAGATAGCTATGGATGCACACAGAAATCATTATAATGAGTTGGCAACTAAAGGTTGGTGTGCTGCCTTTAACCTGTGTTAATAATGTAGTGCAATTCCCTGTATCAGTTTTCAGGGCTATCTAATGTAACCCCCGTTTTCTTTTCACCTTTGTGATTTTCGAGATTAACCAGCAATTTGTCAATTGGTTATGATTCTGGATACAGGGGAATTAGCCTGGTTGAGCCTCTTTACATGTCCTCATGACACAAGCTCTGTTCTGAATTGAGATTAGCATGGTGACCTACTTCTCAGAAATTTAAATTGCAGCATGCAGAAAACCTGCTTATTTGCTACAATACTTGAATTGTAAGTATCGTTATATGAGCAGTTTTAACCTAGATTTATTTGGAGAATCTGCCTTGGAGCAGATCTTGAGTGGAACTTGAGATATAAGCACTTTTTTCCTTTTCTCAGATTTAGGTTCCAAGAACTTTCACTATTATCTTTCAATCCATTAGTAAATGTATTATTTTATACACAAGCAAGGGAGATAAGAGTATAATGCAAAGAGAGTTTCTCATAACAGTTTCTCGTATTGTCAAATGTTTATTGCATTTGAATAAACATTCCCCTTTATTATTCTAATGTTTGGTAACTTATAAGGTACCATGAAAGTTGTTAAAGAGCTTAACTGTTGTGGCATAATGTTTTATGTTTAAACAACTTGTAACCAAAATTTTGTTTTGCCAGAACAATGTAAATTATGGGACTAACCGAAAATTTCTGGAATACACAAGCTGAGCATTGCTAGTGGCTGAGTGGACGAAGGTGACATGGGGTGGAATCTTCTTGGTTTTTTGGAGGTGGCTTTGGAGGCCATGGAAGGGAAAGGTTTTGCAAATCTCCATCAGGATGCACCGCCCAGCCTTTGGGCTCATTTTCCAGTTTCCAATGGAAATGTCTCCCTCGTGTGCCCCATGCTTGGTGCAGAGTGAAGCCCCTCAGGCCACATAACCAATTGTCTTTCTTTTTAATAGAGAGATAATTACAGTCCCTCATAGATTGTGGATAATTTGATTTGATTTGGTTTGATTTATTATTAGCACATGTATTAGCCAATACAGTGAAAAGTATTGTTTCTTGCCTGCTACACAGACAAAGCATACTGTTCATAGAGAAGGAAATGACAGAGTGCAGAATGTAGTGTTACAGTCATAGCTAGGGTGTAGAGAAAGATCGGCTTAATGCGAGGAAGGTCCATTCAAAAGTCTGATGGCAGCAGGGAAGAAGCTGTTCTTGAGTTGGTTGGTACATGACCTCAGACCTTTGTATCTTTTTCCTGATGGAAGAAGGTGGAAGAGAGAATGTCTGTGGTACATGGGATCCTTAACTTTGCTGGCTGCTTTTCCGAGACAGCGGGAAGCATAGACAGAGTCAATGGATGGGAGGCTGGTTTGCGTGATGGATTGGGCTACATTCAAAACCTTTTGCAGTTCCTTGCGGTCTTGGGCAGAGCAGGAGCCATACCAAGCTGTGATACAACCAGAAAGAATGCTTTCTATGGTGCATCTGTAAAAGTTGGTGAGAGTCGTAGCTGACATGCCAAATTCCCTTAGTCTTCTGAGAAAGTCGAGGCATTGGTGGGCTTTCTTAACTATAGTGTCAGCATGGGGGGACCAGGACAGGTTGTTGGTGATCTGGACACCTAAAAACTTGAAGCTCTTCAATGACCTAACTTCACAGTAGAAGGCACAAGTTATGTAGCAAAATAAGCGATAACATAAGGACTATTAAGAGTGAAGAAATTAAGGCAATTTAAAGCAGGAGGAAAAAAGCACTGGAGAAACTTCAGGGGCAAAAATCTGACAAATCCCCAGGACCTTATTGACTATGTTCCATCCAGAGTTCTGAAGCAGAGAGCCGTAGAGATAATGGTTGGCTATGATTTTTCCAAAATTCCCCAAATTCTAGAATGGTCCCAGCAGATTGGAAGTTAGCAATTGTGACACTGCTATTCCAGAAAGGATGAAGAAAGAAAACAAGGCACTATAGATCAATTAGTCTGACACCAATTATTGGGAAAGTGCAGGTACCTATTATTTAGAAAGTCCTAACAGCAAACTTAGAAAATCATTGTGTGATCAAACAAAGTCAACATGATTTTATGACAGGGAAATAGTGTTTGACAAATTTATTAGCATTTTCTAAGCATGTAAGTAGTTGGGTAGATACAGGGGAACTAAGTAGTGTGCTTATATTTACAAAAGGCATTCAATAAGGTACCTTATGAAACATCAATACACAAAATAAGTACCAATGGAGTTGGAGATAATACAATATATGGGCATGGGACAGAGGATTGGTTAATGGACATGAAGCAAAGAGTGGATAAATAGGGCATTTTTAACTAGACAGCCTGGAGTGGCACCAAGATCAGTGCTGGGGTCTTAGTTACTTGGAACCTATGCTGATGAATTAGACAAAGAGATTGTGAGTGATGCATTTAGGTTTGCTAACAATATAAAGCTGGATAGGAAAGAAAGTTGCAAGGAGGACGCAAAAAGACTGCAAAGAGAGAAAGACAAGTTATGTGAAAGGGTGACAATGTGGCAGATAAGGTGGGAAGGTGTGAGAATATTTAAATTTGGTCTAAGGATAGAAAAGCAGAATATTTTTAAAAGATATAAACTTGTAATTATTGAAACTCAGAGACTTGGATGTACCTGTACAATGAGCTTATAAATTTAGCATGCTGGGAGAGTGTGACATGTTCGCCTTTATTGCAAGAGGATTGGAGTATAAGAATAACGAATTCTTGCTGTATTGTAGGGTGCTTTTGTGAGACCATATCTGGAAAACTATGTGCAATTTTTGGGCCATGATTTGCTCCTCCTGTTTGGTGATGTAACTGGAAAATATTACTTGAAGAGCCAGGACACGTTTCTGGCTGGCAGAAATGTAAGACACGATTGTCCCCTCCCCCATCACTGATGGGCCTTATTTCCCACCATCCAACATTCGGAATACTATTATAATAAATTTACATTTCATTATAATACCCACAGAGGCAAGTTTCCACAGTGGCCTTCTTCATCGCTGGTTTGTGGTGCTGGGACAAGGGCTGCAGTATGAAGGGATGGAAAGCATTGGGCCATGCAATTGGCAAAACACTTCAAGATTGAGCACTCTTCCATAGCTGAGACAATTCAATATCAACTCCATTGGCATGCTTGGAGTCTGGCTTCTGAGGCAATTTTGCCTACTCAAGCAACACTAATTCCTGAGAGCACCAATGGTTGCTCCTGCCATATCAACCTCTCGTACGCAGACTTTTTAAAAAATTCATTTGTGGGACATGGGTGTCGTTGGCTGACCAGCACTTATTGCCCATCCCTAGTTGCCTTTTTTCAGAGGGCAATTGAGAGTCAACCACATTACTGACAGTCTGGAGTCACATCTAGGCCAGACCAGGTAAGGACAACAGATTTCCTTCCCTAAAGGATATTAGTGAACCAGATGGTTTTTTCCGACAATTGAAATCAATAGAATTTTGATTCCAGATTTTTTTATTGAATTCAAATTCCACCAATTGCCATGGCAGGATTCAAACCCAGGTCCCCAGAACATTAGTTGAGTTCCTGGATTAATAGTCTAGCGATAATACCATTAGGCCATCGCCTCCCCTTAAAATCAACCAAGTGTTATGAGGCTGCTGAACCATTGAACAACTGGACAAGTTTGAGGATCCTCTGGTGACAGGTGGGCTTGGATCGGTCACTAAGGGTGGGCTTGGAACACTCAGTATTATAGTTATATAGGCATGCAACATTAACTGTTCAGCCTGAGAGTGCAGGGTGAAGGGGTTGGGAGACAATGGTGTAGTGGTAATATCACTGGACTAATAATCCAGAAGCCCAGGTTATTAGTCTTGGGACAAGGATTCAAATCCCACCACTTCAGCTGATGAAATTTGAAATCAGGTACTAAAAAGCTCGTCTCAGAGGTGGTGACCATGAAACCATTGTTGATTGCCATAAAAAACCCATCTGGTTCTTTACAGAAGGAAATCTGCCGTCTTTACCTGGTCTGGCCTACATGTGACTCCCAAGCCACAGCAATGTGGTTAACTCTTTACTGCCCTCCACAATGAAACATAGAATCATAGAATCCCTACAATGCAGAAGGAGGCCATTGAGACCATTGAGTCTGCACCAACTCTCCGATGGAGCATCTTACCCAGGCCCACCCTTCCCCTAACCCCATAATCCCACACATTTACCCTGCTAGTCCTAACCTAAACATCTTGGGACACTAAGAGGAAATTTAGGATGGCCAATCCATCTACACTGCATATCTTTGGAGTGTGGGAGGAAATTGGAGCACCTGGAGGAAGCCCACACACATACAGGGACAACATGCAAACTCCACACAGTTGCCCAAGAATGGAATCGAATTCAGTTCCCTGGCGCTGTGAGGCTGCAGTGCTAACCACTTTGCCACCGTGCAGTCCCAACCTGAAATTGTTCCAAAATTTGTTGGTGTGAGTTTCAGAATGGTGTGGGAAGTCACTCAGTTCAAAGGCAATTAGGGATGAGCTGGCCTTGCGAATGATACCCACATCCCATTAAAGAATAAAGGAATGCCTGCATTTGAGCAGAGAGCAAGGATGCAATTGAATGGCTGCAGCCGCCATCATTCTGTCATGTGGTGTGGGGCAGATGAGAGTGAAATCTTGGTTAGCCATCAAACAAATTGAATTTTGGGCATTCTTTTGGTGGCTAGAACTTTCCCAGAGCTTCCTATCACCTGAAGAGTGCTAGCTCTGTGCAGGGATGCCCTTCAAGTATAGCGCCTGGATTACTGACATTCTCAAATCATGGTGGGGCAGGCGAATCAGAGGCTAATTTGGCAGCAATCCACGTTAAACCTGCGTCTGGTCATTTTTGCACAAAGTGCTGCAAAAAACAGCAGGAAAACACACCATTGGCTTTCCCCACCTCACCATTGCTGACTCCTGGGACGATTCTGCCCTTGGGTCTTCATGTTTAAGGAAGGATATACTTGCATTGGAGGCAGGCCACTGAAGCTTCACTAGATTGGTTCTGGAAGGAGAGTGTTGTCCGCTGATGAGAGGCTGAGTAAATTGGGTCTATATTCTCTGGGGTTTAGAAGAATAAGAGGTGATCTCATTGAAACATTATACACTAAGAGGTTGTTTCCTCTCATTGGGGAATCTAGAAGGAGGGGGCATAATTTCAGGATAAGAGGTCGATCATTTAGGACTGAGATGAGGAGAATTTTTTTCACTCAAAGTGATGTGAATCATTGATATTTTCTATCCCGGGGCTTGTGAATGTTCCACTATTGAATATATTTAAAGCTGAGATAGACAGGTTTTTTGTTTTTCAGGGAATCAAGGTGTGTAGGAAGTGGGCAGGAAAGGTAGTTGAAGCCAAAGGTCAGCCTGATCATACTGAATGATGGAGCAAGTGCAATGAGCCATATAGACTATTGCTCAAATTCTTATGTTCTTAAATGGTATTCACCTATCTCGCTCAGCAGCACTCACCTGCCTTGGTGCCGTTGCCAGCTATCCAGTGCTGTGGGCCATCTCATTGGGAAGTCCCTTCCATTGTTTTTAATGGGACAATGAAATCGGAGGTGACCTGTTAATTGGTCGCCTCCTATAAGATCGTGACATCCTGCAGATCACAGACACCAGGAAGGAAGGGTTCCGACCCTCAATTATTTTCTTTGCTGGGAAGATTCTGTCCGTGGTGTCACCCTCAGCCACACAGATGAGAAGGTTCCAGATTTTACCCGAAAGTGTTCTGAAATTGCTGATTGTAGCGATTGCCTCAGTGACTCAGTTCAGTGACCACTGCTGAGAAATCCATGTATGTGGATAGCAGGTAAGAAATGGAGCTTAATTATGATGTTCCAAATAACCAAATAAACTCACTGTGCAGTGTGACATATTTCACATTTCCATTTGAGAAACTGCACTTTCCTGACTGCAAGGGCTGGATTTTGCTCTGGACTTCAAACCCTAAAGATGGAACTAAATGGGTGTCCTAAACTCACACCTACTCGCAGTAAAACAAGTGAAGCAATCTTCCTTGAGGTGGCCATCTAATGGCCTGCCTCCACATTCACCATCTGATTAAGGTTGGCAGGCAGGCTCTCGCTGGAACCTTGAGAGAGGTGGATGCGGCTGACATGGGTTGAGGGCTGTGACAGCACCTCAATATGAAGGAGTCCTTGTTGGGCTGCAGAGCAGTGAAGACGCAAACAGGTCTGTCAGGATGGAAGGGAGTGGGATCAGCCGCAATTGCAGCCTTCACGACTCATGGCTTTGATATTGGGGCACGCAGCCTTCGGATCCAATAGCCTCCTGGCTTTTTTAAAATTCATTTGTGGGACATGGGCATCACTGGCTGGCCAGCATTTATTGCCCATCTCTAGTTGCCCGAGGGCAGTTGAGAGTCAACTACATTGCTGTGGCTCTGAAGTCACACTTAGGCCAGACCAGGTAAGGATGGAGATTTCCTTCCCTAAAGGATATTAGCGAACCAAATGGATTTTCCCGAAAATCGACAATGGTTTCATGGTCATCAGTAGATTCTTAATTCCAGATATTGTTTTTCATTGAATTCAAATTCCACCATCTGCCATGATGGGATTCAAACCCGGGTCCCCAGAACATTAGATGAGTTTCTGGATTAATCTGGATTAATGGTCTAACGATAATATCACTAGGCCATCGCCTAGTGCTTGCTGCAGTTTGGGCATCTCAATGTGTTGGTGACCTCACATGGCAGGGGGTCATTCCACGAATGTTAAAATGTCAACAAGGCTGCAAAATTACCTCTAACTGGGGCCTTACAAAGAGTAATTGGCTGCTTGCCTCTGTGGAATGGGCAGCCAATTCATGGCCCACCACTGGGATGGTTCCCCGGTGTCACAAATGTTTTGGGGTGCCGTCTTGATGCGGCTCCCTGCTTTTTTTTCAGCTTTCCAACCTCCAAACCCACCATCGCAAAGCTGAGAAAATTTCAGCCCTAAGATATTTATAGCAGGGGAGGAAAGTTAAAAAGAAAACAAAATGGATAATGGAAATTTAAAAGTGATGCAAACCTTATTCACCAATTTCTGTCACAAAACGCACGACCATTCTTTTCCAAATTTAATTGGGAACTTGCAGCTCTTTCACTGGCACATTGTATTTGAAAGGTTTGAAAAGGTAAACTGGATATTTCACAGTAAGCTGCACTAAGTGAAAAGACCACCAAGTCTTATTGTGAAGTATCCATGCACACACCAGCTCACCTGAATACACAATTTCAATGTTATCTTTCGCTCATACAATCTGCTGTCACCAATGTCAAACTGACAATACAATTCTCTGTGCCCAGAGTTAGCCTGTACATTTTTCAAGTCGTGCAGGAAGGATAATATTTTGCTGCGGAATCTTTTGAAGTGTTTGTTCCCCATTCAAAACAGGTCGACGTATAAGTGGGTATAAATTGTTCTCTGCCTCAATGGCAATGAGCGACACCAGTTACTGATGCATATCTACTACATTTAGATTGAGTTATTTCTGGCAGAGCAGTTAACTTCAGAGATGCATGTATGTAGCCATGAAGCCAGAGAAAATGATGTGAAGAAGCCAGCGTTGGACTGGGGTGGGCACAGTAAGAAGTCTCACAACGCCAGGTTAAAGTCCAACAGGTTTATTTGGTAGTATGAGCTTTCAGAGCACTGCTCCTTCATCAGGTGCATCTCATCTGATGAAGGAGCAGCACTCCAAAAACTTGTGCTACCAAATAAACCTGTTGGACTTTAACCTGGTGTTGTCAGAGAATATGATCAAAGAACATTTTGTAATTGTAATAATTACTTAGCACCTGATCAGACCAACATGCATCAAAATGTTTGACAGAGTGAATGACTTTTGTGCTGCAGTGACTGCTATGTGGGCAAACATGACCACCTTTCTAAGTTCATAAGTTCATAAAAAGAACTTATGAACTTAGAAAGGTGGTCATGTTGAAATGTATCCTAGGATTCTGTGGGAGGCAAGGGATGAGATTGCAGAGCCTTTGGCGTTGATCTTTGGGTCCTCGCTGTCCACGGGGATGGTGCCAGAGGACTGGAGAATGGCGAATGTTGTTCCTCTGTTTAAGAAAGGGAATAGAAATGACCCTGGTAATTATAGACCGGTTAGTCTTACTTCGGTGGTTGGTAAATTGATGGAAAGGGTCCTTAGGGATGGGATTTACGACCATTTAGAAAGATGCGGATTAATCCGAGATAGTCAGCACGGATTCGTGAAGGGCAAGTCGTGCCTCACAAATTTGATAGAATTTTTTGAGGAGGTAACTAAGTGTGTTGATGAAGGTAGGGCAGTTGATGTCATATACATGGATTTTAGTAAGGCGTTTGATAAGGTCCCCCATGGTCGGCTTATGATGAAAGTGAGGAGGTGTGGGATAGAGGGAAAGTTGGCCGATTGGATAGGTAACTGGCTGTCTGACCGAAGACAGAGGGTGGTGGTCGATGGAAAATTTTCGGATTGGAGGCAGGTTGCTAGCGGTGTGCCGCAGGGATCAGTGCTTGGTCCTCTGCTCTTTGTGATTTTTATTAATGACTTAGAGGAGGGGGCTGAAGGGTGGATCAGTAAATTTGCTGATGACACCAAGATTGGTGGAGTAGTGGATGAGGTGGAGGGCTGTTGTAGGCTGCAAAGAGACATAGATAGGATGCAAAGCTGGGCTGAAAAATGGCAAATGGAGTTTAACCCTGATAAATGTGAGGTGATTCATTTTGGTAGGACAAATTTAAATGTGGATTACAGGGTCAAAGGTAGGGTTCTGAAGACTGTGGAGGAACAGAGAGATCTTGGGGTCCATATCCACAGATCTCTAAAGGTTGCCAGTCAAGTGGATAGAGCTGTGAAGAAGGCCTATAGTGTGTTAGCTTTTATTAACAGGGGGTTGGAGTTTAAGAGCCGTGGGGTTATGCTGCAACTGTACAGGACCTTGGTGAGACCACATTTGGAATATTGTGTGCAGTTCTGGTCACCTCACTATAAGAAGGATGTGGAAGCGCTGGAAAGAGTGCAGAGGAGATTTACCAGGATGCTGCCTGGTTTGGAGGGTAGGTCATATGAGGAAAGGTTGAGGGAGCTAGGGCTGTTCTCTCTGGAGCGGAGGAGGCTGAGGGGAGACTTAATAGAGGTGTATAAAATGATGAAGGGGATAGATAGAGTGAACGTTCAAAGACTATTTCCTCGGGTGGATGGAGCTATTACAAGGGGGCATAACTATAGGGTTCGTGGTGGGAGATACAGGACGGATATCAGAGGTAGGTTCTTTACGCAGAGAGTGGTTGGGGTGTGGAATGGACTGCCTGCAGTGATAGTGGAGTCAGACACTTTAGAAACATTTAAGCGGTTATTGGATAGGCACATGGAGCACACCAGGATGATAGGGAGTGGGATAGCTTGATCTTGGTTTCAGATAAAGCTCGGCACAACATCGTGGGCCGAAGGGCCTGTTCTGTGCTGTACTGTTCTATGTTCTATGTTCTATAAAATATAGAATTAGGCCATTCGGCTCATCGAGTCTACTCCGCCTTTCGATCACGGCTGATATGCTCCTCATTCCTATTTTCCTGCCTTCTCCCCATAACCTTTCAACCAACTACCAATTAAAAATCTGTCTAACTCCTCCTTAAATTTACTCACTGTCCCAGCATCCACTGCACTTTGGGGTAGCGAATTCCACAGATTCACAACCCTTTGGGAAAAGTAGTTTCTGTGTCATCAAAAGGTCTTACACTGTAATGAGAGCCCAGAACTTCTCATCTCATAGAAGTTGTACCCTGGCGGTACCTGAGAAAATGTGGTGGAGGTCCCCATGCAAGGAAGTGGGTATATATCATTATTTTCCGATCGGCAATCACCCTGTACTGGGGTTCATCTAATACTCTGATTGGAATCACAGGCTTCTGATGGTTCTAATTCTTTTAACAGGATAATCACCCAGCAAAGGTTAGAAGGATTAAAACCACTTGTAACTCCTGAGTAATCATAGTACTGACTGCCACCGCCCCCCCTCCCCCGCCCCCCCGACTTCCACCCCCACCATCCCCACCCCAACCTGGACCTGTTGACTAGCCCCCTCCAATTCCGCAATTACTGCTTCACTTCCCCAACTACCCCCCTGATCCCCAGGCTACTTCACAACTGCCTTCCCGATGCTCCAACTATACACCCAACCCAACCTACTTCCCTGACCTATATTATCTTCTCCCCCTCACCCCAACCCATCCTAACCACCCGTCCCCTCCTAGTCCCCCCCCCCCCCTCCCATCCTACGACTTATCTAACACACTTAACTTGCCTCTGGCTCCTCAAAGTGGCTGGTACTTGCAAACCTACCATAAAAAGAGGGTGTGCTTCACTTGTCCCAATTCTGCTACATTGTATGGAGAGAATTCCTGAACAGTACATTTCTCACTTGGCCTGAGACAGAAAGTTGCGCCACAAATGTGCAGCTCCATCCCAGTGGAGTGGCACTGTGATTATCATTCCTTAAGTTCTGGTTTGAGGTTTCTCTTTCAGTGATATTGGTTGAGAGAGGAATGTTCGCCAGGAAACACCTTATTCTTCGTGCAAGGATGTCTTTATTGTTGATCAACATGGTAAAGATTGCACAGTAGTTATGTCATAACAAATTAATAGGTGGGGTCAGAGTAAGGGCAAGGTAATAAAGTCTAAGTCAAGGTTAATATGCATGTATGTGAATGCATGGAATGTGGTACATAAGATTGATGAGTTACAGGCACAGAACGCTATGCAGAAATACAATGTTGTGACAATCACCGTGACCTGTCTCAAAGACGGGCAGGACTTGGTGTTAAATATTTCTGGATACAAGGTATTGAGAAAAGATTGGAAAGAAAGAGAAGGATAAAGGTGGCAGTATTGGTTAAGGAGAGCATTGCAGTGCTGGGGAAAGAGGATGTCCCAGAGGGTTCCTGGGACAGAATCAATTTGGCTAGAGCTAAGGACCAAAAAAAGTGGTTCAATTACATTGCTTGCTGTAGTCATCAACGAGTAGGAAGGATGTAAAGGAACAGATTTGCAAAGAAATTTAGGGTGCCAAAATGGTAACGTAGTCAACATGAGGAACTTTAATTGTCTGATTATAAACTGGCAGAGTGGTAGTGTATAGGGCAGAGAAGTAAAATAGTTACTACAATGTATAAAAGCAAATTACTGCGGATGCTGGAATCTGAAACCAAAAGAAAAATACTGGAAAATCTCAGCAGGTCTGGCAGCATCTGTAAGGAGAGAAAAGAGCTGATGTTTTGACTCCAGATGACCCTTTGTCAAAGCTAAAAGGCATAGATATGCCTTTTAGCTTTGACAAACGGTCATCTGGACTCAAAATGTCACCTCTTTTCTCTCCTTACAGATGCTGCCAGATCTGCTGAGATTTTCCAGCATTTTCCCTTTTGTTCAGGAGACTCTTTGACAGCAGTATATTTCCAGTTCAAAGAGAAAGAAAGCACTGCTGGACCTGGTTCTTAGTTGGGCCAAGTGGATCAAGGGACACTAGGAGAATAGTTAAGGGACAGTGATCATTATATCATAGGCTAGAATATTTAGAATGTCGGGATTTCCCTTCCCACCATCCAAAGAGCCAACAGCAAATGCACCCGCACAGATACAGGCTGCAACACAGCCAATTAATCCTCCAAAGAGCATTAATTAACTGGGGATAGGACTTACGCTCCTCACTAGGGAGGAAGACCCACCCCAGTTGCTAGCCAATCTGAAAGGGCATTGACCTGATTTGAATGAATTTAAATTAATTTAAGTAGAATTAAACATCTTTATATTGTAGCGTCCTGCCCCATGGAATGCACCCATGCACCCCCTGCACCCCCCCCCCCCCCCCCCCCGGTGACATTATTTCACGCCGACGCAATTTACTATTGGTTTTCAAAAACCCGTTAAAATGCCCCAGGGGTTGAGGGCCAAGGCAGGACATTTCCCCCTGGCAGTGCCAGGGCACTGAAGTGGGCACTGAATTGAGTACTGAGTTGGGCACTGCTGGGGGATTTACCATCCTTCATTGCAGGGGGAGGGGGGGGGCGGTGTTTCTATTGATGTGTATTGAGAGTGGAGAGAGGTAGGTATGCATAAATGACAGCATGGGGGAGAGCGGGTGAGTACACCCCCATCTTTCCGTGGTTGGGGGGAGGGGTTCACTCGAAGCTTGTGGATGGGGGGCTCACAGTGGCAGCAGCCGCACTCATAAAAGCCTCTCAATGGCCACCCAGATCACCAACATTCACCAACAGAACTTGAGGTGCTGCCTATGGATGCCCATCTTGGGCAGGCAACCTGCCAATTCTATCTTTAATGACACCTCGCTGTTAAAATGGAGCAGGCATCCTGCAATGCCTCTTGAATGGTAGGTCTCATGCATTCTGCCACCTGAACACTTATCTTTCTATGGTGCTCGTAACCACTGAGCCAAGCTGTGGCTACAAGGGAGTGGTTCACAGAGGATATGTGATTGATTTTACTTTCCCAAACCCAAGGATAAGTATACAAGCACCTGCCGAGGGTCACAGATGAAAGAGCGATATGTTGCATGTGGCCTCTGGGGTTTGTTATGACTGCCAGTAGATGAGAGGAAACCAAGCAAGTACAGAGAAAAGGTGAAGGGGAGCATGGGAATATGAAAGATGAGCTCAAGGATTCATATAAAGCTGAGGAAATTGGAGGCTGGAAGAATAACAGCATTTTCCAGACTGGCAGGGCAAAAGAAATCCAAGTTTATTTATGTTAGGGTTGGCTGGCCTTTATGGAAATAGTTGTGTTGCAAGAACCTTCCATCAATGTTCACACAATAGTTTTGGCCACTGCCGGTAATTAAAAGGAAACAGCAGTGCTCAGTCAGGGGAATAATCAGCACATTAAGTCAAGTACAAAGGAAACCGTGCAATGCTGCCACACAACATAACAAAGAACTGTTCATTTCCATAAATAAATAGATCACTTAGTGTGCCACTTGTCAGCCTCTTTCTACATGTTGTTTGTTATTGCAGTAATTCAGCATTCATTTATGATTTTAGAGGCTGGCTTGTACTCCACTTCTTTCAAAAGACATGGCAAAATGACTGAGATTGGGGAAAGCTAGATAGACTCAAGCTGCCAACCTCCTTCTATTCATTTCTCCTCTTCCTTATGCCTCTGTGTCCTAGCCCAAGCCATCAGTATTTTGCCTTTCTATTCTTGTGCTACCATCCAAGGCTGATATAAACTTCACATCTACCCTCTATGTCTCTCTCAGCATTTTCCAAAGTACCCATTTGAGGCAGTCGTCGCAGTGAATCTGCTCTGCACTGCCTCCAATGCTAGTACATCTTTCCTTAGATAAGAGGACCAAAACTATTCGTAATATTTGGGGTATGGTCTAACTATGCATGACCGTGTATAGTTTCAGCAAGACTATCTTTTTTTTATACTCAATTTTCTTTGAAATAAAGGTCAACATCCCATTCGACTTCTCTATTATCTGCTGAACTTGTGATTTATGTACAAGGACCCCAAAATTCCTCGACGCTGCAGCTTTCTGCAGTCTTTCTCCATTTCGATAATATTCAGCTTCTTTATTCTTTCTACCAAAGTTGATGTGAAAATGTTCACTCTATTTGTAAATTCTTTCATGACCTTGACCCTCCCTATATCTGTTATCTTAACCTGCCCTATAACCCTCTGATAAATCTCCTCTGCCAATTCTGCCTTGTAGGGCATCCCTTATTTGAATCACTCCCACATTGTCAATGTTGTTTAGTGCTGCTGAGCGACTGAATCTCCCTGAACCTTTCCATCTCTCTTTTCTGTCTTAAGACATCCCTTAAAATCTATCCCTTTGATTAAGCTGTTGGACATTTCTCCTAAAATCCTCTCATGTAGCTCAGTGTTCAGTTTGGATGATAATGTTTTATTAACTTACAGGTGCTACATAAATGTAAATTGTTGTTATTTTAAATATGGAGATAGATGTCGCAAGATAATGGGAGACAAAGATGAAACTTCCAAGTGTGAGGTAAAATGGATGAAACACTAGTGCCAAAATGGGTTAGAGGTTAGGGGGCAACTCACGGTAAACCAGAAAATGAAACATGAAACCTCTTCTCTCTCAATCTAACAATTTAACAATGTGTGTGCCCATTGTAGACCAGGAACTCCAATCCTTTTTTGGGGAGGCTTCACTAATCTCTGTGGATATGGACACAGTCTACCCTTTATTTCTGCTTTTGCCCTTGAGAACTAATAGAGGGACGTTGGAATTACTGTGAGAAGCTTTCAAATATAATTTCCATCCTCTGAATATTTTGTGCGAGAGATTAATGGTTCACCTCTGATATTAACGTAAATATTACCCAATGCAAGCATAAAGTGAAAATAACTTCCCACACCAGCTTAAAGAGGGTTTCAGTTTACAGGGATTTAAATAAGACTGCTTTTATTAAGCTGATTTGGACCTTGCCTCCCATCCTGGCTTAATACAGAAACTTGGATCCGATTAAGGTTATGTTGGCTGGATGAAGGAAATTCTGTCTCATTATACAGTCAGAATCACTTGGTGCAGTGCAAAGTTGCAAAGTAAAGGAATCATTTCTTGTTATAATTAATTTTGCATAGATATGCAGCACAGAATATTTTTATTTGATGGTTGGTGAGCCAATCTTATAAAGTTACTTGAAACAGCCAAGCTAATGTTGGCTTGGAAGCTGAACACAGGCTATTTCTGAAGTACACGCTAAGCATATGGCATTTTGATTAGCACGTTAAATAACAAGATTAGGCGCAATAATTGTTTTAGTGTGAGGCTTGCCAGGCACAACAATAGATTACACATAGCTCATGTGAAAGTTATAATAACTTAAGTAAACTGGGATTGAGGAAAAGCCATTGGTCTCCTGAGGTTGCTCCTTCCAAGAACCATGCATTACTACCTCAATCGGCAACTTCTCACATCCTCCCAAGAGATCTATATAATTTCTTCCAGGCCCAGTGTGAATCAAACACATCTATTAATTTCTCTATAATTCTCAATCCTTTTGGAAAGTATTGATTTAAAGATATCATTTAACCCAAAATTGAAATCAATGGAATGAAAACTGAACAAGTTCTATGATAAGCAAGCAACCTGCTCGACTAAATTATCACTCATGTGATGAAGACAAAGATTTACTGCAAATCGCTAAAAAATAATAAAGAAAACTTTATTCCCCAGTAAGAATGTGACTTTCCAATCATATTCCTGGAATTGGTATTAAAAATATGTAAATTGATTTATATGTAAAATCTGATATTCTGCTATCAAATAATGTACGTGGAATTTTATTTGCCATCAAATATGATTTCTGGAATGTAATCCTAACGTCAGTTTGATGCAGCCATTAAACTGATGTATGGATGAGTTTTGTTTCCCTGCTATTCTGTGCATGTCTTAAAATAGGACAATAACATAACCAAAACAGCACAGGTGATTGAAGTACGTGTTTGGTTGCTGCCGATTTGGATTTGCATCCACAGCTTCCACCAGAAACAGGATAAAGCCTCAGTTGCATTTGCAAATCAAGGTCGGATGATGTCCCATTCTTTCCCAATGTCATTTGCAGCTGTCGATGTTTCAACTGCCAGTTTTTGAGTCCAATCACATATCATTTGTCAGCACTGTGTGTGCCCTGACAACAGCCTGAGATGTGGAGATGCCGGCATTGGACTGGGGTAAACACAGTAAGAAGTCTCACAACACCAAGTTAAAGTCCAACAGGAAGTTGGACTTTAGCCTGGTGTTGTGAGACTTCTTACTGTGAACAGTCTGAGAGTCAGACACTAATGGTGCCTCCCCCATTTTTGGCTTCACTCGGCCATCTAGCAACTAAACCCCCAAGAGTTTCTGGCCCATTGGAAGGCCGGCTGCTCTTCAGTCTCAACAACTTCACTGTGAAGGTGGTGGGGGCAAATGTGGGGTTGTTGCCATAGTGGTGGCCATTTCTGCAGGAGTCCCCTCTTCGGCCATGGAGAGCCTTTTTAAATGGGTCTCCTGAGCCCCCTGGGGGTTGTCAATGTTATCAGGCAGTCTCGCCTCATGGCATAGGGCCCAGCAACCACAGTTAAAATTGCCTGCAGCAGCTGAAAGAGACTTTTTATGGGTAACTTAAGCAGTTCAATTAGTATCTGGGTGAGAAGGTCCTTTCTCCTACTACAGGTACCAATAAAATATCTTGGCAGTGGGTTGGTGATGCGCGTCTGGTAAATAGACAAAGCTGATGTTGCCAGAAACAGAAGGCTTTTATTCACTAAAAAAGGAACGATGTGGAACAGACAATAAACAGACAATACTGAGCATGTGGACCTCCCGACTGAAGGCCGGAGGGAGAGGGCTGCAGCCTTTATACCCTGAGGGCGGAGCCCCCAGTTAAGGGTGCAGCCGAATTAAAGGTGTCAGGGAGTGTCTCATATATGAACAGTAGTGGCAACAATATATACAGCTCAACCGTGCCGAAGGCACGACAGTGGTTTACCACAGTTGGTAACGGGCATTCCATCCCCTCATCTTCCCTCACCATTCTCACCTCCCATGCCCCTACTCACTCACTTTCTTGTAGAGGGTTAGTAAAATCCATCCCCATGAATGTTACAAGTTGTATTCTAGTAATCTTTACAATCTTTGTCACTTACTCTCAACTAAAACTGTAGTAATTTTTGATAGACATTTTGTTTGAATTCAATTGGTGATTTAGGTGATTTCCAAATATTTGTGTTTGTTGTAAAATATCCTGAGCTCTGGAGAATCTTCTGTTTTTGCATTTAGTACTTCATCAAGGTCTTTCAGCGAATCCCACTCTGCCAAAAGATGAAGAACAGTTGCAGGGGAAAGGAGCAAACAGAATTACAGAAGAATAAATAAAGCTAGAAGTACTTGCAGGTATCCGTTTTTCAAAATAGAATTTATAAATGCAGGAAAACACACTCTGAAACGCAGATATGAGGAGTGCTCAAATGTCGATGGAGACTGTGACAGAGTTACGTTACTCCTTGCAATAAGATCTACAACCAACTACCAACATTCACAAAGCAGTGCCTTGTTCATTCAAATTTATTGTAGAGCTCAGCTTATTTGATTGTACTTTATCACACTTTGACTCCTTCATATGACCCAACTGCCTCCATTAATTGAAAGGGCTTTAATTCCATTAGCATGGCAGCATGGTGGCATAGTGGTTAGCACTGCTGCCTCACAGCGCCAGGGACCCGGGTTCAATTCCGGCTTCAGGTGACAGTGTGTGTGGAGTTTCAACATTCTCCCTGTGTCTGAGTGGGTTTCCTCCAGGTGCTCCGGTTTCATCCCACACTCCAAAGGGTTAGGTTGATTGGCCATGGAAAATTGCCCCTTAGTGTCAGGGGGACTAGCAGGGTGGATATGTGGGGTTACGGGGAGAGGGTCTGGGTGGGATTGTGGTCATTGCACGTTCAATGGGCCAAATAGCACCCTTCTGCACTGTAGAGATTCTATGATTCTATTCTATACAACTGCTCTGTGTGCAGCAGCAATGCATCACTTAGTTCTGGGCCTGCTATCTTGGCATCTACCATAAAGTCTTTATCTTGTACCCATATTTTGTACCCACATTACCCATATTTTGGATGATTATTTTACTGGCTTACACAAGTTCTAATAACTTTGATTTAGGAGTGAGCCATGAAGGTTTGCCTTGCTTGTTTATCTTATCTACTCTATTGTTTCTATGTGTTCCTCCAGTGATGGCTGGGCCCCTGAAGCTTTTGCTTCTGGCCTGAACAGCAGAGTTAGAACAAAAGCTGTCTCTTGGAGAGCCATCTTCTGCGCAGTCCTTCTAACTAGCACCTGCTCCTGCTCACATAGATTTGATTTAGTCAGTGCAGACCCTTTTAACTCACTGGTTATACCATCCGGAGTGCCAATTTCCCTGGCAATGCTTGGAAATGTGAGAATGGGTGATGATGCATCTTCTGGACCTAAAAATGGGCTGAGGTTCGCAATAAGCTGTAAGGTTAGTTGCCAGCAGGTGAGTAACAGTGCATTGAAGAACCAGGTTCCCGTGACGAATTTGTGACTGTGTGAGTGAGTGTGTAAGGTTGGGCAAAGTGCATGTCCTGCCCACCACTTGTCTAATTTGCATTGGAGATGTTGGAAAACTCAGTGACGAGCAAGGAAATTCCAGAATTTTCATCACTATGACAATTGGCAGAAGAGATCAAACATACATTGCATTAAGTGTTTGTGAATAAACTTGCCTTCAAAAGCAGTCCCTATATAATTACACACATGTTTACAATTGGTAATATTCAATGGATGATAATGCTTGTCAAAATGTGGAGATGCCAGCGTTGGACTGGGGTGAACACAGTAAGAAATCTCACAACACCAGGTTAATGTCCAACAGGTTTATTTGGTAGCAAATACCATAAGCTTTCAGAGCGCTGCTCCTTCGTCAGATGGAGTGGAAATGTGCTCTCAGACAGTGCACAGAGACACAAAAAATCAAGTTACTTGCAGAATCTCACTAGCTGTTCTGTCTGGAGACAATACACATCTCTTTAACCTGTGTTTAATGCTCCCTCCACCCACAATCTAATCAGTATTCTGTAACTTGATTTTTTGTGTCTCTGTCCACTGTTTGAGAGCACATTTCCACTCCATCTGACGAAGGAGCAGCGCTCCGAAAGCTTATGGTATTTGCTGCCAAATAAACCTGTTGGACTTTAACCTGGTGTTGTGAGACTTCTTACTGTGTCAAAATGTTTGCCAGTGTCTCTAGGTGTAACCAAAAGAGAAAACACTGGAAAATCTCAGCAAGCCTGGCAGCACTGTAAGGAGAGAAAAGAGCTGACGTTTTGAGTCCAGATGACCCTTTGTGCCAGACCTGCTGAGATTTTCCAGCATTTTCTCTTTTGGTTTCAGATTCCAGCATCCGCAGTAATTTGCTTTTATATTATGTCTCCAGGTGTACTTCTGTTCCTGTGTTCATTTTTATAACAACTGCACACAGCTTTGAATGGAGCAATCATATAATTTGCATTTGATTTGTTGCATCTAATATCCTTTTGTGCAAACAATGATAAAACAGAAATGAAAATGCAACTGCAAATATGCGGATTACCGGAAGCATAATTTAGTACTATATGTATATACATACAAGGAAAGCTTCAGGGTAATGTATTTGGCCCAGATTGTGGCTTGTTAGATTGACAGTTAATGTAAAACCCACATCTTCTGCTGGAACCAATCCTGTAAGTTAGCTCAATTAGGATAAGTGACCTACTCAGAAACCAGCATTTTCATTGTCTCCCATACCTTATTACATAAAATGCTCACGTTTCTTCACATAATAAAAACAGATCCATTTATGATATCTAATGTTTGTATTTCATTTTAACCCTTAATTTGCCTCTAGCCCTCTGAGCTGAAGTTCAGGTAGGTTTTCAATGGATTGTATCAGAAACTCAGGACCAGGTTATTTTTTTTAACTTTAGGGCCTCATGAACAAATGTGTGCTCTATTTTTGCAGAGAACAGGAATTGGCCACTGCCCTCTGGAAAACAGGATGGTTCTTACTCCACTGGCCCCTAAGAGCATTCAGTTAATTTTGATGAAGGAGATTCCGGAGGATTCATGCTGTAGAGAAGGGTGGGGGGGTTGTCAACCGGGATAGGGGAGGCCTAGAATGTAGCTGTTGTGGTCTTTTCTTCTTCTTTGAGCAGGAGAGCAATGGTGAGACCCTTGCTGAGACCAGGCTTTAATCTGCTGGACTCCGATCTACATATTTAAAGAAAATCTCTGTCGGCTATGATCAGGTAGTTTAGTGAAAATCATAGTCTCTGAGTAAGGAACTGGGCAGTTTGGGAAATGTGAATGCTTCAAATTAATTTGAAACAATCCACTGGGTGATGTTTTTCAGGATAAATTAACGATTAATGAATTCTTGCAATGCATCAGATATCGTTTATTAATTGTTCAATGACATAAAATTAACATTGTAATATTCCAATAGTTTTTCAAACTGTTTAGAAACATAGAAAAACTACAGCACAAACAGGCCCTTCGGCCCACAAGTTGTGCCGAGCACATCCCTACCTTCTAGACCTACCTATAACCCTCCATCCTATTAAGCTCCATGTACTCATCCAGGAGTCTCTTAAAAGACCCCATTGAGTTCGCCTCCACCACCCCTGACGGCAGCCGATTCCACTCGCCCACCACCCTCTGTGTGAAAAACTTACCCCTAACATCTCCCCTGTACCTACCCCCAGCACCTTAAACCTGTGTCCTCTCGTAGCAGACATTTCCACCCTGGGAAAAAGCCTCTGAGAGTCCACCCGATCTATGCCTCTCAACATCTTATACACCTCTATTAGGTCTCCTCTCATCCTACGTCTCTCCAAGGAGAAAAGACCGAGCTCCCTCAGCCTATCCTCATAAGGCATGCCACTCAATCCAGGCAACATCCTTGTAAATCTCCTCTGCACCCTTTCAATCTTTTCCACATCCTTCCTATAGTGAGGCGACCTGAACTGAGCACAGTACTCCAAGTGAGGTCTGGCGAGGGTCTTATATAGGGCTGCATCATTATCCCCGGTCTCCTAAACTCAATCCCTCGATTGATAAAGGCCAGCACACCATACGCCTTCTTAACCACCTCCTCCACCTGCGGGGCCAATTTCAGATTCCTATGGACCCGGACCCCAAGGTCCTTCTGATCCTCTACCGTACTAAGAGTCTTTCCCTTTATATTGTACTCCTTCATCCCATTTGTCCTACCAAAATGGACCACGACACATTTATCTGGGTTGAAGTCCATCTGCCACTTGTCCGCCCAGTCTTGCATCCTATCTATGTCCCTCTGTAACTTCTGACATCCCTCCAGACTATCCACAACCCCATCAACCTTTGTGTCGTGGCAAACTTACCAACCCATCCCTCCAATTCCTCATCCAGGTCATTTATGAAAATGACAAACAGCAAGGGTCCCAGAACAGATCCCTGGGGCACACCACTGGTGACCGACCTCCATTTAGAAAAAGACCCATCTATACCCACTCTCTGCCTCCTTTGGGCAAGCCAGTTCTGGATCCACCGGGCAGCAGCCCCTTGGATCCCATACTCTCTCACTTTTTCTAGAAGCCTTGCATGGGGGACCTTATCGAACGCCTTGCTAAAATCCATATAAACCACATCTACCGCCTTCCCTTCGTCAATGTGTTTAGTCACATTTTCGAAGAACTCCACCAGGCTTGTAAGGCACGATCTGCCCTTGACAAAGCCATGCTGAGTATTCTTGAGCATACTAAACCTCTCTAAATGCTCATATATCCTGTCCCTCAGGATCTTCTCCATCAGTTTACCAACCACTGAGGTTAGACTCACCGGTCGGTAATTACCTGGGCTATCCCTATTCCCCTTTTTGAAAATAGGAACCACATCCGCAATCCTCCAATCCTCCGGCACCTCTCCCGTCTCCATCGACGACGCAAAGATCATCGCCAGAGGCTCTGCAATCTCCTCCCTCGCGTCCCACAGTAACCTGGGGTATATCCCATCCGGACCCAGCGACTTATCTATCTTGATGCCATTCAAAGATTCCAGCACAACCTCTTTCTTAAAGTCCACATACTCAATCCTTTCAGTCCACCGCACGCCCGCAGTACATCCACCCAGGTCCTTCTCCTCTTTGAAAACCGAGGCAAAATACTCATTGAGCACCTCTTCCATTTCTACTGGTTCCGTACAGACTTTCCCGCCTTCACCTTTTATAGGCCCTATACCGTCACGTCTCATCCTTTTACTCTTCACATATTTATAGGACGCCTTAGGGTTCTCCTTAATCCTACCTGCCAGGGCCTTCTCGTGACCCCTTCTGGCTCTCCTAATTTCCTTCTTTAGTCCCTTCCTACAAGCCGTATACTCTTCTAAATCCCTATCTTCGCCAAGCTCTCTGAGCCTTTTGTATGCTTTCTTTTTCTTCTCGACTAGGTCCCGCACAGCTTTCATGCACCACGGTTCCTTTAACCGACCAACACCTCCCTGTCTGCTCGGAACGTTGTCCTGTAGAACTCTAGGCACACATTCCTTGAAAAACTGCCACCTCTCTTCAGTACATTTCCCCGAGAATACCTCCTTCCAATTTACTCCTCTAATTTGCTGTCTAATGTCTTCATATTTCCCTTTACTCCATATTAACACTTTCCTAGCTTGCCTGATCCTCTCTTTTTCCAATGCAAGCCTAAAGGAGATAGAGTTATGATTGCTATCCCCAAGATGCTCTCCCACTGAGAGATCTGACACCTGTCCAGGTTCATTGGTCAGTATCAGACCAAGTACAGCCTCTCCTCTTGTAGGCTTGTCCACATGCTGTGTCAGGAAATCCTCCTGAACACACCTAACGAACTCTTCCCCATCCAATCCCCTTACCCCAGGGATATTCCAATCTATGTTTGGGAAATTAAAGTCTCCCATCACAACAACTCTGCTATTACTGCATCTCTCCAGGATCTGTTTCCCTATCTGCTCCTCCACCTCCCTGTTACTATTGGGCGGCCTATAGAAAACTCCCAGTTTACTTTCTGAGAACATGCAGGAAAAGCATTTGCAAGATGCTTATTTTATTTAGCAATTTTCTTCATTCTCTCTACTGGGAATGTTGACTCTTACTGGCTATGGCTCTGCTGACAACATTTCCTTGCCTTACGACTCCGTGGAAGAGACTAGAGAGAGGATACTGGCAACCCATTAAATCATCAGAGAAGGTCTTGAGGTGTAGTGATGGTGCCCCTATCTCTGGGCCAGAAGTTCTGGGTTAAAGTCCCACTTCAGGACCTGATGGCCATAGTAGGAGTGTTCAAAACATGGCCAAACAGGTTGATTCTCAGGCTGGAAATCCTTCTATTATGCCCAATGGCAGGTAGTAAGAACGGGAAAGCTTCCTGATCAGACACACTGCAGAATGGAATGGCAAACCACTGCAGTGCTTTGTCAAGTATAATCATGGGCCAATCCAATGGAAGTCCATGGTTACCAGTATCCCCTTTGGGCATTGTACCTAAAGGAGTAGCACCCTGGTGACCTCTTCCCAAGCTGACGTGGCGAGGTTGGTGGACCTCCTTCTGCCACTATGAGGTAAAGAATGTCCCGACATGTCTTCACAGCATCCAGAAGTGCCCCCACCACATTCTCGCTGACTTGGGGCCAATAGATTTCTTACATTTTGGGGCTGTCACACGCCACGACCAGTCCTGGGCTGCAGGGAGTGAATGTTTTGCACAGGTTTAAATATGGCATCCGGAAAGATGTTCTGATGAGGTCATGGCAGGGTGGATGAATCCCAGCTTCGCCTGCTCCAAATAAAGTATGCTTCACGTTTATGCATATATAATGAGCTAAAAAGCAGATGATTTGACGTGGAACCCGCCACACTGACCGGAGGGAAACTTGTTGCTTTGATCTCCCATCACCGCACTTTCCGAATCAAAAAGTTCCTCCTTTTGCCTCACTAATCTCCGCCCTTTCTGGTTAAAGTCCACAGTAGCAGATTTAGTTGTCAAAAACACCGCTGCCTCACAGCTCCAGGGACCCAGGTTCAATTCCAGCTTTGGGTGACTGTCTGTGCGGAGTCTGCAAGTTCTCCCCGTGTCCGTTGTTCAAATGTAACCAGAGACAACTTTGTATTGGATGTAATGTGACCAATGGGAACAAGATGTAAGGATCAGCTGACCCAGTAAACCATGGAACCAATTACAGAGTGATGTAATAGTCAGCTGACCAGCTGATTCACTATAAATAAGGAACTATGTAAAATTGTGGATAGCTTGGAGTGGCCCAGGGCGAGGCCCCAAGTTTGGAGTAATGATGTTTCTTTATAAGTTGGAGTAAGTTTTATTGTATTTTCATTAGCTGCATTTTGAAGCATTCCTTCTGAAGAAACATCCATGTGGGTTTGCTCCGGGTGCTCTGGTTTCCTCCCACAGTCCGAAAGACGTGCTGGTTAGGTGCATTGGCCATGCTAAATTCTCCCTCAGTGTACCTGAAAAGGCGACACAGTGTGGCGACTCGGGGATTTTCACAGTAACTTCTTTGCAGTGTTAATGTAAGCCTACTTGGGACAATAACAAATAACTTAAACAGCAGTAACCATTTGATTACAAAGGATTGGGGACTTTGACTGCCTTTATTCATGTCCCTAGCCGGCAGCGCTAACCTACAATGTCTAACTGCTAATACAATAAAATCATTCAATTCAGCACATGAAAAGAATCAAATCTTCTTTCAGAAGTACTTGGTGTACTTTGGAGTGTGGGAGAAAACCGGAGCACCCAGAGGGAACCCATGTAGTCATGGAGAGAACATGCAAATTCCACACAGTCACTCAAGGCTAGAAGTACAAGGAGGGGCTCCATTGTCCCTTTGAGAAACATCGTGCAGCCATCCCTGTCAGTGGCTGACCGTACATTCTCAGCCATCTTTGGGGGTGGGGTGTAGGGTTGTGTGCATTTTAAGATATAAAATGTGGGTTGAGGTCAGTGGGGGAGGAGGAAACACTGGAACAATGGTCGCACAATAAAAGAGCAGAATGCCAGGCATGAAAATAATAAATGAAAGAAAAAGAAATCCAAAACAAATTCAACATAAACTACATGTGACCACAGATCACAAACATAAAGAACAGCCCAAGTAGTGGTGCACAAAGAATTTTAGAGCAACTGGAGAAATAATTGTGAAATAAAATATACAGAAATTATACACTGAATGTTGAACAGTGCAAGATATTTTTCTGTCTTTCCATCCTTTAGCAAATGATTTGTTTGCTCCATTATTGCATCTTGAGGTGTTCTCTGGCTCGTAAATTAGTAAGATTTCCAAATGGCTCCTTAGATAGTTCACCTAGTTAACACACCAGGGAATCAAATAATCCAGGGAGACTTTGATGCAGAGCCTGCTGAATGTAGTGAGAGGGATGCGACTGTAGTCCCTGGTGAGAAACAGAAACTTATTCATTGTTGCCAATTCTACTCATTCAGTGACTCCTCCCACCTGAGGAAGTCAATTGAGGACTCAATAGGACACGTCTGTGATGTCTGACAGAACATGGCATGGCTATGATGTCTCATGTATTGCAACATATGGGCAGCACGGTGGCACAGTAGTTAGCAATGTTGCCTCACAAGGCCAGGGACCTAGGTTTGATTCCAGCCTTGAGTGACTGTGTGGAATTTGCACGTTCTCCCCATGTCTGCGTGGGTTCCCTCCGGGTGCTCCGGTTTCCTCCCACACTCCAAAGATGTGCAGGTTAGATGGATTGGCCATGCGAAATTGCCCTTTAGTGTCCCAAGATGTGTAGGTTGGGGGATCAGCAGTATAAGTGAGTGGAGTTACGGGAATAGGGCAGGGGGGTGGTGGGCCTGGGTAAGATGCTCTGTCAGAAAGTCAGTGCAGACATGTTGGGACAAATGGCCTCCTTCTGCACTGTCAGAATTTTATGATTCTATGTCTGGATAAGGTGAAGGCTGGCTTGAAGCTGTAAGTGAATGTTTGAGTACCTTGTCAGTACTTGCTTTTTAACAGCTGGATGCTTGAAGCACCAGAGGCCAACAGTTGCCTGTGGAGACATATCTCTGTATGAGTCACTAGTCTGGGAGAAGATGGAAGGTGGGAAAAAAATTAATTGAGTGATTTGAGGGAAAGATTCGATTCATTAATTTCACTAAAGGCAAAATGTTGAGATGACTGAGAAATTAATTTAAATTAATTTCAGTTACTAACTGAAGTTTTTGATTTTTATGTTAGTTCGCAGAATGTTTCATCAAGACAACCAATATGTTCACTTGCAATTAATTGATATTAAGGGGAAATCTATCACTTTTTACCAAGCAAAGAGGTTGGCATTGAAAAGCAATGTCACTGTGTAGTCAATGGCTACAGACCATTGGGTGCTGTAACGTCTCATTAGGCATCCACTTCAGTAGCTTTCAAGTTCACACTGGTACGTCCGATTCGCATGATACATGTATCATGCGAGTTGGACACTTGCACATCTTTGAAGTGCGGGAGGAAACTGGAGCACCCGAAGGGAACCTACACAGACACAGGGAGAACGTGCAAATTCCACACAGTCACTCAAGGCTGGAATCAAACCCAGGTCCCTGGCCTTGTGAGGCAACATTGCTAACCACTGTGCCGCCCATATGTTGCAATACATGAGACATCATGTATACAGATTCACTGATTCACAAGACAGATACAGAGCAGAAAGGTCATTTAACCCATGTTAGTGCATCTATTCAAAGAGACCCTACATTACACAGCAATTGTTTCTTCAATTATTCCAGAGGTTTCACTTCTACCTGCCCCACCCAAAGCTCCATTCCCTGTGATAACTGTTTTGTGTGAAGAAAGAACACTTTAACTCTGAATGTGTGTTTTGTAAATTTTAATAAACACTGTTTGTCACAATTTAATTTGAGGTAACGTTTAACATGGGCGGGTTCAATTCCAGCCTCTGGTCATTGTCTGTGTGGAGTTTGCACATTCTCCCAGTGTCTGTGTGGGTTTCCTCCGGGTGCTCCGGTTTCCTCCAACAGTCCAAAGATGTGTGGATTAGGTTGATTGGCCATGCTAAATTGACCCTAGAGTTGGGGGGATTAGCAGGGTAAATATGTGGGTCTGCGGGAATAAGGCCTGGGTGGGATTGAGTCTGGGTGCAGACTTGACGGGTCAAATGGCCTCCTTCTGCACTGTAGGGATTCTATGATTTTGTTTTTTAACCGATAGGAAAGTCTCCCGAAAAGTGCCCGTTCCACTGCTGTAACTTTGCCAGACATGCAGTGGAAACGCCATTTTGTTTTCCATTGACTCTTGGATATTCTGGGAAAAACTTGACAAGACCCGTTAATGGGCATAGGGATTACAATATCCGAGCATGCGACCCCTGTGCAAATGATGCAGACAATATATAAGCTTCATGCTGTCTGCTAATTTTCATGATTGAGGCCTGCAGTTCAGCGATAGACACCTTCTCGAGTCACTGTATGCTCAGCAGGGAGCCCAACGTTGTGCGAGGCGAGCACCAATCAAAGCTGGCCAGTAGCTCATTGGCTGGGAAAGCCAATGGAGCAGGAGGTAACTGGACAAATGGAGCAGCGGGCCGGAGGGAGGGTTCCTGAGTTCTTAAATACAGCACTGGTGTCCTTAGCATATTTGACATGAAAATGGAGAGGCAATTTTTCAGAAGGAGTCTTGGAGGTCATTTCGACATTCACAGCAAATAAACTGAGAGCAGATAGCCACAAAGCTCAATGCTGGAGGAAAAAACAGAAAAAAAGGAGAAATATTCATCCAAACTGGTCTTGTAATACTTTAAAATGGAACACCAGTAGAAAGTGGGAAACAAGAATACTGGTCTGAACTGGTTTTTCCTATTGGGTGGGAGTATGGTCCTGTGGACCTGGATTTAGTGCTGGATTTAAAAAGTTGAGTTATCTCACATCACTGGTCAAGGTCAGCAAATGCATCTTCGAATGTTATATCTTATCAACCATATTACCCAACCTCACACAATCAAGGCACCACCCATCATTCAGCCATCAGCAAACTCATGACTAACATGTAGCCCTCTGCAGCCCATCCTCGCCCACTAACCACGTCTCACATTCACATCACACAGCTTCGAACTATTCAGCTCTGTCAGGCACACCACCAGAAAACATTGAAAACACTCAGGACAAAATGGCAGATAACAGGAAGCAGCAGCAATGAATTGGCAGTGAACAGGCATGGCTTTGTGTTCTGAGCACTTTGCAGGAGACAGTGCTCAATATTATTCACCATGGCAACCGACACTACTAAAGCCATCCAGGATGATGGTGTGGCCGTATCCACTTTACTTGCAATCTGATTTGATGTAAAGCTGCAATTGGTGTAATCATGTACCCCGTCTTTTCCTCCCCACTCCTCTGCCCTCCCCTCACCCCTCTTCCTTTCCTCCCTTCTCCTTTTCCTTCTCCCCACTCCTCTTCTCTCTCCCCACTTCTCTTCCTTCTTCCCACTCCTCTTCCCTCTGCCTTCTCCCCAATTCTCCCTAGTGCATTTAGACTTTGTGATATCCACCTGGCCAGCCAATGGCCGCGAAGGCAGAAGGCCCAGAAAGGCACGCCTTTGAGGAAGAAACCTCGCCACTCATTGTGACACTCACAGGCACCAAGCAGATAGTGGCCCTGCACTTACCTTAGAGGGTAGTATAAAGATGACATTGGCAAATGGTAAGTCACTGAGCATCACTGGACCAGCTCGGGTGGGGGGGTGGGGGGGGGGGGGGGGGGGGGGGGAGGATAGCGCATGATTCTGCTCCTGGAGAGTGAGTTTGCAGCTGAATTCTGCTGCAGAGCACTCAGATCTCAGATGAGGTCTTTGATGGGGTGATGTACAGGATAAAGCTGATGGACATGCACACAGAAGAACATTGGCTGGCCTAACCAAGAGCCTCCTGTCACTGTAAACGAGCAGGGAGGAGTTCAACTCTCACTTTGCACAGGGCTCCATGCAATGCTTGGGAGGGGTGGCCAATCCCATGAGAATTCTTGTGAACCTAATCATGATGCAGTACCTGATGACCAGTTTCTCAAATTGCATCAGAAACAGAAGCTACTCAATGCCTGAGTGCTATGGTTAAAGATCCGACAGCATTCATTCGATTCCTGCTTGTTGCTGTGCAAACCCAACTTGGTGGCAAGCACCCTGCTGCCATCATGGCTGCAGATGCCAGTACTCAAGGGGTCTCACAACAGTCCTGCAATTTATGCTCCAACAGATTACAGGATTTGTTGGGGCACTGCCCCCCCTCCCCCCCCCCGCCCCAACAAAATCCTAATGACAGCAGCAAATCATCATGAATGTTGTGAGCTACACTGTATATTTCCAGTGCACACACAGCCTATCCATGCTTTCACCCTCCACAACATGGTGATCAATGTTAGTCAACCTGGAAGTTGTTGGGAACAGACCCCCGACCAGTTTTTCATCAACCATTTAGTGTCAAAGCCAGTGGCGCTATAGTGCTGGATGTTGCAGTTTATATTTTAAATGATATTTTCCCCATTATCATGACTGGCATTAAACAGATTCTCATTCAGAATTGCTCTACCTTAAGTTCTTGGAGGAAGAGAGGAATGAACAAAGCAATGACAGTCATTAAGGCTACAGATTAAGTATTCTATACCCACAGGCCAGCAATATGCACACCTGCATCTGCAGAGGTAGTGAAAATACTGTGCTTTGGAGAACAATTAGCGAATGAACAGGGTTCAACTCTCAAAGATGCTTCTGACAGCAGACCTGTTGGCAATCATTTTGACTGAATGTTACGCTGGGGGGAGAAAAAGAAAATGCTGAAAACACTCAGCAGATCAGACAGCGCCTGTGGAAAGTACAGACAAATTAACTGTTTGATTGCAGACTATACTTCAAGATCCTTCTTCAGAATCAGCTGAAGCACAGTATATCGTGCTTGAAAGAGAACAAAGTTAGGTACAACTGTTATCCCCTAAGTTGTTGGCTGTATTTTCACAATGGGGTTGGGATACAGGAGCCGGGAGGACAGATTCAGTTGTTGAAACTTTGACTGGGGTGCCCCCTTAATTAGCATAGAGCCTGGCTCCCTGGCCTATGAAGGGCAGCAAACAAGGTCTCAATTCTGGATGGAAAATCAAAGGTCTTCCAGTATCAGAGTGGTCGTAAAAGGTAAGAGACTGAAAGGGTGCTTCAACTTGGAGATGTCCTCTCAGGCACTTTTTTTAAAAAAACAATTAAAAATAGAAAATAACAATCAGGTCGCCACTGTTGGGGAGGAGGAATCCCTCGACAGGGTGGCAATTGGCTGGATTATAGGCTGCTCGGAGTGCTGGAACCCTGGTCTGCCGGAGGATGCTGACTCCCAGTCAGTCGAACCTGTTCCCTATCAAATCAGGAAACTGGAGGTTGACTGGAAAATCCCAGTCAGCTTCCATTACTTACCCTTAACAAACCTCTTAATGAACCTGACTGGCTACTTTCACAGTAAGAAGTCTCACAACACCAGGTTAAAGTCCAACAGGTTTATTTGGTAGTACCAAATAAACCTGTTGGACTTTAACCTGGTGTTGTGAGACTTCTTACTGTGTTCACCCCAGTCCAACGCCGGCATCTCCACATCATGGCTACTTTCAGGCAGACCTACCATCTCTGAATCCGCCTTTATCAAAATATTTGGTGCTGGGAATGTGGCCAGTGAATAGCAAACCATTGCCAGTAAGTATGGGGACCATCCACCTCTGTTTCTGACCCTGGCAGCAACCACCAAATCAATCCTCTTGCTTTAAGCACATCATTGAATATCATAGAAATTGCATGCAAAAATATAGGGTTAGTTTTTGACTCTTTGCATCAAGCGTCGAGGGGTGGCATAGGGTGGGTTGACAGGGAGAGCCTCATTCATTGAGAATGTATGTGAAATTCTTGGGTACAAGCTGCATTTGTTTTTCTGATTATGAATTTATGTGGCTGGAACATTATGAACAGGATCCCCTGAATTTCTGATCCGCACTCCCAATGGGTGAGGCCCCTTGCCAGGATGCTCAGACAGGAAATTGCCCTATATTTGCGAACATGACTTACGCAAATTGGTATCAACTGCTTGTCAACTATTATGTTTTAAACCTGAGGAAAGAATGGTTACTAAGTGGAGAAAGGAAACAGTATACAGGAACACACATGTTCCTCCCATCCTCCTTTTCCCTACATCTGTACTTGCTTAAAACCTGCCACATTTCTGTCTCGGCCTATTACAATGATCTAGCGAAGCCCAACACAAACTGAAAGAGCAGCTCACGTTCCAGTTAGGTATTTTCCAATGTTTTCGACTCAACATTGCAGTTCAACAACTTCAGACCATGTACTCTGCCCTCCATTTATTTGTTTTTGCTAAGAGTCAGTCTGTATCTTGTTTTGCTTTCAGGCAGAGTTGGTATATATTCTGCTATTGACACCTGCTCTGGACCTATGCCATTACCACACCCTGAACCTTTTGTTCCATGTTATGTTTGATATTTAATCTCCTCCGCCCTCTAACCCATTTGTGATCTTCCCTTTTTTCCCATCTATCCTTCCCTCCTTGTTCAACATCTTGAAACCCATTATATTTTTACCTCTCTTCAGTTCCAAAGAAGAGCCAATTTGGACTTGAAACATTAACTTGAGGAGGCTGAATTCACATTTTGATTATTCATTTTAAGAGATTATTAAAGGATCAGCTGTCTTTGATGTAGTTATTGAATAGAAGTTTGTTTTTAGAACAGATTAATCATATGAGGGGATTTAAAATCTTTGAATGGGTTTCATAAATTAGAGTCTTTTTCTGCATCACTTCCATATAAGTAAGAGCTGTCTTAGAATATTAGAAGTTTATTTATTTAAATCTCTCCATGGCTCATGAGGTTTGCCCAAAGGGATACAGGGTTATGAAGTTGGCATGGGGGTGTGGGGTATGAGCTGGCATGGAGGCGACATTGAGTTGTGAGGGGATATATAGAGATAGGTGGGGTTGAGGGCTAGAGGGTCTAACAGTCTATTATAAAACTGGATGAAAACCTCTGAAAATCAAGGCAGGCTTTCTAACCACCCCGCCTTATCATTTGCCTGCCTCCATTGCCGCATGCAAACAGCCTCCGGAGGTGACAGACCCAATTCTATCATACCCTTGACTTCAGAGCAAAAGTCATACTTGTGGGGGTCATTTTGATAGTGTACAGTTGGCCTGTACAAAGCACTGGTCTCCATCCTCTTTCTGTGTTTGGTTCTGTATACCATACCTCAGGAAAAAGAACCTAGCCTTGAATAAAATACTAAAAGGATGACAAATGTGAAAACTGAGCTCAGAGGAAAAGCTATATAGCTCAGATGACATTTAAAAAACTTCATGGAAATGTATCAGCTGAATCCAAAATTAAAACTCTCGGACATGGGAGTATGGATTCATACTGAGAGAATAAAGCATGAATATGCAGCTCATTTGGTGCTGGTAAACACGTAGATGAGCTTATCCAGGGAGGCAGTGGAAGAGGAGAATGGAATGCATTTTAAGAAGATGATGGTTAGTTCCTAGGGAGACCTATTGAAAGGTAACAGAGGTAAAGTTATGGACAAATTCTAATGATCTTTAGGTTAGTTCTGCATTTTCTCATATTCCTAAGGAACTTGGGACGTGGGCAGTCATGAGGAATGTCCCAGAGTTCTTCCTGAAGGAGTTTTGTCCCTTCAGTTTTTTTTAGCTCTCAGGAGTTAACATTATAAGTTCATAAGTTCATAAGATATAGGAGCAGAATTAGGCCATTCGGCCCATTGAGCCTGCTCTGCCATTCGATCATGGCTGATATGCTTTTCATCCCCATTTTCCTGCCTTCTCCTCATAACCCTTCAACGCATTACCAATTAAAAATCTGTCTAACTCCTCCTTAAATTTACTCACTGTCCCAGCATCCACCGCACTTTGGGGTAGTGAATTCCACAGATTCACAACCCTTTGGGAGAACTAGTTTCTCCTCAACTCTGTTTTAAATTTGCTACTCCTTATCCTAAGACTATGACCTCTCATCCTAGAATGCCCCACCAGCAGGAGCATTAGCTCCACATCAATTCATCCATACCTTTTATCATCTTGTGTACCTCAATTTGATCTCTTCTCATTCTTCCAAATTCCAGAGAGTGTAGGCCTAAACTGTTCATTACCAGCAAACAATTTTTTCTCACATTTGTGAGTGTGCCTGGTGTGGAAAGACTCCTTTCCTTTCCCCTCCCCAAGGTTATATTTGTTTGAGACGTGTTGGGTGTGAAAAGATTGTTTGGTTCTAATTTCTTTGTGAGCACTTATTTCTAATTTTTTTTTTTAAATAGTGAAAACTTCACTTAGCATACACAATCTTTTGCCCAGAGCAATTGAGCATAAAGTACAACTTGCAAGCCACTGTAACAGCTGTCCCCCCAAGCTACAGATCTTCGAAGAGTCATAGCTTCTTACTGAAATTCAATTAATTATACAGTAATGACCCTAGTAAAAGCCAGGGGGATAATATTAAATTACATTGCCTGTTATCAGAGAATTTTCAGCTGAGAAAGGTGACTAAAAACTTGCATGCTTTTCCACAAGGCACTTCTACTAGTAACACATCTTTTCTGAAGCTAAGTGCCTCAATAGAATATTGGTACACATGTTTAATGGAACTCTTAAGTTATACTATCTTGCTCCTTGATAAAATAAAAGGCAGACTACTCTGATGTGTCTGATGAGCTGGTGGCTCATGCCTTTCTCAGATCAAAGATAAAGGTGATTGAAAAACTTCTTCAGCTGTTAATGGCACTTTTAGACTCTTAAGGGCATCCGATCGACATTGGGGTGATTCAGATACACCGGCCGGAATGTTACCATCCTGCCCGCCATGGGAATCAGAGCGGGCGAGGGGCGGGCCATGGAAAGGTCCGTTGACCTTGGGCAGGATTTTACAGTTTTGGGATGAGAGAGGCTGTAAAATCCTACTCTTTGAGCTAAATTTTCTCAACGGGAGGCGGGAAACAGGAACTGGATCTGTTTTTGGGTCAGAAACCCATTCCCATGGGAAACTGATTAAAGTTCAGATTTTCATGGGATGAGCCCCTAATTGATATGGAAATGGATTTCCTGTTCCATTAGAGCTAGTGGGATGAGTTTGAAGTGTAAGTGTCAATTTACTATCATCCAAGCTAATAGGCTGTAGCAACTCTCTGGCAGTGTGATCTTCTATGGAATCAAGCACTTTGTTCTCCCTGGACAACTCTTCATGGTCAATCAGCAATTTTAAAAATTCATTCATAGAACATAAGAACATAAGAACATAAGAAATAGGAGCAGGAGTAGGCCATCTAGCCCCTTGAGCCTGCCCCGCCATTCAATAAGATCATGGCTGATCTGACGTGGATCAGTACCACTTACCCGCCTGATCCCCATAACCCTTAATTCCCTTACCGATCAGGAATCCATCCATCCGCGCTTTAAACATATTCAGCGAGGTAGCCTCCACCACCTCAGTGGGCAGAGAATTCCAGAGGTTCACCACCCTCTGGGAGAAGAAGTTCCTCCTCAACTCTGTCCTAAACCTACCCCCCTTTATTTTGAGGCTGTGTCCTCTAGTTTTAACTTCCTTACTAAGTGGAAAGAATCTCTCCGCCTCCACCCTATCCAGCCCCCGCATTATCTTATAAGTCTCCATAAGATCCCCCCTCATCCTTCTAAACTCCAACGAGTACAAACCCAATCTCCTCAGCCTCTCCTCATAATCCAAACCCCTCATCTCCGGTATCAACCTGGTGAACCTTCTCTGCACTCCCTCCAATGCCAATATATCCTTCCTCATATAAGGGGACCAATACTGCACACAGTATTCCAGCTGCGGCCTCACCAATGCCCTGTACAGGTGCATCAAAACATCCCTGCTTTTATATTCTATCCCCCTCGCAATATAGGCCAACATCCCATTTGCCTTCTTGATCACCTGTTGTACCTGCAGACTGGGCTTTTGCGTCTCATGCACAAGGACCCCCAGGTCCCTTTGCACGGTAGCATGTTTTAATTTGTTTCCATTGAGATAGTAATCCCATTTGTTATTATTTCCTCCAAAGTGTATAACCTCGCATTTATCAACGTTATACTCCATTTGCCATATCCTCGCCCACTCACTCAGCCTGTCCAAATCTCTCTGCAGATCTTCTCCGTCCTCCACACTATTCACTTTTCCACTTATCTTTGTGTCGTCTGCAAACTTCGTTACCCTACACTCCGTCCCCTCCTCCAGATCATCTATATAAATGGTAAATAGGAAGTGGGCGTCGCTGGCTGGGTCAGCATTTATTGCCCAATGCTAAGGACATTTTAAGAGTCAGACACATTGCTGTGGGTCTGGAGTCACATGTAGGCCAGACCAAATAAGGGCGGCAAATTAACTTCCCTAAAAGACATTAGTGAACCAGATGGGTTTTTTCGACAATTGACAAGTTTCCATGGTCATCATTAGACTTTTAATTCCAGACTTATATTGAATTCAATTTTCATCATCTGCCATGGTGAGATTCAAACCAGAGCATTACCCTGGGTTTCTGGATTGCTAGTCCAGTGACAATACCACTACACCACCACCTCCCCAAGATGCTAAATTGGTGGGTTTAGTGGGACTAAAGATATTAATAATGCTCTTCCACAGCAAACACAAGGGTATTGCTTGGAGCCAGTCCAGATGATCTGCTAGAATTGGAACATTGGCTCCAGTGTCAATTTTAAATTCATCGTTAAAGATCTTAACTTCCACTGTAACTGACCAATAGCCATGATCATGCCCATTTATGTTTTTTTGGAACTTTGTCATTTTGATTTTGTCATGATTTCCAATTTCTTGAATAGTTTCATAGTTTCATGCTGTCTTCTTCCTCTGTTGAAGATGTTAGATTTGCAGAAACACTTAAAGTGCCCAGTCTTCCACAGCAAAAACACTCTGCATCCCCTGCTGGGCAATCTTGGTGTTTATGCTGATTCTCTGCATTGCAGTGTAAACACCTCACAATAGCTGCTGTAGGATTTCCCATCTTTTCACCCATTTTGTCAGTCTTTTGATTTAGTGAGGATATCACCCTTTGGCTTATCCAGATAAAGGAGTCATCTAGAACCTCAATGTTGCGACAGATTGTAGCCCGTTTTATTTCTCTGAGTTTGCCCAGCTTAACATACTGAATCTCTTGAGTGAGAGTGAGGTTCTTTCATCCATAAAAAACCTGATAGTCTGTCATAATGGACTGTAATAACAATGTGGTCATGAATAAGTTCACCTTTCAATGCACCATACCCGCAAGATCTAACTAGATGATATAGGTCAATTAGAAACAATTCATCAAATTTCCCTGGTCTTTGGGATCTTCGATTAAATGACACTTGCTCAATCACAAGGTTTTGTTTCAGACTAAAATACGAATCGAATGCTTTTAGGACAGTCTCAAAGTCTGTGTAGCTCTCTTCTACCCCCTGCCTCAGGATAACATTGTCGTAACATGCCATGGAAAAGACCCAGAGGTCTCAGCTAAAAACCATCCACGTGATAACTGAGCCACGATGAAGATTGGTGATTGTTGCATTCTGTAGATGCCATTTGTTCACCAGATGGACAACTCCTCCAATGAATAGAGGGCAATCATTTCTTTTTGAATGAAGATTGACTTCACGGTATTGGCGATTGCCGGCATCTCCACATCAGGATGACATTGTCAGGAGCCATTCTATAGTGTAAAGGAATGAACTAACCTGGTGCTGCTCTTTATCATGCAAGCCCACTGCTGCTCAATACCTTAGTAAGTGTTTCTTCTATTGTTGGCCCCTCTGTGGGCACCTGAAACTTTTGAACAGGTAGAGTAGGAGCAGTGACAGCTTGCCTGGTGCTGACATTTCTTCCGCTCTTACCTTGTAGTTAAGAAGATTTCAGATCCTTGCTTATATAGCTTTTCTTCTACTTACACCCTCTGGGTGTTTTGTTGATGACATTAACTCTTCATAAGATTGATGTCACCACCGCTGTTACCTTGTTTCGTAAATTGGCTGACCTTTTCTTAAGTACCTTTGGTCTGACTCAGGTAGGTTACTTCAAGCTGCTTTGTTAACATTATATATAAGATAGGATGCAGAGTGGGTATGTCTCCCATGAGTACAGACTGTTCCATCTGCTCTACATGACTGCTGAAGCCACTGTTATGATACATCAATCACTAATTTCCATAGTTATTCTATTAGCCCATGATACTATAGAAAAGAAAATCAATGTCCTCTGGTTCTATAATGCCATGTTTTGTTGTTAAATGTTTGTGCTGTCCTGCAACAGCATAGAGGACATCGGTGACCAGTGAGAAGCAGTGGCGTGTAACTATTTTTGAAATGCCAGTATGGTCCAGAGCTGATCCTTGTAAGGAGCCAGATGTGAAGAAGTTCAAGGTTCCTTTGACTTTGATGGCAGCTGGCAAGGCCAGTGTTGTGAGGTGTGGGTCTTCAGTGATGAAATTTCAGATGCCTGTGACCACCTGCCTACAGAGTTTCAGTATCCTATGGCATTGGTTCTCAGCCATTTCCAGGTAGCTTCAATATTGGTGTTAGATCCTGTGCTGAGGGTTTGGCCTCTATTGCTTTCTTGCCCTTCCTTCCTTTCCTGATGCTCATGGATCTGCCCTTCCTATGAAAGATGTTGCCCCAAGTTTGACCCAAAATTTGACAACGGTGCCCCCATTGTCAGCTGAAGCCTTTCTTCTGGAAAGGTGGCCACAAAATTATCCTTGCACCTTTATCTCTGTTCATCTGCCCTGTGATGGGTATTGACCCCATTTAAAACCCAAACCCTCAATAACTACTTTGCTTGCCACTTGTGCCATGCCAAGGATGCCTCTTTACAAAGTGTCCAATCCCCCTCTGCCCTCTTTTGGGACTGGGATGTCATCCTGGAGCATCCATGACTGGATCCGAATTCTTTATCCAACTCCTTTCAGCTGATCAGAAACTGACAGCTCTTGAATCTTGTGTATCCATTTAAATATTCCATCCTCCCCCATCAACAAGCTCTAAATTAGCTGTTTAACAGGTTTAATTAGCCTCAAAGGGATAGAGAGTGGAATTCCCACCCCCTGATGACGATTACTGACACTAGGATCAACATCTTGATTGACATGCTGCCAGAAGTTGGTATTTGCAAGCTCCCCTCCACCTCCATTCCTACCTTTAGGGGGCTGCAAAATGTTCAAGTCAATGATGATGAACTTAGCAGAACAATGGCCCCCTTCTAATTTTAGAGAGCATTAAGAGAGCCACCGAACGTGCCAAATGTGTTACTTAATGTGGCTCTGGTACCCACCTGAAATGATCACAGGCCTTATTTCAATGTTATAGTGAGGGTCCTGCATGAGTCAATGCTCGAACTACACGTGCTCCAAGTCATATTCCCAGCTCTACAGCAGCCTAAGCCCACAGCCCTGAAATGAAATTAAGAAGAAAACAGGTAAACTTGCTTTAATGTTGAGCCACAACAAACTCCTTTGCCTTCATCACAATGGTGAAGATCCTTGCCAGCCTGTGCTCATCCTCCTTCTGCTATTTGTACTGTTGTGAAGTTGCATAAGCAAGGTTAAAAGTGTGGTGTTCGACAAATGTAAATAGTGAAAAGAAATGCTCAAACAAAACGAAGAAATCATATAGCATTGTCTCTTTAAGAAGCAGGTGTCTTTATGCGTGGATTTTGAATTGCAGAGTGTAGACTGTAGAAGCCAAATTTTGCAACATTTGTATCAAAGCCTAGTAGTCAGTGTTCCAACCTAACAAAATAGGCTTTTGAATTGGACCAATGCATTTCAAGCAAGCATGCAGAGATACAGAACCAATGGAATTCAAAATGTGAAGGTTGTTGACAGTCTCAAACCACTCAGAACGCAGGAATGCTGTGAGGTAATTCCAGATATATAAACCCAAAGAAGAGGGGTAACTGTCAGAGTATGCTTGCCACCTCTTGAGTTGGGAGGAGGGAAGGTGAGACTCTCATATAAATTCTGCAGTTTCATGTATGTCTCCATAAATTCACCACCTAAATAGAGAGAGGTACCAACTCAGAAAGTGTTCCAGATGAGAGCATCACCGGAGAAAGTTCATACTTCCAAGAGACACCTGTTTGTATATTAGTTGAGGGTGACTGAATTCTGTAATGATTTATTTCATTATTCCTGAAGGAGTCTTGTAATATTTGAATAGCATTCTATTGGGATTTTATTCAGTTTGTTAATTGTTTTAATAAGGTTGTCACCAGTTTAAAAATAAAGACCTGTTAATTGTTCATGATAGAGAGTGTCAGATCCTGCTTTAATTTACCAAAACCAGTAACTTCCTACTACCTCACACACACATGTACAAGATTACGAGGCAAGGTATATCTCTTTGGGTGGCTCCAAAATCGAGCAGAGGGAAAAATCACCTCCATGTTGTGACAGTACCCCCATCAGGACATATCTTTGAGGGGATTATTATTCACAGGGTGTGTGAATAGCATCAGATTTCCTGATTGGTGTCCACCACTCATCAGGTATATTCAAATGAGATCTGTGGACAAATTTTCAATAATCTTTGGACCTTCCACAAAGTGGGTCCAAGCCATTTTGTGGGTGTTATTAGCTACCATTCAATTAAATCTTTGTTTTGGAGACTTCGCAACCTTACCAAAAGCCTCAAATCAAAATGTTTGCCTGCTGCTACTAGTAACAGTTCTGTTCAAGTCTTATGAGGGTGTATTAGGTGGAATTCCTGTGGTAGTCTTATACCTGCTCCAGACATGTCTTCTTCATGTAGGAGGTGGGGAGAAGCATTTTTCTGGCTAATTTTCACAACAGGTACTACTTGAAATTCCAGTCCAGTTTTAGTGGATCCTTGGATCCCCGGTCATTCTGCCATTAATTTTAATGGGAATTTCAGGACCTAAGGTTTATAGTCGGCAAATGGAGTACTTTTCACCTTTGTCAATTAGGCAGTAAATCGAAGGAGTTTAATAGTGTAGCTGCTGTCCAATTGTAATTCCCAATGGTTTTAAGCCAGATATCTCTGGGTAAGGATATCCTGTTCTCCAAACATGCTCATAGCATCATCCCTGTTTTGATGTGTACATCAGTGAATTTTGTTCAGCCAGTTAACTTACCCAGTAATGAAGATGGAAATTACTTCTAGTACAGTTCCAGTATTAGATGAAATTTACTGCCTTCAGTGTCCTTTAAAATACATGGTTTAATTTGGAACTGAGCAAGAGCTGAATGAATAAAACCAGCCATTGTATTTCATCTTGGTCTCTCTATTGTCTGATACAGGGCTGTGAATCTCAAGGGTGCTTTGAGGGATCACTGTATGACAATGAGTCGATTTAAATATTCAAAGTCTTCCAAAAGAATTAAGTCTAAGCTGCAGTTTGTTATGCTTTATACTCTTAGTCCTCGGCATCTGGAATCTGCTGCAGCCATCATTATATTCACAATGACACAAGGAGGTCAGGGTCATCCTGTTCGCCAGCGATGAACTGTTAAAACAGAAAACTCAAAATTAGTGAGAATCAGATCCATCTCAGGATAGGTGTTATGCTAAGGCAAAATCAATGGATTCTTGCTAGTATAAACTGGGGCTCTTATATCTTTGTAGCCATCCCTTCTCATGGTGCTGGAGATTCTGGCAAGCCCGCATTTATGGTCCACTCTGATATGACTTTAAGAAGATGCTGGTGGACCTTCTTATTGTGCCACTGTGGAAAGTGTGATGAAGATGCTCAGCCAGTGCTCTTAGGTAGCGAGCTCCAGTGTTCTGACCCAATGATAATGAAGGAACAATGAGGTATGTCCAAGTCAGGATGGCGTGTGACATGAGAGGGAATATGGAAGCGATAGTGTTCCATTACCTGCTGCCCTTGTCATTGCTGAGATCACTGCCGTGGAAAATATTGTCGAAGACTTTAATTTCCAGTGACAGGTTCAATCAGAGAAGAAAAACATCTTTGCTTTGTGCTGGAGTATAATCGGAACCCCCAGGCTTCAAGGGTCTGAGTGACTTTGAAAACAGTACCATCAAAGTTTGAAGTTTATATTTAGTGTCACAAGTAGACGGTCATTAACACTGTAATGAAGTTACTGTGAAAATCTCCTAGTCGCCAGACTCTGGCACCTGTTCGGGAACACTGGGGGAGAATTTTTAGTATGGCCAATGCACCTAACCAGCATGTCTTTTGGACTGTTGGAGGAAACCAGAGCATCCAGAGGAAACTCACGCAGACATGGGGAGAACGTGCAGATTCTGCACTGACAGTGACCAAAGCTCGGAATCGAACTCGGGTCCCTGGTGCTGAGAAGCAGCAGTGATAACCACTGTGCCACTGTGCCACCCATCATGCTAGTTGAAATGATGTTGACCCTTCTTGTGGTGATAGTGAGGGTGGCGGCAAGTACCCACATGAGGATCCTCTGCCAGATTATCCCTCTGTCAATGTTACAATGTATAAATGAGAAACACACAGGAGTCAAACTCTTCTGCAATACTAACCTTGATGTCAATGACTTTTCAGCGACTGTGGGTTAATGACCCTGGTTTCTTTGTCGCCAAATGTTCACCACACAAACTCTACACTGTAGTGTGTGCACTAGGCTGATCCCACTCCCACAAGTCATGAGTTACCGGGAGACTGCCTTGGCCAGGTGCCTGGATGTGCTGCTTTGAGCCCAAATGCTGGCTTTCTCATACACAGCACTGTAAGACTACTGTGTTTAGAGTATCTTTCTACACAGACAATGCAAGATGCCAAGGGTGGTCTGAGGCTTGACTTCTTGGAACTGTCCAGCACCACTAATGCAACACACCTCAAAAGTTTAGGTGGGTGCTCAACAGCACTTAATTTCATCATCACTATGGGGAAATACTAAGCTGTGAGCAAGGGGTTAAACCCAGGATATCGATTCGATTGCTTCCTGTCTGCTCATGTGGGAATGCCCAGTTTAGTTGGGTGATCGTTTAATTGCACCCCCCCCCTCCCCCCATTGCAGTCAGCAGGTGTCCAAGGCATCTGCAAAGCTCCCAGCAGCAAGGGTTGGTCTGATACTACTTTTCAGCGGTACAATCACAGCTAGTAGCAAGATGGTGGTGGTTAATTCTCTCTGCGAGACCAGCTTGGATTCTCCCTGTGCATAAATGGAATCCTCCTCTTTATTACCGAGGAAGTGAATGTTAACATTACCCTCCTGCATAGACCTCTCACTCTTCCACCTATTACCTTTGATCCCATTGCTTTTGTGGTGCTTATCTATCTGTCATTCTTAGGTGGAGAGGCCTGTGCCCTGTGTGCACCTCAGCTCTCAACATCATAATGCCACTTGCACTGTTAAACATGTACTCACCCTCCCTTCCAGACACCCTAATGTTACAGAGGAACATAGGAATTAGGGGCGAGAGTAGGAAATTCAGCCCTTCGAGCCCACTCTGCCATTCTAGGTGATTATGACTGATCTCCATCTCATCCTAACTCCACTTCACCGCCTTTCCCCACAGCCCTTTATCCCACTTTTGATCAAACATTTATTTATCTCTTTCTTGAATCCATTGATCGATTCTGCATCCACTGCACTCTGGGGCAGTGAGTTCCATAGATTCACAACCCTCTGTGAGAAGTAGCTTTTCCTTATCTCTGTCTTGAACCTCCCCCTTCTTACTCTACAACTATGACCTCTTGTTCTAGAAGGGGGAACGTTTGATTAAAATTTACTTATCAATCCCATTGAGTATTTTATATACCTCAATTAAATCCCCTCTCATTCTTCTGTGCTCCAGCGAGTACAAGCTCAAGCTACTCAACCACTCCTCATACTACAGCCCCTTTCAACCTGGAATCAATCTAGTGAATCTCTTCTGAACCGCCTCCAGTGCCACTATATCCTTCCTCAAAGAGGGTGGCTAAAACTACACACAATACTCCAAGTGTGGTCTCACCAATGCCTTATACAATTGTAACAACACTTCTCTACTTTTATATTCTAGACTCTGCAATAAATGCCAAGATTCCAGTTGCCTTCCTTATAACATTCTGCATCTGCATACCTACTTTCTGAGACTCATGCACAAGGACACCCAGATCCCTCTGCACAGACACCTTTTGAATCTGTTTCCCATTTAAATAATAATTTGCCCTTTTATTTTTCCAACCAAATTGGATAGCCTCGCATTTATCCACATTAAACTCCATCTGCCAGATTCTGGCCCATTTCCCTAGCCTGTCAATATCCATTTGTAAACTTTTTATCTCCTCATCACAGCCTGCGTTCCCACCTATTTTCTCATCGTCCGCAAATTCCGCTATGTTACACTCTGTCCCTGCTTGTAGATCATTGATATAGATTGTAAATAGTTGTGTCCGAGAACTGAACCCTGCGGGATCCCACTTATTACAGATCACCAACTGGAGAAGGACCCATTGATCCCAACTCTCTGCTTTCTCTGCATTCCCCACCTTCTCCAAGCCAGCATCACCCTCAGCCTCTGAACTTGCCCAAGGCCACATCCCCCCCTATGCCGAGTCAGCCTGCGCCGACTACTGAGATGACACCACCACCTTACCGTCTATCTGGTGGGATTGGGCTTTTGAAATAGCCCCTTGAAACTGATGTGGTGCTGCCGCTGAAGCCTGAATCACTGAGTGCAGTGCAAGACAAGGCCCTTGAATAGAGGAGCAAAATGCAGGTTGCCAGAAGCATGTCGCTTATGAACCATCCTGAAACACGCTGGCATGGCTTCATGACCAAGCACTGGGGGATGATACTGGCAAACTGGGATTATGATTAGATGCAATGAACAAAAGTGACAATCCCAATATTCACAAGTAGGTAATGCCTTTGGCAGGAGGAGCTGACAATCGTGAACTGTTTTTATGATGTAGAAAAAGATTTCTGCGATCTTGCCATGATGCCTGCCGCAAACCGGAGCAGAAAAGCTCAGCCCTTATCCCTTTACTTTCCTGCAGTCACGTTTTTGTGCAACTCTCCTTGATTCATGATTCTAGACCTTATGGCACAGTGATAGTGTTCCTACTCTGAACCAGAAGCTCCGGTTTCAAGTCCAACTTGCTGGTAGTGGAAGGAGCATTCATAATGTGAGTCAGTGGACAGATCGGGGCTCGGGAATCCATCCAGCACATGGACAATCCCCATTAGTCCCACAAAGGGTAAAAACCAGTATGAGTATGAAGATACACTGGGAAAAAGAATCATTCGTCTCACGGTACCATGCAGTGGAGTCACGGAGGAAAGTGCAACCTGACAGTAGGAAGTGGAAACTCCACAGAGCTTCCGAATTATTTCAGTTAAGGCTGATGTCTTGGACGAAATTTGTGAACAATGATGGATTTGGAACTCAACCATTTCCTGTTTGAACTGTCATATAGATAATCTTTTCTATAGGGTTTAGCTTATGTCCGGTATTACAGATGGCTGGGACCTTTGCCTTTATTAACCTATCATTTTCATACTTGTGTCATTTTGACATGGGCACATGAGCTAGCAGCCGGTTTTGCTAGAATTTTGTTCATATTTTAAACCTCTGGTACATTTGCAGCAACAATTGGAACTTTGGTTCCTTTAATTTTAACCACATGTTAATAAATAAATCAATTTAAACAATCTAATTTTTCATAATATATAACACTGCTATTCATTAGTTTCTCAGTTTTGTTAGTTTTTCCAAAAGCAGTTGGGAAGATCAAATATTTTGTCAGGAGACTATGACCCAGTTGACATCAGCTGACACAGTTTTGTAACACATTTAGAAAGAATCAGCAATTCTGACAAAGTGTTCATGTGGAGCAATAATCTGCCGTGTTTTAGATGCCAACATACCTGCTGTGTAATGGCAGCATTTTTGTTATTAATTCCAGATTTTCAGCCTTTGCAGTTTTTTGGTTATCTCAATTATATTATATTAGGGCAGCTCGGTGGCACAGTGGTTAGCACTGCTGCCTCACAGTGCCACGGACCTGGGTTCGATTCCTGGCTTGGGTCACTGTCTGTGTGGAGTTTCCACATTCTCTCTGTGTCTGGTTTCCTCCAGGTGCTCCAATTTCCTCCCACAGTCCAAAAGATGTGTTGGATAGGTGTATTAGCCATGCTAAACTTTCCCTCAGTGTACCTGAACAGGCATCGGAGTGTGGCGACCTGGGGATTATCACAGTAACTTCATTGCAGTGTTAATGTAAGCCTACTTGTGACACTAATAAATAAATAATATACTCTCTTAATATTTTGGTTGATTTAGGGTATGAAAGTATATTTAATACAATAAAATTGGACAACATGGTTTCATTCTGACTCCTGGTCCACGCCTTTCTGCATTATGACAAGTATGTGGCTCTTCCAAATGGCACATTGTACTGCTCAAGTTCAGTATGTTGTGAGTGGTGAATTGGAAAATCAAGCATGCATGGACCTAAAAGAGGCACAGAACTCCAATTTAAATAAATTATTTTCCACTTTAAATTTTGCAGTTATGTGCTCCTATTTTCCCAAAATGGTGCCAACTGTTTTCTGAGCAAGCTAATTTTACAAACCTGTTGGCAATGCAAGCTGCCCTTGCCTGTTCCAGGCTTAGGCCCCGGATGCCTTTTTTTCTGCTTTTACCAACATGGCGGATGTAACACTCTCCGGAGGGCCTGTTATGTGTCCAATTTGAGCCTGAAAACTGGCAGCAGCATCATCGAATTTCGAGGCCAACACATGAACTGAGTTTTCATTTTTTGCTGTAAAACATAATGAAAGACCCTTGACCTTTTTAATGACTGAATGTTTCTGGCATTTTTTTGAAAGCAGGAGTCAAAATTTCACCCACTTTTTAAGATTGTCACCTACCTGTGGCATGGCAACTAGCACAGCTTGTTCTTTGCTTGCACTTTGTAGAATCTTGCACCCTGCTACTTACCCAGAATTTAATTAGTAAATCATATGACTCATTTTTTCTAATTTGTGCATAATTCAAAAACACTTCTCAAAGCTCTATGATTTAATCATTATTTGTAGAAAACATTTTGGAATAATAATGAACTCAGTTTTACTTTAACTTCTATATTTCTGAAATATTTTAACTGCGGGGCAAATGCATGCATGATCAATAGTTCCAAAGTCATGCTGACATTTTTAAGGCTACTGTGTATTCGTATAAAGCCAGATAGAATTATGCATGGGGCTTTCCAAATAGCGGGGAAGATTCTGTGCAGCCAGGCAAGCAATATTAAAGCAATGTGCTAGCTCATACAGTAAGAAGTCTCACAACACCAGGTTAAAGTCCAACAGGTTTATTTGGTAGCAAAAGCCACTAGCTTTCAGAGCGCTGCTCCTTCGTCAGGTAAGTGGGAGTTCTGTTCACAAACAGGGCATAAAAAGACACAAACTCAATTTACAAAATAATGGTTGGAAAAGACTATTTCCTCGGGTGGATGGAGCCATTACAAGGGGGCATAACTATAGTGTTCATGGTGGGAGATATAGGAAGGATATCAGAGGTAGGTTCTTTACGCAGAGAGTGGTTGGGGTGTGGAATGGACTGCCTGCAGTGATAGTGGAGTCAGACACTTTAGGAACATTTAAGTGGTTAATGGATAGGCACATGGAGCACACGAGGATGATAGGGAGTGGGATAGCTTGATCTTGGTTTCAGATAAAGCTCGGCACAACATCGTGGGCCGAAGGGCCTGTTCTGTGCTGTACTGTTCTATGTTCTATGAATGCGAGTCTTTACAGGTAATCAAGTCTCAAAGGTACAGACAATTTGAGTGGAGAGAGCGTTAAGCACAGGTTAAAGTGATGTGTATTGTCTCCAGCCAGGACAGTTAGTGAGATTTTGCAAGCCCAGGCAAGTCATGGGGTTACAGATAGTGTGATATGAACCCAAGATCCCGGTTGAGGCCGTCCTCATGTGTGCGGAACTTGGCTATCAGTCTCTGCTCAGCGTTGTCATTTTGTCGTGAAGGCCGCCTTGGAGAGCGCTTACCTGAACATCAGAGGCCGAATGCCCGTGACCGCTGAAGTGTTCCCTAATAGTTCTTGCTTGGTGATTGTCGAGCGGTATTCATGGTCTCCCCAATGTACCAAGCCTCGGGACATCCTTTCCTGCAACGTATCAGGTAGACAACGTTGGCCGAGTTACAAGTGTATGTACCGTGTACCTGGTAGATGGTGTTCTCACGTGAGATGATGGCATCCGTGTTGATGATCCGGCACGTCTTGCAGAGGTTGCTGTGGCAGGGTTGTGTGGTGTCGTGGTCACTGTTCTCCTGAAGGCTGGGTAGTTTGCTGCGGACAATGGTCTGTTTGAGGTTATGTTGTCCGCCATGTCCCATGTTTGTCTTCTGAGAAGGTCGGTGTGGTTTTTCGCCGTGGCGCGTCGGAACTGTCGATCGATGAGTCGAGCGCCATATCCTGTTCTTAGGAGGGCATCTTTCAGCGTCTGGAGATGTCTGTTGTGATTCTCCTCATCTGAGCAGATCCTGTGTATACGGAGGGCTTGTCCATAGGGGATGGCTTCTTTAACGTGTTTAGGGTGGAAGCTGGAGAAGTGGAGCATCATGAGGTTATCCGTGGGCTTGCGGTACAGTGAAGTGCTGAGGTGACCGTCCTTGATGGAGATGTGTGTGTCCAAGAATGCAACCGATTCCGGAGAGTAGTCCATGGTGAGTCTGATGGTGGGATGGAACTTGTTGATGTCATCATATAGTTGTTCCAATGCTTGTTCACCATGAGTCCAAAGGAAGAAAATGTCATCGATGTATCTAGTGTATAGCATCGGTTGAAGGTCCTGTGCGGTGAAGAAGTCTTGTTCGAACCTGTGCATGAAGATGTTGGCATATTGAGGTGCGAATTTGGTCCCCATGGCTGTTCCGTGTGTCTGGATGAAGAACTGGTTGTTGAAGGTGAAGACATTGTGGTCCAGGATGAAGCAGATGAGTTGTAAAATTGCATCTGGAGACTGGCAGTTGTCGGCGTTGAGTACTGAGGCAGTTGCAGCAATGCCATCATCATGGGAGATGCTGGTGTAGCGTTCTACAGCCAAGCCAGATCTGAATTCATCTAGCGAGTTTACCCTTGATTCCGTGTGATTTAACCTATGGGTTGATAATTCTCCTGTGGATGGCAATGTAAGGTAACTAGTAATCTTTCATTGTTCTGTAAAACAATCAAAACAAAGGGGGGTCATAATCACTTCTCACACTTCTCACATTTCCACTCCATCCCCACATATCGAGGTGGCTTCAATTTGCCCTCCCTGAGACTTACTGAGGTGACTCAACTTTGATGATTTCACTTGGGTGGTCTCTCTAGAATTGGGTGATCGTCTGAGTACTCCGGTGAGGTCCGAGGATGAATTTCTATTGATCCTTGTGCCTCCTGGCTTGGTCAGGTTGCGCTCACCAAGTCTACCCCAAGGATTCTTGCTGGCCCTCATAGCCATTACGCAAATCGTAGAATCCTACAGTGTAGAAGGAGACCATATGGCCCATTGAGTCTGCACCAACCACAATCCCACCCAGGTCCTATCCCCATAACGCCATGCATTTACCCTAGCTAGTCCCCCGGACACTAAGGGGCAATTTAGCATGGCCAATCCAACGAACCCGCGCATCTTTGAAATGTGGGAGGAAACTGGAGCACCCAGAGGAAACCCACACACACACAGGGAGAGCGTGCAAACTCCGGACAGACAGTCACCCAAGCCGGGAATCGAACCTGGGTTCCTGGCGCGATGAGGCAGCAGTGCTAACCACTGTGCCGCCTGCAGTTTGTCTGACCTTGTGTTCAGCATCAGTGGATACTCTTTTGAATAAAACAAATATCCATAAATTAGACAAAAATGAAAGGGGGTGACAGGCCCTGGTGGGTCACTGTAACTAAAACAACATGTCAATAAGAAACATAACTAATTGAATCAAAACTTCATTCCTCAGGGGTTATGGTGCACCCAAGCCCCCCCATGGCGTTCAACAGTTGCGGAAGGCCTGAAGTGTCAGTGGAGTACCAGTGTATATTAGAGCAAGGGAGTAAGTAGTTTGCACTTAGCTTTTAACAACTGTTTGATAATGTGGGTGGGTTCTTTCTGCCATCCTGTTGAACTCCTACGTCGATGATAACGCAGCAGCACATTTTTATCTTTTATCTTTTGCATTCATTATTCTTTTGCATTTCTCATGACCTTTTGTTTATTGAGTAATGAGTGGGCAAATGTTCAAATCTAGGAATCTTATGTCATCAATAACTGGATCATTTCAGTTTTAAAGGGGCCTCCATGTCTTAAAAGAGTAATCTCTTTTTGAAAATGTATTTTACAACATTTCTTGGCAAGTACTTTCTTATACAAATCACATTGAAATATGTTATTGTGCCATTTGTACATCATCTCACTTTAATGAAAAATTATGCAGCATGTTTTTCCTCAAACATGTACAAATCTCTCTCCTAACCATGTCTCTTTAATTAATTGTGGTGATGACAGCATTGCTAATATGCTTCTTTGTTAAAGTGAATTCCAAGTGAAATTGTGCTCGAGCCAACATGCTAAGCGTGGGTAGGTCAGGATGACTGAGGCTGCTTGACTCATAACCATGTAACGCTGTTTACCAGGTAGCACATGCTACAGTGATAGATTCACTATGGGGTTTATCACATCAACTGATCTGCAAGAATGTGCGTGGGGCTGGATTAGGTGTGCACTAAATTAATAATTAAAGCAAGATTAAAATAAACACGGCACTCACTGGAGACACGAGAATGCATTATATTATTATTTAAAGGGAGGGTTCCCCACAGTCAGACTGCTAATAGCGCAGTTTAGACCCATCATGAAAAATAAATATTATTTATTTTAGTACAACAGAGCAGTTACTGTCTTTGGGGTCTTAGCCCCACAAGAGTCTTTAGAAGAAAAAAGAAAGTTTGAGGAAAAATAAGAAGCATTCTTGTTTTTCAAAGTTGCAGGAAACATTTTAAGGCGATTTTAATGTTGGGAGGAGAATGGGCAGGCAGCTGATGAGGAGTTACTCACTGCCTGCTGGGGGACTGTCTGCAAGAAAAGGCCCACGCGATTTAGATCACTGGATCTCATTTGCATTATGCTGACAAGCTGGGAAAGCTGACCCAATGTTCACAGACAGCCTGTAGGTTGAGGGGAGGGCCATCATATCCGGCAGCTATTTTACCGAACAGAGACAAGTTTCAATATTAAAGTGGGTGGAGGTGATGCAATCGCAATGGGGATCAGAGGATGCATGTCTTCCTGGCTCAATAAAACTCTTAAAGGCAAAATAGGCTTACCTGTTTTGACAGCAGCCTACGGTGGTTGATTTTAGTAATGCCACGAAGGTCACTCAACACCTAATCACAATTATCAGAGCCTGCGAAGTAAAATAGATAGCCACCCTGGTCACTCATATCTACAATGGATCAGAAATTGATGGTGGCCTTATCACAAATGGGTTCTTTATTGGCACACAACCATTTTCACCTCACTATCATTGCCCTTTTCCCAGGCGGAGGCTGTGAAAATCAGAACCTTCCTTAATGAATGATAACTGTACTGAAGCCCGTTGTCCTTCGGAATTAAAGAATATCATGTACTCAGATAACTGCTGCGCTAATCTGGTCTTTTGTTGATTTACTCTTGAGAACGTTAACAACACCGAATCCCACACATTGCTGCAAAACTAATGTCACTTCTCACAGAATCAGACATTTCAGCACAGACGTGTACTTTTCTAATTCTAAATCTCTGTTCTATTGCTAAACCCTTGAAAACTTTCCTTCACTGTTTATTGAATCACAAACGTGATTAATTTAACTTTAAAAGTCATTTGTGAGAATGAATTTCATATTAGCGTCGGGTACATTTTGAATCTTCTTTAAGATCCTCACACTAATCCTAAATTCATTGCCTCTTATTACTGATCAGTGGAAATAACCTTTCATTATTTACCATCTTAACTTTTTCAAAGCTGCATGCTTCTGTTCAATTTGCTCACAATCATCTCTGTTCAGTGAATACAGCCATGATGTGGAGATGCCGGCGTTGGACTGGGGTAAGCACAGTAAGAAGTCCTACAACACCAGGTTAAAGTCCAACAGGCTTATTTGGTAGCACAAGCCACAAGCTTTCAGAGCCCTGCTCCTTCATCAGATGAGTCCCCCTCCCCCCCCTTCCCCCGCCACCCCCTCGCCCCCTAGAATTCCAGTGGCAAGTAGGATGGGAGAATTCCGGCAACTTTCCTTTCTATAATGTCTGTGTCCCCTTTATAGAATATGTGAGGCTGTTTTTCACTGCTCAGAGCGATTATGAGTGTGTGATCTTTCTTCCCTAATCAGAAACCCCAAACAAAATTCATGAAAGTAAGGTTTTCAACCCAGAGGAGGTAATTTTACTCTTACTGTCCCAGTAGAACATCAGTCTGGCTTTTGGTCAAGAGTGACATGGTGCATATTTGTGAATAAATAAGGCAAGTAAATCTATAACAAAATTCAGCAAATTTCAAGTTATTTTGTGTAGTGCAGCAGAGTAATAACTCAGGAAGTTTGACTGAAAAGAAACATAGTTTATTACAGAAAGCAAAATAAAACCACTGCAGTGGTATACCCACTCTGGTCCTTGCCTGGCACTACCGTTCAGCAGGCCCAGACCTGGGCCTGTCTTAGAAAAGGGTCAGGTAATGAGTTCCAGCTGGGCAGGCCACTGTCTGTTACCAGGGGAATTCATACTCGACAAATCCCACAGGGAGATCCATTAGTGATTCCCCATGGATCTCGTGGGGGTTATCACAAACTGCTTGGTACGAGATGGCCGTTTTGTATAAAAGATTCTTAGAATCTGCAAATTTGATAGTTTCAGAGATGATCTGTGTAACAACAAATATGTCATTGCAACAAATCATTTGCTCTATGAATAGATCCTAAACTAGCAGCTGTCACATTCTCTACCTGTTTAGAGCACCATTAGAATCCCTGGCCTGCAGACTCAGAGGGCATCTCTTTTATGAGGTATTAAACCATGACCCTGTCTTCCCTCTTGAGTAAATGTAAAAGATCCCATGGCACTATGTTGAAAAGGATCAGGCATCACCTCCCCGCTGTCTTGGGCAATAATGCATCAATAAACACCTAAAGCATATTGTCATTCCCAGTAAAGGTATACCATATTCCTAACTTTAATCATAGACTACATTCAGTATATCATTTTGTGGAACTGTCTTTTATTTAAAAATGCCCATTAGCAAAACTACTCAGAGGGCTGCCAAAGGTTAGGTGGCTTTTGCAATGTCTGCCACAAGCTTCCAGATAGTTCCTGATTGAATAACCATGAGTGGGGGACTCCCATTTGAATGGACAATACAAAATGAAACTCACCCATGAAATTTTAACATGCTATTGTTTGAGGTTTATCCCAAACTCAACATATATGGATTCCGACACCATTATCAGCAAGCTTAATATTTAACAAGAGATCTGCAGAAACCAGTTAATCATAAGTTTGGGTGAATGGCCGTCATCGATCCCATTGTGTACAAATGGCTCCAGACTTCCAAACAATTCTGGGTTGACCATGTGACAGAAATTGGTATGTCTACACAGAACACCAGATAGAGGATATCAGCTACAGAAAAATACAGTTGACCCATACCTTTTAATACTTGGAGATTGCTACATTTTAAAGGTCTCCTAGACTGGTTTCTATTCAGAGTCCACCCATACAGAAAACTGACCTCCTGATAAGGAAGCCGCAAATAATCAACTCTGAGACCTGCTAGAATTGTGCACCTCTTTGTGGGAATCCTACAGTAACTCTGACATATGAGTCTGGCTATTTGAATCTACCGAGACTAATCCTTTAGGAGTGAAAATGCCTTTCTCAACAGACCCATAATGATTACTTTTCTGATAGCAATCCAAACATGTGATCTATGAACTATTCTTTTCTTTACAACTTGTAAAAGAGCTCTATTCTCTTTACCTATGCTTTTTTCTCGAGCATGTGTCTGTGAGAGTGTTTGACATGGCATTAGACATTTGGGGTGAATTCAAGAATAAAGGATCCTCTTTATTTAAACCCATGAAAGCTTGCTGCTGATTATTCAAAAGTCATCCACACACTCAGGGTTGAGAAACACACACACTTTCCTTTCCAAAAAAATACACTGATTATGGACAGTAAGAGAAGGAAATTGAGGACTCAGTTTTTTCTCATCCCTATCTACAACAAAAATATTATCAGCATATTATTGCATTGTTATTGGTGGAAATGTACCAATTGGTTGTCCTTTTGCTGCATTACACCAGTGACTGGGCTTCCAAAGCTCTTCATTGATCCCTCAGCACTTTGGAATATCCTGAGGCCATGAAATGCACGATATACACTATACACAATATAGGTTTCTTTTTTTTAGTATCCTGTCATTGCTTTTAGCTATTTTGCAGATTAGGCCTTTTTTGTCATTTTGAGAATTCTATTTTAGAGAGATGGAGGGAAAGAAATTACTGTAATGAGGATGAATGCATGTATAATATGCATGTGCATGGTGTGCCGGAGGAGGACTCTTCATTCTCTAGTAATTGCTGGCCTCCCTTGTTAGTGCCACCCTTATTGCTAATATGTTGTGTTGTATTTTTGTGGTTGTGACCGTTTGGGCGTTCCTTATTAAGGAAGCCTCATGCCACTCCTATATTACTGTTGCATGGTTTATCTTGATTCCCTTGTCAGAAACATCCTGACTTTTATTGTATGGCACTGCTTAGAAATCTCAGGAAGCAAGAGGACTCACATTAGGAAGTGCACTTGCTATTGTTGCATCAGCAACTTGCAAGCTGTCCCACTTCAATTTCTATTGTTTTTGAGCTGCTATTGTTATTATTGTAATATTAATATTATTCCTTTCCAGGGATAATTCAGTTATTTTGAAGTTCAGTAAATATTTTCAACCCGCAAGTCCCTTTTGTATTTTAGCTTTTAAAAAGCAGATGTGTTTGAAATTATTGTTGTTACGAAAAATGAGAATGGTGTTGTTTCCTAAATCAGAAATCCCCAACAAAAATCCAAGAACAGAAGGTTCTGAAACGTGAAAAATTGAGTTTAACCCTTTCCATTCAGGTAAAAACTGGGTAGATTGGTGTTTAAGATGTTTAATCCCCCATGGAGTCACTACAATCTCACTATTTGTGACTGTAATCTGCTTTCCTGAACACATATCTTTAGGATTTTTAGTAAAAGGATTAACATGAGAATTTCATGATTTGCCTTGCTCACAGGTTATGTGGGTCCAGTAAAAGGAGGAGGATGAGAAACAGAGATCCATAAAAAATGTTGGAACTGTTCTAGAAATGTTCTGCCTCCTTGCTACATCCCCAGCATTTCCAATGTTTCCCTCTGAGAAGAAGTGAGAACGTTGAAGTGAAGTTCCAAACACGGCCTGTGACTAATCTCTCTTAACGTTTATTGGCTGAACTCTTCTTTAAGAAAAATGTGCAAAGTCAGAATGTCCTTTGATTGCAACAGACCCCAGTGAATAACAAGCGTAAGCATTCAGACTCATAATGGAAGCAATGATAGGAAATAAACAGTACTTACCATGTTGATTTTTACATGTATGCTCTGATGTGGGAAAATACATACTTGCTGGTGACAATTGGGGGTATAAAGTTCCCATGGAGCAATTTGGATATTAATGATAATCTCTTGAAGCACTCATGAGAATGAAGACAAGGTGGTTGTAAGTGATCAGCATACATAATGCAATGTGGCCTAGGACAAGTTAACTAACTGTTCTTACCTTGCCTAACCTGGAAAGGGCATTCATCTTCAATGCAACTTTGAGTAGTTCATTAACAAGGCAATTATGCTGGACCACTTCCTTCCACTGCTCTGGGCAGTTCCATTGACCTTCTTTGAATGACCTCATACAAATTTGAGTCTGCAGTGCTTCAAAAGATGCCTCCAAAGACTTGACAGTTCTGCATTGTGTACCTGGACTCTCAAACATTTCATCGTTGCTTCAATCTGCAGTAGCACACCACTTCAAATTCATTAATAGGATGTGGGCATCGCTGGCTAGGTCAGCATTTATTACCCATCCCTAATTTCCCTTGAGAAGGCATTAGTGAGGCATTTTCTTCTTGAACCCCTGCAGTCCATGTGCTACAGGAACATCCAAGGTGCTGTTCGGAAGGGAATTCCCTATAAGTTAGAACTTTCACGAACACTGCAACGACATGTAGGTAGTCAAAATCATCTAACCTGCATGCTGGATAGTCATACCTTTAAATAGCAATGGTGGGGCATGCCTCATGTAACTGATTACTGTTTGAGCCATGCATGTTTAAGAAAAGGCATTGATTGGAGCAGTGAGATCCAACGGGGCATGTCAGGCACCCAAACAGCATTAGAAACCGTCTGATATTATGATCTTCTCACACTGCGTATTTCCGGCAAAAGGAGGTCTGTTCTGTTGCCTTCAACAACATGGTGATCAACAGAGAGGCCACTCTGCAAGTTGTCAGAAATGCTGATTTTAGCTCAAACAGCTTCGATAAGCAAACTTTTGTTGCCACAGTTTTTATAGCACTGACTAGAGGTGTACGAGAGAAACACTAAACTGATTGATTAATAGTGGTAATTCTAGGTAAAATATAGGTATGGATAAGGATTTAGCTGAAGGGAAGGGATTTTAGTTTATTTATTAGTGTCACAAGTAGGCTTACATTGACACTGCCACGAAGTTAATGTGAAAATCCCCGAGTCGCCACACTCCGGCACCTATTTGGATACACAGAGGGAATTTAGCATGGCCAATGCACCCAACCAGCAAGTCTTTTGTACTGTGGGAGGAAACTGGAGCACCTGGAAGAAACCCACGCAAACCCAGGGAGAGCGTGCAGACTCCACATAGACAGTGACCCAAGCCCGGGAATCGAACCTGGGTCTCTGGCGCCGTGAGGCAGCAGTGCCAACCACTGTGCCACCCTAAGCACTTTCAATAAATGTGACTTCACCTACATTGCTCACATCCCAAGCACAGATAACATTTTAAAAAATCTTTTCCTGAGGCTGTCTTCGTGAATTGAGCCTCTGGCTTATTTGTAGGCAGAAATAATTGTGGTTTTCTTTTAACATTAATATTTTTATTGTTATTGAGGTTAGTGCTACCTCCAAAGGCAACTGGAAAACCTAATGGAGAGCAATCAGGGATGGACGATAAATGCTGGTCCAGCCAGTGACACTCACATCCCATAATATAAAAAATAAATAAATTCCAGTTCAGCCTCCCGAAACACTGGGGACGAGAATCTGAAAAGTTTATCAATCTGTATGTTGTTTATGTTCATCAATAGAATGGTCACTTAAAGTTTTAGAGTATTGAAATAAACCTAGCACTCATCCAATTAGTGCCTGGTGAGTGCTCGCTTTGCATAAAACCGTTCTTTAAAAAAACTCTGAAGATCTCACTTGTTTATTTAAATCACTGAAATACATATTATTTACTGTATTTCTAATTTACCACAAAATTCATCTGCACCATCCAATAGTCTGACGTCTTTAGATTTGCAACATTAATATTCTGATTTAAAAAGGAGAAAACATTAAAACACATTACACATGTAAATATATGTGTGGTCATTTGATTATACTACGTTCTAAGGCTCCAAACCTCTAAATGGTTGGCTCAAAAATCCTCCTGGGATACAAAGATTACATTTGGTCCTTTCCTAGACTAAATTGTAGGCCTGTAGGGACAATCATTGTTTGCTTTTAGACATAATCATAAAAGAGAATATCACCCTTATTAAATTAAATCCTCAGTTCTGGATATTGTAGCTGTTAATGTGAAACTAAGATGACCATTTTCCTTTAATTTACCATGATAACAGCTCACGGCAACTGGAAGGCATTTACTTTTAACACTTTCCCCTCACTAGGAGAATATTCTTTCCCTTCACCGTGAAATATTCCTTCTAAAGGGACTATCCCTGAAATGCCAATGGGATCTAATAGTCCCGCCGATGGCGCAATGCCACCATGGGCGAGTGGCGCATTCACAATGGCAGGACCAGAAGATCTGCTTGCCAGCAAGTGCATGCCACCTCCCATCACTGCATAACATGCCGCAGAAGGGGAGAAAATTCCCCTTTATTGAAAATTCTGTTATTGTTGGTGTACAAACATATCACATGATAACAGAAATAGTTAATGTTGTCATGCATCATTATCATCTTCATATGATTATGAAGGCAAGGTCTGCAAGACATAACAGGCTGCAAGATGAAGGCATGTAAAATCGCCGGCTCCAACGCACCCCTCCCTGATGGGTTCAATGCATTCTACGCCCGTTTTGAGCAAGAGGTCAGCGAGAGCACGCCCTCCACCCTGGAAGCCCTGGATGAACTTGTATCTGGGGTCACCATTGCAGATGTTGGAGCAGCTTTCTCGAAGGTCAACCTACGGAAAGCGACTGGCCCGGATGGGGTACACGGATGAGCACTCAGATCCTGCGTGAATCAGCTGGCGGGGGTACTCGCAGCCTTCTTCAACCTCTCTTCACAACAATCTGAGGTCCCTATCTGCTTTAAGAAGACGACCATCATCCTGGTACCTAAGAAAAACCAAGCAGCATGCCTCAATGACTATCGTCCGGTGGCTCTGACATCCATCATTACGAAGTGCTTCGAAAGGTTAGTCATGGCACGAATCAATTCCCGGACTACCTGGATCCACTACAGTTTGCCTACCACCCAACAGGCCTACAGCAGACTCCATCTCCCTGGCCATGCACTGAATCCTGGAACACCTAAATAACAAAGACACCTACGTCAGACTCCTATTTATTGACTACAGCTCAACCTTCAACACCATTATTCCCCGAACCCCATCTCCAAAATCCGTGGCCTGGGCCTCGGCTCCTCCCTCTGTGACTGGATCCTGAACTTCCTAACTCACAGACCACAATCAGTAAAGATAGGCAACAACACCTTCTCCACAATCATCCTCAACACCGGTGCCCCACAAGGCTGTCTTCCCAGCCCCTTACTATACTCCTTATACACCTATGACTGTGTGGCCAAATTCCCCTCCAATTTGATTTTCAAGTTTGCTGACCACCGTAGTGGGACAGATCTCAAACAATGACAAGACAGAGTACAGGAATGAGATAGAGGATCTGGTGAACTGGTACGGCAACAATAGTCTCTCCCTCAATGTAAACAAAATGAAGGAGATTGTCATCGACTTCAGGAAGCGTAGAGGAGAACATGCCCCTGTCTACATCAATGGGGACGAAGTAGAAAGGGTCGAGAGCTTCAAGGTTTTAGGTGTCCAACTTACCAACAACCTGTCCTTGTCCCCCCATGCCGACACTATCGTTAAGAAAGCCCATCAATGCTTCTGCTTTCTCAGAAGACTAAGGAAATTTGGCATGTCAGCTACGACACTCACCAACTTTAACAGATGCACCATAGAAAGCATTTTTCCTGGTTGTATCGCAGCTTGATATGATCCTGCTCTGCCCAAGACCGCAAGAAACGACAAAAGGCCAAGAATGTAGCCCAATCCATCATGCAAAGCAGCCTCCCATCCATTGACTCTGTGCTACACTTCACGATGCCTTGGCAAAGCAGCCAGCATAATTAACGGTTCCTTGCGCCCCAGACGTTCTCTCTTCCACCTTCTTCCATCGGGACCAAACTACAGAAGTCTGAGATCTGTCTGTCTGTCTGTCTGTCTGTCTGTCTATCTATCTATCTATCTATCTATCTATCTATCTATCTATCTATCTATCTATCTATCTATCTATCTATCTATCTATCTATCTATCTATCTATCTATCTATCTGTCTGTCTGTCTGTCTGTCTGTCTATCATGTACCAACCGACTCAAGAACAGTTTCTTCCCTGCTGCCATCAGACTATTGAATGGACCTACCTTTCATTAAGTTAATCTTTCTCTACACGCTAGCTATGACTGCAACACTAAATTCTGCACTCTTTTGTTTCCTTCTCTATAAATGGTATGCTTTGTCTGTAGCGCGCAAGAAACAATACTTTTCACTGTATGTTAATACATGTGACAATAATAATTCAAATCAAATCAAAGAGATCTGAATTAAGAATATTTAGGCTTTCCTGCCTCCAAACAAGCAAAATAAAGGTTGGTAAAATTATGATTTAAAAAAAATAAATACTGTTCTTTCCATGGAATCATTCTTCTCCCCTTTTATCCATGATGAGACCAGAAAGGACAATTTTGTTTACAAAAATATATATTGCTGGGTGATGTTACAAAGTTGGAATATATATGGTCGGTGCAGATGTAGTTTGTTCACGTGATGTCATTAATATCATATTAGTTAAGCATGAAGGCTAAATGTATGCACAGTATATTAGTAGTTCCAGCATTACAACAGCGACTACACTTCAAAAGCACTTCACTGCCCATAAAATGCATTGAAATTACTGAGGATGTTGTAAGTTTTTTAAAATAAAATTAAAAATTTTGTTAATGTGCTAAATGACTCAAAGCGGCGTTATTGCAAAAAAGAAAACTCAATCAGGAATGAAATGGAACATATCAAATATATTGGTGGAGTTAAAAAAAAGCTGATGGCAGTGTTTGAGTGTACCGTGGAGGGAAGTATGTTAATTATGCAGAATGTACGCTGGCAGCTGAACCCTTTAGCTTCACCATGTGGCATGTAGCTGCATGCATTATAGAATTCCTGAGAGAAATGCTGTGTGTGGAGAATATGTCAACACTTGCTCTTTTGCTCTTTACTCCTCAGTCCATGACTGCTCCTTCAGGTTGTGTCAGCTGCTAGATAATGGTGGAACACTGCTCTTGCCTACGTTCTGTATCGTCTAACTGCAAATCCACCTCCAGATCGATTTTCCCAGCCCTGCATTTCCTGTCTCTGCCCCTTTCAGATGAGAAATGAGTGAGTCATGCAATAAAGAATCACAGGCGTCGTGCCTGCTTAGATGACCTGTGTGCCACAATGCTACTTTCAAATTCATAAAATACGCAAACATTCCAAATTGATCAGCGGTCATCAATCACTTCAATGGCTTTTTTGTTATTTAGATTTATTTTGTGCCAATTATAAAAATGAGAACTTCTCGGAATTGTCACCAGTTTTTGTTTGAACAGGTTTTTGGGGAACTGTTCATTGAGATCCTTTTGAGTGAAAGACAATTCTTTTACACCAGGAAGGGCGTAAGCCAGCACAATGTTAATCTGGATATTGAACCAGGGAAAGAAAGAAAGACATCAGGACATCTGAGCATACTTCATCAACAATGAACCACCTTTGAAGTGTAGTCATCGTTGTAATGCAGGAAATTTATGGATATTCAGGAGCAGTTGGAACCTCTGGTAAAGTAGATGTTATATTTTAGAAGCATTGCTATGTGGCAAATTATAGTACCACAAGTGGCAAGTGTTCTCGGGCAACTCCCCCAGGTGACTAATATGGAAGTGTAAGATCCTGCAATGAGTTTCAGTGGTGATCAACTTCCCTGTCCTTAGCCAACACTCACACAAACACATTCCCGCATGGGCTATTGCATAGCAGCTCGGCATGCGCATGTTTTTGCTGATTAGTTTTTCTCCTTTCCCAGCTCAGGGCCAATGTATAAATCTGGCTGAGATCAGCTAACTTGCTCTGAGGATTGAGCCTGAAATCCCAGTGGTCCACATAGCTGAGTGGCACACCGGTGCATTTATCCAGTAAATAATCAGAAGTTGTCAAATTTAAGTCCTAAAGTGGCAGTAGAGGAATAGTCGAGACTGGTTATAGTTTGTGTTACTTCCTGGAATTCAGATCATGTGCTATTTTGAATGTGCGCGGGCTGAATGGACACATTGCAGCCACAACTTTGCTTCTCCCTTGCTGCTGAGCTACTTTGAATGAAATTAATTGTCTTGCCCAAATCTTTGCTCTTACAAGAATGTAAATGTTTTTTAAAAAATTTGAGCGGCACAGTGCCACAATGGTTAGCACTGCTGCCTCACAGCGCAGGGACCTGGGTTCGATTCCAGCCTTGGGTGACTGTCTGTGAAGTTTGCACGTTCTCACTGTGTCTGCATGGGTTTCCTCTGGAAATGTGTGGGTTAGGTGGATTGGCCATGCTAAATTGACCCTTAATGTCGGGGGATTAGTAGGGTAAATACGTAGGGTTATAGGGATAGGGACTGGGTGGGATTAGTGTCAGTGCAGGCTCAATGGGCCAAATGGCCTCCTTCTGCACTGTAGGGATTCTATGATTCTATGATTTAAAACCAGCAAACATTATTCAATGCAATTTGCAAAGTGAGTTGAAACTATGGTTTTTACAAAATTATTTTTTAATGGTCCAACTTCTTTTTCCATCACTTTATGTCAAAAAATACAAAAAGAAGTGGCTTTATTAATGAGTGATTCCAAAATCTGTGACTGGACCTGAAAAGTGTTGGTCTTCTAATTATCCCTGTTGTGTTGTAAAGAACCTCAGGGATGCAGTATTCTTTTTCAGGCATCTGCTTCCTGTCACTTCATCTTACAAATATTCATTAAGAAATAGACAGCAGCTTGTTTTGCTGTCGAAAATGATCTAATGCCCAAACAGTACTGACTGCAGCTGAGGCTGTAGAAGTTAGGTAGTTTTTTTCATGTTACTGAAGTGATTGAAAGTGAGAGCACAGAGCAATGCCAGAATAGATTGCTGAATCTAAAACTGAACTGGGCAGAAAATGGAATCATAGAGTGAGGTTCTCCTGCCTCCCAGCAGTATGTTTCCAGCCGGTGGTGTCAGAGGTCCTGGGTACCAGCAACATTTGGCACTCTTAGTTGACTTGAGTACAAACAGAGCCAGACACCATGCATAATCCGATGCGAGGCCTTTAATGATTTGTGCACAAGGAGAACCACTTTACAATTCTCCTGCAAGTATTTCTGAAGTTACAGAAAAACAACTTAGTAATTATAGTCAATTACAGCAAATCAGAAACAAGCAATTTTTCTCATCCTTCATTTGCATACATATTCGCCAATTAAATCCTGGCTTTCCCCCCTTTCTCATTCGATGAAAAAACTGACTTCTGCTAATCCTTCATTTGCATAGCATATCTTGTCTTTGGTATTTGTTATGGAAAAATCTGGTCTTGCTCACTCTCTGGTGAAGGCCGAAAAACAGAATGTTATGGGGCCTGCGCAGATGAAGATTAGCCTGTTCATGCTGAAATAGCAGACACTGACTCCTTTGAAGGTCTGCAAGCTGATAAACATTTTAAAAACTGAACAGAGAAGGCATGAAACTTTAATTTGAACAGTTTAGCTACCGATCAATTTAGCTTCCAAACGATGAAACTTCAATCTGAGCATTTTAACTTCCACAGCGGGAGGTGGCACATTGTTGGCTAACTGCGGGATTCTCTGGTTCTGCCGCTGTCAATGGGAATTCCCATTGGCATCACCCCACAGAAACACGCGGATGGGGGTGTGCTGCTGCCGGGATCGGAGAATCCGGCTGAAGTGAACAGCCGGAGAATTCCGGCCACAGTTTAAATTGATGTGATCACGTTAAATGTGATCTTTACCATTTTCAAAATTCATTAGCAGCTATTAATAATCCCAATAGTGATTGCACCCGCACCACAAGACTCAAGTGGAAAAGCCACACTTTTAGTATGTGGTATATTGGCAATGACAGACTGAGGTCAACAATCTGTGGCTGTTCTCGCAAACTCCAACTGTAACTTTATCAGAGTCTGTCCATTTAAACAGCAGGATGTTAGTCCCATTTACACAAGGTCTCATTCTGCACCAAGGATACCCGGATGCTTTAATTGTACATGGCTGGAACTACCATCTGCCTCTCACAAGGTCACCAGTGTGGGAGAGCAAGAACTTCAGAGTTTGTGGTTGTCACTGGGAGTTGGCCCCACTATTCCTGTGGCAGGCGAGACAGAAAAAATCTGCAATATGTGTCTGAGAGAGAGAGAGAGTGAGTGTGTGTGAGAGAGGGAGAGGGAGAGAGTGCATGCATGTGTGAAAGAGAGAGAGTGAGTGTGTGTGCAAGAGAGAGAGGGAGTGTATGCATGTATGACTGTGTGTGTTTGTGTCTGGATCACTCCCAGTCTCAGGATTCTCAGTCACCCTCACCCCCACACATAAACAAAGGCTCTCAACTATTCACAGTGCATTGTGGTGAATGAATAAACACCCTGAGACTGGAAGTGAGCTGGATAAATACTCACCTTCTGAAACTCTAATGGTCATTTTCATTCATTACATTTATTGCTTTGATATTGCTTTATTTTTGCAGGGCAAGTTGCTTCTTTTCTTCATACTCAACTTTTCTATTTCAATTCATACATCTTATTGAAATTTGCTCATCTGCTCCTTGATAGAAATAAAATGAAAATGTGGTCCCCGAGTGAGAAGATTGGACAAGGCTAGTATAGCAGCATCAGCATTTGGAAAGAGAAAAGGTGGCTTAACTTTCTGACTTTAGATCCATAATCAGAACATTTTAATTAAATCACCGTCTTCAGTAAGACATGTACATTTCACAGGAAAATATTAATTACCATTATTCCATTGTGCACTTTCAAGATACATGTCTTGTATTCTTTCTGTCTTCTTTCATGCTCCCTCCACCTCATTCACATTGGGATTTGGTCTGGTAGGAAAAGAAAATAGTGAAGAATGTTAAAAATAGAGTCACACGAAATTGAAGTAAATAATTTATAAATAGGAAATAGGATAAAAATAGAAGATGAGGGCACACAGTGAAAGTATAAACAATGGCTTTCTGTTTGCTCATATACAGTCAGCTGTTGGCATATTGATCAATTGCCACTAAGTGATCATATGGTAATCACAAAGCAATCTGCAACTATGTCAGAGCTCTCCGAGACTATTCATTTAAAAGAAATCAACAAATTATTGCCCCCAGAACTCGGGCAAGAGCTAAACATAAATGTTCTATTTTTGTGACTGACAGTAAGAGCAGAAAAGACATGTGTTCCCAGTGAACCGAGTTCATGACTGCCAACACATGTATCAAATAGTACCCGTTATCTGTATCACCACATTTCTAATAACAAATGCGCATCTGCTTCTTTAGACCTTGTACTTCTTACAGAAGTAGAATTGTCTTTATTGGAAACTAACAGAAAAATGACTGAGAAGTATCTTTAAAACCACTGAATGAAATTAATGGCCTGTGATTCATTGCTGGATACAGGTTTCAGGATTTGTGACTATTCATCTATTGAATGATCCTGATATAATTTGTGTAAAAAAATATTGCTACATGCATAGTTTAGCCCTCAATGGGTTAAATTCACTGTAAGAAGTCTCACAACATCAGGTTAAAGTCCAACAGGTTTATTTGGTAGCAAATAGCATAAGCTTTCGGAGCACAGCTCCTTCGTCAGATGGAGTGGATATCTGTTCTCCAACAGTGCACAGACACAGAAATCAAGTTACAGAATACTAATTAGAATGCAAATCTCTACAGCCAGCCAGGTCTTAAAGGTACAGACAATGTGGGTGGCGAGAGCATTCAACACAGGTTAAAGAGATGTGTATTGTCTCCAGACAGAACAGCTAGTGAGATTCTGCAAGATCAGGGGGAAAGCTGTGGGGGTTACTCCCGGAGCGGAGAAGCTACGGCATCTCCTCCGGAGCCTTCAACATGTCATTGATGAAGACGAACATCTCGCCAAGGCCATCCCCACACCCCCACTTCTTGCCTTCAAACAACCACGCAACCTCAAACAGACCATTGTCCGCAGCAAACTACCCAGCCTTCAGGAGAACAGTGACCACGACACCACACAACCCTGCCACAGCAACCTCTGCAAGACGTGCCGGATCATCGACACGGATGCCATCATCTCACATAAGAAAACCATCTACCGGTTACACGGTACCTACTCTTGCAACTCGGCCAACGTTGTCTACCTGATACGCTGCAGGAAAGGATGTTCCGAGGCATGGTACATTGGGGAAACCATGCAGACGCTACGACAACGGATGAATGAACACCGCTCGACAATCACCAGTCAAGACTGTTCTCTTCCTGTGGGGGAGCACTTCAGCAGTCACGGGCATTCAGCCTTGGATCTTCAGGTAAGCGTTTTCCAAGGCGGTCTTCACGACACACGACAGCGCAGAGTCGCTGAGCAGAAACTGATAGTCAAGTTCCGCACACATGAGGACGGCCTAAACCGGGATGTTGGATTTATGTCACATTATCAGTAACCCCCACAGCTTTCCCCCTGATCTTGCAAAATCTCACTAGCTGTTCTGTCTGGAGACAATGCACATCTCTTTAACCTGTGTTGAATGCTCTCTCCACCCACATTGTCTGTACCTTTAAGACCTGGCTGGCTGTAGAGATTTGCGTTCTAATTAGTATTCTGTAACTTGATTTCTGTGTCTGTGCACTGTTGGAGAACAGATATCCACTCCATCTGACGAAGGGGCAGCGCTCCGAAAGCTTATGGTATTTGCTACCAAATAAACCTGTTGGACTTTAACCTGGTGTTGTGAGACTTCTTACTGTGCCCACCCCAGTCCAACACCGGCATCTCCACATCTTAAATTCACTGAACAGAGGCGCTGACAGATGTGCGATAAAGGCAGATGAATGAGTCTGCGACAATCCAAGTGTATTTAACTAGAAACTTCCAGAAGCTCCAGTGCATGACCAGTGGAGCAGTGTTTTTGGGTAGCATGCCAGTAAAACCTCTCCTTTTCCACCTTCGTTCCTCACCCCCTCAACATAGCTGCTCACCTGCCTCCCCGATGTTCACAGTAAGAAGTTTAACAACACCAGGTTAAAGTCCAACAGGTTTATTTGGTAGCAAAAGCCACCAAATAAACCTGTTGGACTTTAACCTGGTGTTGTTAAACTTCTTACTGTGTTTACCCCAGTCCAACGCCGGCATCTCCACATCCCCGATGTTCAACAGATTTATTTACAGCTAATGTGTGAATGGACATTTCATAAAAAATTATAACAGAGTTTACCTTACAGTTCCTCCTCAGAGTAGGCTCTGTACTTAATTTCCAGCTTGGGCTATTGTGTTTTTTTTACAACATCTCTGTCTGGGGCAACACAGTGGCACATTGGTTAGCACTGCTGCCTCACATCACCAGGGACCCGGGTTCGATTCTCAGCTCGGGTCACTGTCTGTATGGAGTCTGCACGTTCTCCTCGTGTCTGCGTGGGTTTCCTCTGGGTTCTTCAGTTCCCTCCCACAGTCTGAAGTGCTGGTTAGGTGGATTGGCCATGCTAAAATTTCTCCCTCAGTGCACCTGGGGCAGGCATCAGGTTGTGGCGACTGGAGGATTTTCACAATAACTTCATTGCAGTGTTAACGTAAGCCTACTTGTGACAATAATAAATAAACTTCAAAACTTTTTATGGACGTAGGAGAGTTAATTTAAACAGCCTCAATTTCTCCACTCACCATAAAAGGAAAGATCTTTTGATTGGCTTCCCCTTTTTTAAATCAGTGGCAAGTTTCCCAACTTTTGGTGTAATCCAGTTTTCTATTAACAACCTCACAGCAAAGTGCAGATGGGATGAACCCAGAGAGTTAGTGTATTTGCACATGCTCAAATGCAGCAGGAAGGCAGCAATATTGTATCCTTTTCACTCATGTAGTAAAAGAGGGATAGAAAATAAAGATTTACAAGACAAAGATCACAGAGAAAACAAATATTGTTTCACATGAGTTCAGTGTCGAGAATCAAAGTCCAATGGTGTATTCCTTCACTGACGTTAGCAGGTTGAACTGATGCTGGATAATTCAACTTTCCAATAGAGTTGACTCCCACAATGGGATAGCCACGCAGAGATGATTCAGTCTTGTAGGCGGTGGAACAAATTGTCTAGTAGAAAAAGTGGAGATGGGCCAGGGTGCATATCCCTTCGTCTGGGTCCATGAGATTGTTAAGGTTCCAACCATTATGTCTTAAAGGGAGGCCGTGGGTACTTTAAAGTTTTTTAAAAAGTTTATTTATTAGTGTCGCAAGTAGGCTTACATTAACACTGTAATGAAGTGAAAATCCCCTAGTCGCCACACTCCGGCGCCTGTTCAGGCACACTGAGGGAGAATTCAGCATGGCCAATGCATCTAACCAGTACGTCTTTGGACTTTGTCCTCACAGATGAATCAGCACCAGTTGGCTCATCTTGCTTATGAAATGTAGATTGCCGTATAATTTGAATTTGGTTTCTGCAAACTAGAGATGGTCATTAGGATCTCTTCAGTGAAAATGAGAGCATATATCTTTGATACTGCAAATAGACCCTTTTGTTCAGGGTCACAGACAGACATGGCATCAGTCATTATCCAGTTCTAAAATTTTAGAAATTAACTGTGAGGAGATTATATAATGCATACTTTATAAACAATAGAGTGTAAGATTTAGCCTCCTGAATACTCCTACCAAGTCCATACTTGTGTAATCACCATCAAACATAAAGTTTTAGGCGGACCAGGAGTTCATCAATTAAACAAGTTATTCCCCCACCTCTTGGACTCCTAGAAACACAGCCTCTGCCTATTTTTCGAATAGGTAGCTTTGGCCTCAGAGGTGTTGTGGCGCAATGGGTAGCATCCCTGCCTCTGAGCTTGAAACCCTGGTGTTGAGACCCACTCCTGGAATTGATGGCCATGGTACATGCATTCATAACATGGCCAAACAGGTCAATTAACCTGCATATCCTTCCAATCCACCTACAACAGTCAGTAAGAGTAAGAGACTTTCCTGGCCAACCAGAACATGCAGAGAAGGCATTGACAAACCACTTCTTCTGCAGTACCTTGTCAAGCTTAACCATAGAGCAACACAGGGATGCCCATGACACCAATACCCACCTTGGGACATGGTACTTAAAGAGAGAGAGAGTTTACAAAGCAACTGCAAATTCTTTGATTACTTTTTTATGATTTCAACAGTTTTTAAACATTCCATATTTGTCCATTTTTAAATTAAAGATGGGATATTCTTGTGTGTGTTATTGCAATGAAGTTGTTAACCTATTCACATTTTATTAAAACTGACACATTACCCATGTCATTCAATTCTGATAAAGTACAGATTTCCATATCACTTAAGGATTTATAAATTATTGTCAACCTTTATCCCCTACCTCCCTCTTCGCCTCTCCTTCATTCCATGACTGTAATTGGAAATAGGCAGCATGCTGCCACAGGCTGTTTATCAGAGGCTGGGTGCTGCCTCATGAGAATAGCATTGACAATGGAATCAGCCTGGTTCTTCTCAACATCCAAGCATGAATTTAAGGAAGAGTGAGCAATATCAGACATTTTACCTTCTAAAGTAGATTGCATGACTACAACCCCTAAAGGGTGATCAGTTCTTCAATTATCAGGGCACAGCTGTCAGAAAAGTTCTGTCTCAAATTCTGCCTGGCGTGTTTTCTTTTGCTACCCATGGGCAGGCTTATTCTTCTGCAAAAGGCTCTATGCATCAGAATGGTTTTATTATACAGCTGATGGATTTATTCGGGCATTTCACTGAAAGCCATCCACAAATTCAGTGGTTTCTTTTGCAATTGTCTTGTGAAAGGTTTGGCTGTTCATTAACCCTCCGAAAGCTGAGGTTGGTTTTCTTCTCTTACCTTGCGTGAAAGCATTTGAATTTTCCATTTTGTCTTCTGACCACCACCATTGTATTCCTGTGTATAGCGAAGTAGCAAATTTAGTGGGAGGGAACAATATAATGATAATGGCAGTGTAGGCAGGTGAATTTAACTTAGAATTATAGAATCACCTATAGAATTAAAGTAGGTCACATGGCCCATTGAGGCCATACCAACAACAATCCCATCCAGGCTCCATCCCTACAACCCCATGCATTCACCCTGCAAAACCCCCTGACACTAAGGAGCAATTTACCATGGCTAATCAACTGACACCCACACATTTTTGGACTGTGGGGGGAAACCAGAGCATCCGGAGGAAACCCACGCAGACACAGGGAGAATGTGCAATCTCCACACAGACAGTCACCCGAGGATCCCTGGTGCTATGAGACAGCAGTGCTAACCACTATGCCACCCATAACTTGCACAAGTTATTGGTTCAATTAAACTGCTTTTTTGCGAACACAAGCTTGATGTGTAACTGAAGACACCATGATATCATCCTATCATTAAACATGTCTGTCTTAACGTTTTATTTTACTGTAACTGAAGATTAAGAGGGAAATGTATTATTAATATAATACATGATTATTACAGTGCAGCATACATAGTAGAAAACGCACTGTGGGTGGTTTCAACAAGGGCTGAATTTTCAGTGGTTAATTCCCTTCTTTTTAGTATCTATTTTTTCCAGGCACACATGCATGCTATTTCCTTAGTGCCGATGTGGGCATGTTTCCTGTGGGTGGATTAGTGGCAGATGTTGCCCATTCCCAACATACATATTTAAAGACACTTCAAATATATTTTAAATGCTTGCCCATAAGTGTCTGGGCTTCTGTATCTAACAGAGCAAGTATTGTGATTCACAATGGTTAAGGACAGAGTGAGGAGTGGGGGCTGGTGCAGGGCTCTGTACTTCCCCCATTAGTCACAATGTCTTCTCCCCTATCTGCTAACTGTTACGCACTTCAGAAGCAAAAGCGGCAGAATACTAATAGCATGCAATTTAAATATTTATTGAGTTCCTTATTGCTGAACCATGTGAAACTGGTCCTCTTGCATCATCAGGATGCAATGGGTGTGCAGGGCTTTGGGATGTGATGATTCTGAAGGATGTGTAGAATGGATGGCAGGGCAAGCACCAAACCTGGGAGAAGAGTGGTAGAGCGATGGGAAGGGGCAAGTGGTCCAAAGCTTTAATGGAACCAGAAGAAGAACTCCTTATCCTCTGACTCCACATTTAAATAGTAAAATATTTTCTACTTGCTTTCCTCCCTGTAAAGGTCCATGAGCATACTGATGGCAGCATGTATTGTGTAATCAATCTCAATCCACTTTACTGTTCAGACTGATCTCCTGAGGATGACAATTAATGAGGAATCACTCAAAGCCCAAAATAAATGCTAATATCTTTATGAGATTTGGTGGGAATAGCAATACAACTGTTAGGCACAAATACTTGACCAGGAGTTATACATATAATCACCCAGCAAATGGTCAACCCCATCGATCACATTCTTCATCAACTGACCAGGTTGTGTGGCTAAAGCACAGAATCACTTTTTGCAACAACTTTTCCAAGCTTGGCAGCATGTTTCACAGCCGTCAACAGCATTATTCCCACAAAACTCATCTTCAAACTCTGTGGTCTGGGGCTTGGCTCCTCCCTCTGCGACTGGATCCTAGACTTCCTAACCCACAGACCACAACCAGGAAGGATAGGCAACAACACCTCCTCCACTATTATCCTCAACACCGGTGCCCCACAAGGTTGTGTCCTCAGTCCCTTCCTATATTCCTTATACACCTATGACTGTGTGGCTAAATTCCCCTCCAATTCCATTTTCAAGTTTGCTGATGACACCAACGTAGTGGGTCGGATCTCAAACAATGATGAGATGGACGATAGGAAAGAGATATGGAATCTGGTGAATTGCTTCGATGACAATATTTTCTCCCTCAATGCCAGTAAAACAAAGGAGATAGTCATCGACTTCAGGAAACATAGTGGAGAACATGTCCCTGTCTACATCAATCTATATGAAGTGGAAATGGTCGAGGGCTTCAAGTTTCTAGGCGTCCAGATCACCAACAACTTGTCCTGGTCCCTCCATGCTGACACTAGAGTTAAGAAAGTCCACCAATGCCTCTACTTTCTCAGGTGACTAAGGAAATTTGGCATGTCCACTACAACTCTCACCAATTTTTACAGATGCACCATAGAAAGCATTCTGTCTAGATGTATCACAGCTTGGTATGGCTCCTGCTCTGATCAAGACCGCAAGAAACGACAAAGGGTTGTGAAAGTAGCCCAGTCCATCACACAAACCAGCCTCCCATCCATTGACTCTGTCTACACTTCCCGCTGCCTCGGGAAAGCAGCCAGCACAATCAAGAACCCCACACACCCAGGACATATTCTCTTCCACCTTCTTCCGTTGGGAAAAAGGTACAGAAGTCTGAGATCACGTACCAACTAACGCAAGAACAGCTTCTTCCCTGATGCCGTCAGCCTTTTGAATGGACCTACCTTATATAAAGTTGATCTTTCTTTACAGCCTAGTTATGACTGTAACACTACATTCTGCACCCTCTCCTTTCCTTCTCTATGAATGGTATGCTTTGTCTGCATAATGTGCAAGAAACAATACTTCTTACTTTATGCTAATATGACAATAATAAATCAAATCAAAAAGATCGCACTGTCCTATCAAAGTCCACCTTATACCATAATTGACCAATGAGATCTCTAAAGAGGCGAGGTTACTGCCTCGTCTCACTGGTTGATTGGCAAGGTGAGCCGGTAATATCGGGCGAGTGGTGAAGAATCGGGCTTGTGGCTGGTCTTTCACCTCTCGCAACGTTACCGGCCGTCATAACATCACGCCACTGTGGGCGGATGTTTTGAGCATGGGCTGGAGGTGGGGACTGTCACAGCAAGACTGTCATGATGTGGAGATGCTGGTGTTGGACTGGGGTGAACACAGTAAGAGTTTTAACAACACCAGGTTAAAGTCCAAGAGGTTTATTTGGTAGCAAACACCATTAGCTTTCGGAGCGCTGCTCCTTCATCAGATTTCCACTCCATCTGACGAAGGAGCAGCGCTCCGAAAGCTTATGGTGTTTGCTACCAAATAAACCTCTTGGACTTTAACCTGGTGTTGTTAAAAGTCTTACAGCGAGACTGCTCAGTGATGTTAACTGCAATTTGGTCCTCGGGATTTTACACTCCTGTCACCAAACCCGCCACAGAAGAAGGGAAATGTCTTTGCATTTCGAAAAGAAGCCAACCTCTGATTTCGTCAATTAATGCCAGTTTTTGCCAGTTGCTGCGGCTTTCAAAATACACTGTCTAGCACTTAAGCCGGCTGAAATAACAATTGTAAAACATTTTCAGTTCTGCCATCCTCTTATCTATGCAGTGCCAGACATCACAGCTCTACCTGATTTTGTGATTTTTGCCTCTTGCTAAGCATTCCACAACTTTACAAGTGTTACCGACCAATGACTCTGTTCATTTGTCACAAAAGAAAGTCGCCTGCAGATTTTAACAGCTTACTTTATTTTAAAAAGCCTTTTTACCTTTGCAACGCATGCTGGTAAGATTTGATCAATTTCTGTACACCTGCCTATATTTCAGCCCTTGCTGTTCTGTCTGGGTTGTAAACCTTTGCAAGTCCCAAGCAGAAATTTCACTTAAAGATGTGACTAAATCATTGCTGAATGGTTTCAGGCTGCCCGAAACAATAATCTGTATGTACTCTGTGTAAGAAGTTTAACAACACCAGGTTAAAGTCCAACAGGTTTATTTGGTAGCAAAAGCTACACAAGCTTTCGGAGCTCCAAGCCCCTTCCTCAGGCTTGGAGCTCCGAAAGCTTGTGTAGCTTTTGCTACCAAATAAACCTGTTGGACTTTAACCTGGTGTTGTTAAACGTCTTACTGTGTTTACCCCAGTCCAACGCCGGCATCTCCACATCATGTACTCTGTGTGCCATAATGGACCCTTCACCACTAACTGTTCTTGCAAAAAATGGGCAATGCATGATTCCACTTTTAGGTCTTCAGTGACAGATTTCTGACAATTTTATCACTCACAAGAGATGTCTCACCCATTAAAGTATAAATGGCAATTCACTGTTCCCAATGAGAGATATTGGGCAGGATTTTCTGGCCGCGGTCGCCCCAAAGTCAAAGAATCCCACCCGAGGTCAATGGACCTTTGCATAGTCCGTGCCCTGCCCGCTACGATTCCCATGGCAGGCAGGATGGGAAAATTCTGCCCACTGGGTGGAATTTCCCATTCGGAAGTGCGGTGGCAGGTGGAAAAGTTAACTGGGTGGCAGACCAGATTAGTCTGCGCAATTTTCTGCTTTCCAGCTCAAGGTGCTTGTCGAATCTTGTGTGGTGGGCAGGGGTTTGTCTGCCCCGCTGTAATCTCATGAGGTCGAAGGTCCGGCTGCCATATTTAAACAGCACCTGCACAGACATTCAGTCATTGAAGGCTAGGTATGCTTTCTCGTTTTGCTTCTCAATGGTGCCCAAAAGAATAGAACCCTCTGCTCCTTGGGGACTCTCCTACAGGCCAAAGAGAAAGCCAGGAGGTCTGTGCAATTTGACCATGTAAGAAGTCTCACAACACCATGTTAAAGTCCAACAGGTTTATTTGGTAGCACAAGCCACTAGCTTTCGGAGCACTGCCCCTTCATCAGGTGAGTGGGATTTCAGTTCACAAACAGAGCATATAAAGACACAAAGTCAATTTGCAAAATAATGGTTGGAATGCGAGTCTTTACAGATAATCAAGTCTTAAAGGTGCAGACAATGTGAGTGGAGAGAGGATTAAGCACAGGTTAAAGAGATGTGTATTGTCTCCAGCCAGGACAGTTAGTGAGATTTTGCAAGCCCAGGCAAGTCGTGGGGGTTACAGATAGAGTCATAGAGGTTTACAGCATGGAAACAGGCCCTTCTGCCCAACTTGTCCATGCCGCCCCTATTTTTTTAAAAAAACCCTCAGCTAATTCCAATTTCCTGCATTTGGCCCATATCCCTCTCTACCCATCGTACCCATGTAACTATCTAAATGCTTTCTAAAAGACAAAATTGTACCCGCCTCCACTACTACCTCTGGCAGCTTGTTCCAGACACTCACCACCCCCTGTGTGAAAGAATTGCCCCTCTGGACACTTTTGTATCTCTCCCCTCTCACCTTAAACTTATGCCCTCTAATTTTACACTCCCCTAGCTTTGGGAAAAGATATTGAAAAGATATTGACTATCTAGCTGATCTATGCACCTCATTATTTTATAGACCTCTAGAAGGTCACCCCTCGGCCTTCTACGCTCCAGAGAAAAAAGTCCCAGTCCATTTCCGCCTCATCTCTCCTGTTCCACACACTCCCCCCCTTAGTCCTGTCTCTGTCTTCCTCTTCACTCTTATATTCCCTCCACCAGTCCTACCTTCATCGCACTCCTCTGCGTTGGTCTTGTCTCCTGTACGTAGCCTCAGCACAGCTTGTATTTCAGGCACCGGATAACTCACACCAATGCTCTGAAAGCTAGCCTAAAGTAGCATCTGCTAAGTTCTAAGTTGTTGATGAACAGAAGCTCGCCGGATATGTGCTGCATTTATTCAGTCAGGAAACAGACCATTCTAATTAACCACTGGCGGGGCACTTAATGTGGACGGGGAAGGTAATTCCAACAAGTTGGACTTTTCATGAGTATTCATGAGATGCAAATGAATGTAAATATGGCTGCTGACATAGCTCAGCAGGAAACTTCTTTGATCCACCATCAAAGTTGGGAAAATTGATTTTTTTCCATCAGGCCAAATTTAGTGCCCCCGCCCGCCACAATTCCCATCGCTGGTGGGACAGAACATTCCACCCACCGTGCAAATAAGTATGTTCCTTATTCTGTCCATGCTCTCAATATGAAGAACATTATGTTTTGGAAGGATATCATTTTTACAAGAATTCACTTCTCAAATTCAAAAATCTCTTATTTTAAATTGTAACATGAATCTGTGCCATGGTGTGGTAGGGCACAGGTTTAAAACTACAACTCTCTGTACAGTGTGAATCTAATCTCAACACTGCTGAAGGGATATACTTTTAACAAAAGTCATAGAACATAGAACATAGAACATTACAGCGCAGAACAGGCCCTTCGGCCCACGATGTTGCACCGACCAGTTAAAAAAAAAACTGTGACCCTCCAACCTAAACCAATTTCTTTTCGTCCATGAACCTATCTACGGATCTCTTAAACGCCCCCAAACTAGGCGCATTTACTACTGATGCTGGCAGGGCATTCCAATCCCTCACCACCCTCTGGGTAAAGAACCTACCCCTGACATCGGTTCTATAACTACCCCCCCTCAATTTAAAGCCATGCCCCCTCGTGCTGGATTTCTCCATCAGAGGAAAAAGGCTATCACTATCCACCCTATCTAAACCTCTAATCATCTTATATGTTTCAATAAGATCCCCTCTTAGCCGCCGCCTTTCCAGCGAAAACAATCCCAAATCCCTCAGCCTCTCCTCATAGGATCTCCCCTCCATACCAGGCAACATCCTGGTAAACCTCCTCTGCACCCTCTCCAAAGCCTCCACATCCTTCCTGTAATGTGGGGACCAGAACTGCACACAGTACTCCAAGTGCGGCCGCACCAGAGTTGTGTACAGTTGCAACATAACGCTACGACTCCTAAATTCAATCCCCCTACCAATAAACGCCAAGACACCATATGCCTTCTTAACAACCTTATCTACTTGATTCCCAACTTTCAGGGATCTATGCACACATACACCTAGATCCCTCTGCTCCTCCACACTATTCAAAGTCCTCCCGTCAGGCAAGAAGGAAAGCCAGAATGGAATTTCCCTCCTCGCTGCAGTCACAGACCACAGCTGGTTAAAAGAAAAACCAGAAGCATATATCACCACTAATAATGGTGAGTGGTACAGGGAGAATCCTCAACTGCATTGCTTTTTGGTCAGCCAGACATTGGGGCTTGATCCTAACTCACTCAAAACGCATTCACTTAGACAGAGTTAAAATCAGGCCTCAGTGATGTACATGTATAGCTAGAATTTACTTGGCTTGTTTTTGGCTGGAGGGCATGCAAAATATGTTGGGTGATGAGCCCATTGGATACCTGCCCATCCTGGTCTGATGCCCATAATATGGAGGAGTGGGTAAAGCACCCACTATCCTGCCTGCCCTTGGCCCTACTGAGACCCTCAGTCCACCTCCACTACCATAGTACGCTAAGAAGCAGCAGGCAGGCAAGAATGAGATGGCCAATTTTACACATAAAATTGATGAGAAGGCAGGAAGGAAAAGGGCTCATTCTTAGCATGCTGACCTGTGTCTGGTTCTAGTCTAGTTATTGTCCTGCATCATATCTTCTGCAGTCAAAGTTAAAAATGTGAATCTCTGTAATTGCGACCATTGGGTGGAAGTTTCCCAATGTTTTCCTTGGCTAAACTATGGGACAAGGAGCAGATCTGGAATTAAAATGGTGAAAGAGCTGAGCTTTGCGGAGGCTCTTTAACTGACCTACAACATTAAGGTCTTGGGCTGGATTTTATGGATGAGCCATGAATAGGACCTTCAGCCGACTTCCCTCGCACCCATGCCTCACACTCACCCTGCACAATATTGCTCTGCTATCCAAATGAGCCATTACAAACACTGACAATTCTTTGATTTCTCTCCTCACAAAAGAAAGCGCACAACCTCAGGTGCTTACACATGTCGAGAGAGCTGATCTTCTGCCTATATATCCTGTGTTGGGGGCTTATTCCCTTCCAGCTGTAACTCTTATGTCCATTCCTTCTCCCTGTGGAGGGACACATGACAAAGGAGAGAGAGGCTGGTGCCACTGCTGGTCTTGTTTCTGCTGCTGGTCATGCCATTGGCAGAGGTCTTGGCATCTCCTCTTGTTCCTCATTGGAGCTGCAAGGTAGAGATGCATAAACTGCTCCCATACCATGCTGACAGCAGGCAAGTGCAGCTCAAGGTGAGGGAAGGGCTAGGCATTTGTCGGGCAGTGATAGCACTCTCTTACAGAAGTGTTTTTAATAGCAGCCTCGTGCCTGGCCATGGATAGAGCTCTTCAGTGTAACTGATCGAAGACTCCCCACCTTGTCAGTTTTCCTGAAGCAACATTGCCCACTGTCCTGTTACTTGGTGACACCGGTGAGTTTCTGACATGTCAGGAAACAGGCACCCTAGCTGATAAAGTCAGAATGCTAGATTGAAACATCAAATGGTAACCAATTATAATATTTAAAGCCTTGCCTGACATCTATATGGGGCTTTCCTCCCATCCAGCAATAGTGAAACCCAGAAGAGGATGAGATGATGTTAGTGTCCCGACCCTTGCAGTATCAGGGCAACCCCTCCCCACACATGCAGGGAACCCCTCCACCCCCCACAAACAGGGCATATAAAGACACTCACATTGTTTGTATCTTAAAGACTTGATTAGCTGTAAGTATTCGCATTCCAACCATTATTCTGTAAATTGAGTTTGTGTCTTTATTGCCCTGTTTGTGAACAGAATTCCCACTCATCTGAAGAAGGAGCTTAAGGCTCCGAAAGCTTGTGGCTTTTGCGACCAAATAAACCTGTTGGACTTTAACCTGGTGTTGTTAAATTTCTTACTTAATGACATCAGTCATTGACATAGAGGAGGGGCATTTTCCGTCATCACTCGTCTTGGGTGAAAATGGCGATGCCGGCGGAAAATCCCGCAAGACCATGGGAAAGAGAATGTCAGCAGCAAGATGTCACTCTGAGACTCTTTTCACCTCTTGCTGGTGACGCAATTTTAAATACCTTATTTGAATACATTGAAATAAATTTAAATTATTTAAAGCACTTCCCTACCATATGCTCCCCCCAGGTAGAGAATTCCCCCTCACGTAAACGAGGTTGACAACAGTTTTAGGAAAAAGTGAAGCTGTCACAGCATTCCTGCTGGGGCGCAAAGGTAAGCAGAGCCCACGGGGGAAGAAGGGCATGTCCGGGCAATGCCAAAGGTGGGCCTTCTGGGGAGCCCCTTTTGGGGGGTGGAGGGGTTCCCTGCAAGTGTGGGGAGGGGTTGCCCTGATACTTGTCAGGGGGTGGTGTTGCCCTGATGCTTGTGTGTGAAGTGGGGGGGTTGGGGCGGGGAGGGGTTGTCTTGGTGATTGTGGGTGGCGGGGGGGGGGGGGGGGGGGGGGCGGGGGGGGGGGGTCTCCCATCGCTGTAGGGCGTGTTCTGTTAACCGCAGATTGGGTGCCTATTAAGGATGGCCCCTTTGAGAGATAGGGCACCATTTTGCATTGCTCTGGAGACACCTTTGGGAGAGGTAAGTTGCCCTCTGGGGGAGGTAAAATGTCACAAAAACAGAAAATGCTGTTTTTGTTTTCAGATTCCAGCAAGCACAGTATTTTGCTTTTATCTTCGAGGTAAAGTAAAGGTAAAGGGCGGCACGGTGGCACAGTGGTTAGCACTGCTGCCTCACAGCGCCAGGGACCCGGGTTCGATTCCAGCCTCGGTCACTGTCTATGTGGAATTTGCCGTTCTCCCCGTGTCTGCGTGGGTTTCCTCCAGGTGCTCCGGTTTCCTCCCACAGTCCAAAGATGTGCAGGTTAGGTTGATTGGCCATGCTAAATTGCCCCTTAGTGACAGGGGGATTAGCAGGGTAATATTTGAGAAGAAATATGTTTACAGAGAATATTCCATTAGGAGAAAAGGTTCGCAGTGGTAGTGTTACGGGAATAGGGCCTGGGTGGGATTGTAGTCGGGGTACAGACTCGATGGACCGAATGGCCTCCTTCTGTACTGTAAGGATTCTATGATTCTAAGTGTCTTTTAGATTGTTAATAATAACCATGATTGTGCATAAAAAGTTGATAAACTCATTAGATTGTCCAGCTGTCAGAGGATTTAAATCTCCTGGTTAGAAAACTGGCAGTCTGCAGATTTTTTAAAAATCAGTGCTTACTATCTTGCGTTGCATTTTGACATAAGCTTGGGGCTATCATGATAGGTCCAGTCATGCAGCACAAATCATATCATTATCACAATGGGTGCCTGTCAGTTCATATTTTCATTGACAGCTCCAAGTTCTTGTAAAGCTTTTGGTGTGAGGCGATGAATACAAATGCTTGTTGTCATAAGTGATTAAGTAGTTGAAGGAATTTGAATGTAGCAAATAGGTTTTATCAATGAGAGTGTCTTTTTAAATTTTGAATTCATCAATAGATGCTTAGAACTTTATTTCTCTTCAGCATGGGTTTTGAGGTTTGTCCCTTGTCAATAATGGATGAATTGGCATTAAGGGTGCAAAAGCAAAGGAATGAGTTGGCATTAAGTTGGCATTGAGGTTATAAAGGACCATTGGAGTTGGTGGAGGGACATACGTTGGCATTGGGCTAGAAAAGAGCCAAATGTCTGTATCCATTGAGTCCCAGTGAGATGATGTGTGAATTTTACTCCTTTACCATTTGGCCCTTCAAGCCTGCGCCACCATTCAACATGATCATGGCTGACCATGCACTTTCAGTATCCCACTCCCACTTTCTCTTCATACACCTTGCTCCCTTTAGCCACAAGTGCCAAGCCCAGCTCCCTCTTGAACATATCAAATGAACTGGCCCCAGCAGCTTTCTGTGGTAGAGAATTGCACAGGTTCACAACTCTCTGAGTGAAGAAGTTTTTCTTCATTTCAGTACCGGATGGCTTACCCCTTATTCTTAGACTGTGACCCTTAGTTCTGGACTTCCCCAACATTAGGAACATTCTTCCTGCATCTAGCCTGTCCAGCCCCATCAGGATTTTATATGTTTCTATGAGATCCCCTGTCATTCTCCTAAATTCCAGTGGGTACAAGCCCAGTCGATCCAGTCTTTCTTCATATGTCAATCCTTCCATTCCGGGAATCAGTCCGGTGAACAAAATACTTCTATATGTTATGTACAAGTCTAATAATGTGAACACTACACTGCCATGAAAGGTCATTTACAAGTTTGCCTGAATATGATACATGACCAATCCTGGCTATCAAAGAGGAACACAGTAAGGAGTCTAACAACACCAGGTTAAAGTCCAACAGGTTTATTTGGTAGCAAACGCCACTAGCTTTCGGAGCACTGCTCCTTCGTCAGATGGAGTGGAAATCTGCTCTCAAACAGGGCACAGAGACACAAAATCAAGTTACAGAATACTGATTAGAATGCAAATCTCTACAGCCAACCACGTCTTAAAGATACAGACAATGTGAGTGGAGAGAGCATTAAGCACAGGTTAAAGAGATGTGTATTGTCTCCAGACAGGACAGCCAGTGAGATTCTGCAAGTCCAGCAGGCAAGCTATGGGGGTTACTGATAGTGTGACATAAACCCAAGATCCCGGTTGAGGCCGTCCTCATGTGTGCAGAACTTGGCTATCAGTTTCTGCTCAGTGACTCTGCGCTGTTGTGTGTCGTGAAGGCCGCCTTGGAGAACGCTTACCCAAAGATCAGAGGCTGAATGCCCGTGACCGCTGAAGTACTCCCCCACAGGAAGAGAACAGTCTTGCCTGGTGATTGTCGAGCGGTGTTCATTCATCCGTTGTCGTAGCGTCTGTATGGTTTCCCCAATGTACCATGCCTCGAGACATCCTTTCCTGCAGCATATCAGGTAGACAACGTTGGCCAAGTTGCAAGAGTAGGTAACGTGTACCTGGTAGATGGTGTTCTCACGTGAGATGATGGCATCCGTGTCGATGATCCGGCACGTCTTGCAGAGGTTGCTGTGGCAGGGTTGTGTGGTGTCGTGCTCACTGTTCTCCTGAAGGCTGGGTAGTTTGCTGCGGACAATAGTCTGTTTGAGGTTGTGCGGTTGTTTGAAGGCAAGAAGTGGGGGTGTGGGGATGGCCTTGGCGAGATGTTCGTCTTCATCAATGACATGTTGAAGGCTCCGGAGGAGATGCCGTAGCTTCTCCGCTCCGGGGAAGTACTGGACGACGAAGGGTACTCTGTCCACTGTGTCCCGTGTTTGTCTTCTGAGGAGGTCGGTGCGGTTTTTCGCTGTGGCGCGTCGGAACTGTCGATCGATGAGTCGAGCGCCATATCCTGTTCTTATGAGGGCATCTTTCAGCGTCTGGAGGTGTCTGTTGTGATCCTCCTCATCCGAGCAGATCCTGTGTATACGGAGGGCTTGTCCGTAGGGGATGGCTTCTTTAACGTGTTTAGGGTGGAAACTGGAGAAGTGGAGCATCGTGAGGTTATCCATGGGCTTGCGGTATAGTGAGGTACAGAGGTGACCGTCCTTAATGGAGATGTGTGTGTCCAAGAATGCAACCGATTCTGGAGAGTAGTCCATGGTGAGTCTGATGGTGGGATGGAACTTGTTGATGTCATCATATAGTTGTTTCAGTGATTGTTTGCCATGAGTCCAAAGGAAGAAAATGTCATCGATGTATCTAGTGTATAGCATCGGTTGAAGGTCCTGTGCGGTGAAGAAGTCTTGTTCGAACCTGTGCATGAAGATGTTGGCATATTGAGGTGCGAATTTGGTCCCCATGGCTGTTCCATGTGTCTGGATGAAGAACTGGTTGTTGAAGGTGAATACATTGTGGTCCAGGATGAAGCGGATGAGTTATAAAATTGCATCTGGAAACTGGCAGTTGTCGGCGTTGAGTACTGAGGCAGTTGCAGAAATGCCATCATCGTGGGGGATGCTGGTGTAGAGTGCCGAGACATCCATTGTGACGAGGAGTGCTCCTGATTCAATTGCTCCATGTGTGCTGAGTTTCTGTAGGAAGTCTGTAAAGTCGCGACAAAAGCTGGGGGTTCTATGTACAATGGGTTTCAGGATGCCATCGACATAGCCGGATAGGTTCTCGCACAGGGTCCCATTGCCCGATACGATGGGACGGCCGGGTGTGTTTGCCTTGTGTATCTTCGGGAGGCAGTAGAGATCTCCAATGCGGGGAGTACGTGGGATGAGAGCACGGAAGGTGTTCTGAAGGTCCGGATCAAAGGTCTTGATCAGAGTGTTGAGTTGACAGGTGTGTTCTTTGGTCGGATCTGCAGGTAACTATCTGTAGTGTTCCTCGTTGTTGAGTTGTCGGTACACTTCTTTGCAGTAATCCGTTCTGTTCAGTATGACGATGGCCCCTCCTTTGTCCCCTCCATCATCATACACACATGCATCTCCATTAAGGACGGTCACCTCTGCACCTCACTATACCGTAAGCCCATGGATAACCTCACGATACTCCACTTCTCCAGTTTCCACCCTAAACACGTTAAAGAAGCCATCCCCTACGGACAAGCCCTCCGTATACACAGGATCTGCTAGGATGAGGAGGATCACAAAAGACACCTCCAGACGCTGAAAGGTGCCCTCATAAGAACAGGATATGGCGCTCGACTCATCAATCGACAGTTCCGACGCGCCACAGCGAAAAACCGCACCGACCTCCTCAGAAGACAAACACGAGACACGGTGGACAGCGTACCCTTCGTCATCCAGTACTTCCCCGGAGCGGAGAAGCTATGGCATCTCCTCTGGAGCCTTCAACATGTCATTGATGAAGACGAACATCTCGCCAAGGCCATCCCCACACCCCCACTTCTTGCCTTCAAACAACCGCACAACCTCAAACAGACCATTGTCCGCAGCAAACTACCCAGCCTTCAGGAGAACAGTGACCACGACACCACACAACCCTGCCACACCAACCTCTGCAAGACATGCGGATCATCGACACGGATGCCATCATCTCACGTGAGAACACCATCTACCAGGTACACAGTACCTACTTTTGCAACTCGGCCAACATTGTCTACCTGATATGCTGCTGGAAAAGATGTCCCGAGGCATGGTACATTGGGGAAACCATGCAGACGCTATGACAACGGATGAATGAACACCGCTTGACAATCACCAGGCAAGACTGTTCTCTTCCTGTGGGGGAGTACTTCAGCGCTCACGGGCATTCAGCCTCTGATCTTTGGGTAAGCGTTCTCCAAGGCGGCCTTCACGACACACAACAGCGCAGAGTCGCTGAGCAGAAACTGATAGCCAAGTTCCGCACACATGAGGATGGCCTAAGCCGGGATCTTGGGTTTATGTCACACTATCAGTAACCCCCACAGCTTGCCTGCCGAACTTGCAGAATCTCACTGGCTGTCCTGTCTGGAGACAATACACATCTCTTTAACCTGTGCTTAATGCTCCCTCCACTTACATTGTCTGCATCTTTAAGACGTGGTTGGCTGTAGAGATTTGCATTCTAATCAGTATTCTGTAACTTGATTTTGTGTCTCTGTGCCCTGTTTGAGAGCAGATTTCCACTCCATCTGACGAAGGAGCAGTGCTCCGAAAGCTAGTGGCGTTTGCTACCAAATAAACCTGTTGGACTTTAACCTGGTGTTGTTAGACTCCTTACTGTGTTTACCCCAGTCCAAAGCCGGCATCTCCACATCATATCAAAGAGGAAACCAAGGTTCCCCTTTCCCTGATTCCAATCCTGCAATGCCATTTTTTCAGGTAAAAATCCATAAAATTGAGTTGAATTTCTTCTCCCCCTGTTCTTTTTAAACAGCTGGGTATCTGGACATCTCTTTCTCCACTGAGTTAAGATTAGGTCCGGAATCATATTGCTGAGATCAGATTGGTCTGACATTTGACTTACTCCTCCATCGCCCCCGAGCTGACTGTAACTTGAAATGTTTGCGTGCTTTCCCCGTGTCTCAAAAAGCTCCGCTTACTTTGCAGCATTCGAGTCTACATCCTAGCCAGTCAACTTGACATACTTCAAATTCTTTGGTGTTATACATTTTGTACAGCTGGGTTTACTAGATTTTCAGCTTTTATACCGGCTAATCAGCTGTTAGCTGCTTGAGAGATATGTGACAAAGTTTATAAATCGTGTGACACGACTCGCCTTTTTTGTTCTGATAACACTAATGGACTTCTGCTGTAAAGAAAACCTAAAGAAGTCAAACTGGAGCAGCTCCAGTAGCCAACCAGACGTAATTAATTCTTCCAGGTTGGCACTCATTGTTCAAAATGCTTATTATTGTAAGATTTTTAAAGCCATGCTTTTGCTAAATGTTTTGGACCTTCCGAGAAAAATAGTAATTTGAGCACAAAATTTAGAAAACAAAATCAGCTGGAACTTTTTTAACCGCTCCGATTTTACTCATTTCTGTTGTTGACCACAAGAAACCATTGTCAATGGATTTAAAGGGGAAGTGAATACATTGGTACGCTGAAGCACAGGTCTCACTCACTGACACATATTGTTTCTACTCAAAATGCCAATGTTGAAGGATAAAACCTCTTGTTTCACTTCGTATCCAGTGGTGAACTTAAATTCTGTGGGATAACTTTCCAAAAGAATGGACATGCTTTGTTACCGAGAAAGGCAATTAGACAGGAGAGGTGCAGGTCACTTTCCTCAACTAATCATGCACTTTATAATTATGTGGCAAAGTGATGCATTTTGTCACAATTACATCATCACATTGTGCACTTGTTAAACAATGAATTTAATTTTTTGCCAAACATTTTTTTAAATGAAGACTGTATCCTCTTTCATTTTCAGATTCCTTGTGGTTAGTTCTGCTTTCTTAAAGCTGAGGACAAGAGAAAACACACTGGGAAAGTTTTACAGTGTGGCTTCCTGGCAATGGGAAGTGAAACTAAATTTGTCAGACTGCACACATACAAAACAATGCCAACCTGATCTCTACTGCACAGTGATGCGCGACAATCAAGCACGAGGTACAAGGCTTCAGCAATTGAAGGCTTTTATTGACAAACAATGGAACTATCTAAACACGAGTACACCATTCCAGACTGGAGGGGTCCCGCCTGAGCAGAGGGTCTTATACCTCTCCCAGGAGGCGGGGCCCAACTGGGATGTGCCATAACAGCATCCACCACAGGTATATTAATCCCACAGTGTAAACACCCTAGCCCAACAACAACATTATAACAACCCCACAGTGTCAACACCCTAACCCAACAGCAACATTGGAATAACCCCACAGTGGTAACCAACGATGGTTCACCACATTCACCCCTCCTTTGAAAACAAAGGCCGGCGGGGTGCGAAAACAGACTACATATATACAAAAAAAATCTACAAGTCCAGACGGTCTGGAGGACCGCACCGTCGCTGTGACCTCCTCAACACCGGTTGTGACACCGGAGCAGGTGCTTGCGGTGGCGTTCTCTCCAAAACAACGTCCGGCTGTCCCCTCGAGGACTCACGGGCCGGTTGACCCTGGTGAAGCGGTGGTGCAGGGGATCCTGGTACCTTCTGTGGTGGCGCCGATCTCCGAGTCTCAGGCAAGCTGTACATGGGAGTATAACTGTTATGCACTGGTCCCGGTGCTGACCGCGCCACGTCTGGGGAAGAAATAAGCGATAGGGGATTCGTGACAGGGGGTATGGGAGTGACAGGAGTTGCTACGTCCCCTGCGGGCGCCAGGTCTCGGATCGAGACTGTGTCCTCTCGCCAGTCAGGATATGCCACATAGGCATACTGAGGGTTGGCGTGGAGGAGGTGGACCGGTTCGACCAAGGGGTCGGACATGCGGGCCCTTACATGTCGCCGCAGAAGGACGGGTCCTGGGTACGTCAACCAGGCTGGTAAAGATATCCCCGAGGACGACTTCCGAGGGAATGAGAACATCCTCTCGTGGGGAGTAGCATTGGTTGCCGTACACAGGAGGGAGCGAATGGAGTGAAGCGCATTTGGAAGGACCTCCTGCCAATGGGAGACTGGAAGGCCTTTGGACTTCAGCGCCAGTAGGACAGCCTTCCAGACTGTAGCATTCTCTCTCTCCACCTGTCCGTTGCCCCTAGGGTTGTAACTCGTGGTTCTACTAGAGGCAATCCCGTATGAGAGCAGGAATTGCCTCAAGTCGTTACTCATGAACGACGAGCCCCTGTCGCTATGTATATAGCAGGGGTACCCGAACAGGGTAAAAAGATCACGGAATGCCTTGATCACCGTGGCAGTCGACGTGTCCGCACAGGGGACAACAAACGGGAACCGGGAGTACTCATCTATGATGTTAAGAAAGTACACGTTCCGGTCTGTTGAGGGAAGGGGGCCCTTAAAATCCACACTCAGCCTCTCGAAGGGGCGAGTGGCCTTGACCAATTGTGCCCGGTCAGGTCGGTAAAAGTGCGGTTTGCATTCCGCGCAAATCCGACAGCTTCTTGTTACTGACCTGACATCCTCCACCGAGTAGGGCAGGTTGCGGGCTTTGATGAAGTGGTAGAGCCGAGTGACCCCTGGATGGCACAGATCATTATGGAGGGCGTTCAAGCGGTCCTCCTGCATGGTAGCGCATGTTCCGCGCGAGAGGGCATCCGAGGGCTCATTGAGTTTCCCTGGACGATACATAATATCGTAATTATAGGTGGAGAGCTCAATTCTCCACCGCAAGATCTTGTCATTCTTGATCTTGCCCCTCTGCGTATTATTGAACATAAACGCCACGGATCGCAGATCCGTGATCAGGGTGAACCGCTTCCCCGCCAGGTAATGGCGCCAGTGTCTGACGGCCTCCACAATGGCCTGGGCCTCCTTCTCCACCGCTGAATGCCGAATTTCGGGACCTTGAAGGGTGCGGGAAAAAAACGCGACGGGCCTGCCTGCCTGGTTTAGTGTGGCGGCCAGGGCGAAATCAGATGCATCACTTTCCACCTGAAAAGGGATGGATTTATCCACCGCGTGCATCGTGGCTTTCGCAATGTCGCTTTTCAAAGCCTTGAAGGTCAATTGGGCCTCTGGCGTGAGCGGAAAAGTTGTGGACTTGATGAGCGGACGGGCTTTGTCCGCGTAGTTGGGGACCCACTGCGCATAATAAGAGAAGAAGCCGAGGCATCTCCTCAGTGCTTTTGCGCTAGCGGGCAAGGGAAGTTCAGTAAGGGGGCGCATACAGTCTGGATCAGGGCCAATGACCCCGTTTTCCACCACGTATCCCAGGATAGCTAACCTGCGCGTACGGAATACACACTTCTCCCTGTTATAGGTCAGATTCAGGCGAGACGCAGTGCGCAAAAAGTTCTGGAGGTTTGTGTCATGGTCCTGCTGGTCATGGCCGCAGATGGTAACATTATCCAGGTACGGGAAGGTAGCCCGCAACCCGTTCTGGTCCACCATTCGGTCCATAGCACGCTGGAAGACCGAGACCCCATTGGTGACACCAAATGGAACCCTAAGAAACTGATACAGACGACCATCCGCCTCAAAAGCCGTGTATTGTCGGTCCTCTGGGCGGATGGGGAGTTGGTGGTAGGCGGACTTAAGGTCTATGGTGGAGAACACCCGGTACTGCGCAATCTGATTGACCATATCAGATATGCGCGGGAGAGGATACGCATCCAGCTGCGTATAACGATTAATGGTCTGACTGTAGTCGATGACCATCCGGGGTTTGTTCCTGCTTTTAACCACCACGACCTGTGCTCTCCACGGACTAACGCTGGACTGTATGATCCCTTCTTTGAGGAGCCGCTGAACCTCAGATCTGATGAAGATCCGGTCTTCAGCACTGTAACGCCTACTTTTAGTAGCGATGGGCTTGCAGCCTGGTACCAGATTCTTAAATAAAGAGGGTGTGGTGATCTTTAGTGTGGAAAGATTGCATGCGGGGCGCTTTGGACGATTTGGAGGCTGCGGCTGATTCCCTACTGCCAGCGAAGGGGGCCCACCGTACTGTAGGATCACACTCTTCATGTGGACCATAAAGTTTAGTCCGAGGAGAATTGGCGCGCAAAGGTGCGGCAACACAAGGAGCCTGTATCGCTCGTAAATTGTGCCCTGCACCTCCAGAGTTACCACACAACGTCCTTGGATCGGTACAGACCGGGACCGTGATGCCATAGAAATTGTCTGTTTGGCAGGTAGAACCCGGAGTCCACACCTCTTTGCAGTGTCAGGGTGAATAAAACTCTCGGTGCTTCCACTGTCAAACAGACAATACACAGTACGACCATTTACCTTAATGTTCATCATTGAACAGTCAAGCCTGTGATGCTTAGCCTGGTCCAGGGTGATCGACGCCACCGTTGGCCCTTGGACGTCACTGCAGGCAGCCGAGGTTGATGCTGAGGATCCTTGCTGGTCGTTCCTGGTCGTCGTCGACCAAGATGGCCGCCCCCATGAATCGCACATGGGTGAGGGCGCCAAGTGTAGCGACTCCTGGTGGTCATCCTCCTCCGCCAGCCACAATGGCGTCGTCCTGGGCTCGCACGTGGTCGGACCTCGTGGGTACTGCGACGCCGATGGAGATTGTCTCCGTTCTGGAGGGTCACAGGCTGCACTGCCGTTCTTGGGCTTCGATCTGCAGACTTTCGCGTAGTGCCCCTTTTTACCGCACTGATTGCAGATCACCGTTTTAGCTGGACACTGTTGCCGTGGATGCTTGGCTCCTCCGCAAAAATAGCACCGCGGGCCGCCTGGGGCTGCCGCCGTCGTCGGGTCGATATGGGAGCGCGAGCCCGTGGGTCGAGGAGGGATTTGTGACTGCTCCTGCCACGTTGTCTCCACGTGGTCTTCTGGATACAGGGCCAAGCTTTTCGACGCCGCCTCCAGCATCTCAGCCATCTCCATCGCTTGGGTCAGGTTGAGATTCCCTTTCTCCAACAGCTTGAGCCGGATGTACGAAGACCCTACCCCTGCCACAAACGCATCTCGGGCGAGGTCGTACATGTACTGCTCAGCTGACACAGCTTTGCAGTCGCAGCCCCTGGCAAGCTGCAAGAGCTCATTGGCGTAGTCCTCCATGGTTTCGCCCGACTGCCGACGTCGTGTAGCGAGGAGGTAACGAGCGTGGATCTCGTTGGGTGGTCTCGTGTATCGCTTTTTCAAGAGCTCGAGGGCCCTCGGGTAAGTGGTGGCCGCACGAATCGCGAGGTAGACCGTGTCGCTTACCCTCGCATGGAGGACCTGGAGTCTGTCGTTATCCGTAGTAACTGCTGCAGAGGCTGCCAGGTAGTCCTCGAAACACTTCAGCCAGTGGTCGAAGGTGTTAGAGGCGCCGACCGCACGTGGATCCAGCGTCAGACGCTCTGGTTTTAGCATTTGCTCCATACTCTCTTTTCTGTCGAGAGTTTCGTGTTTGTCAATAAAATTGATGCGCGACAATCAAGCACGAGGTACAAGGCTTCAGCAATTGAAGGCTTTTATTGACAAACAATGGAACTATTTAAACACGAGTACACCATTCCAGACTGGAGGGGTCCCGCCTGAGCAGAGGGTCTTATGCCTCTCCCAGGAGGCGGGGCCCGACCGGGATGTGCCATAACAGCATCCACCACAGGTATATTAATCCCACAGTGTAAACACCCTAGCCCAACAACAACATTATAACAACCCCACAGTGTCAACACCCTAACCCAACAGCAACATTGGAATAACCCCACAGTGGTAACCAACGATGGTTCACCACACACAGTGAGGTCAGCAGGCCAATTATGGGCTAAAAACAAAAACATGCTGGAAATACTCAGCAGCTCTGGCAGCATCAATGGAGAGGAAAACAGGGCTCAGGGGCTAAATCTTACCAAAAATTGCTGACGTGTTGTTTCTGGCAAGGAAACTGGCCTGTTTCTCTCCAGGGAAACCGATCAATTCTCTCTCCAGATTCAATCACGCTCTGCCAAAAAAAATCAAGGGGGCACGATTCACGGCATCATACAGGAGGGTGCCTAAACACGCCGGCAAAACCTCACTGCCTAGGGACCGAGCGTCATGTGTAAAGGGCATCCTGCCAAGAACTGCAATAAACTTCTCCCCACCCCTCCACGGAGGCCTCAGGGATTCCCCTCCCCACCCCTGACCAGAGCCAGCATTCACGCCAAACGCCCCCACCCACGATCATCAGCCCCTTCTTCCCCCACCCCCTTCCCCAAATGGTCATTGCTGGCATCCCCTGTCTGTCAGACTGCTCACAGAAAATATTCGATATCTATGAAACAAATGACTAGATATTCTGGGTTTATGACAATCTGATTAGTTAAGGGATAAATATTGTCCACCATAGCTGACAAACTCTCCTGATATTCTTCAAATGGTGCCAAGGGAGCTTTTACATCCATTTGAGGGGGATTTGGCTCCTATCTAGTGTTAACAATCTCTGCCAATACTGCACTCCTTCACTGCTGCATTGATGTGTCAGTTTAGATTATACGCTGCAAGCCTCTGGAATGCAACTTGCACTCACAATCTTCTGACTCAGAGGTGAGAGTACTAACAGCAAGTCAAGGATGACTCCTCGATTAATCACATGTACCATGCCCAGCATTGGACTTAGCACATCAATAGCTATTGTGAAAGTTTATTTAATGACCCTTCCTTTCCCACAGGCACTCTGTCCAAACATTGCTCCTCCATATAATTTGTTAGTATCAACTTCTTTTAAGGTGTCATAAACTTGTTCTAATACTATATAATAGTCACTGGTGTTAGCATGTATTCTCAAAGGCAGTGGTGTAGTGGTATTGTCACTAAAACTCAGGGTACTATTCAGGGGAACTGGGTTCGAATCCCAGCACAGCAGATTCAATAAAAATCTCCAATTAAAAGTCTAATGGTGACCATGAAATTATTATCAATTGTTTAATGATCTAGATGTGATTGTGGGGTGTATGATCTGTAACTTTGCATAAGACGTGAAAATTGGAGATGTAAATGAGGAGGAGGAAAGCCATAGATTACAGGACGATATAGATGGACTGGTCATATGGGCAGAACAGTGGCAAATGGAATTTAACTTGAAAAGTGTGAGGTGATGCAGTTTGGAAGGACTGACAAGGCAAGGGAATATACAATGAACAAGAGGATGTTAGGAAGTACAAAGAGGACCAGAGGGACCTTGGGGGTGCCAGTCCAAAGATCCCTGAAAGCAACAGGATAGGTAGATAAGGTGGTTAAGTAGGCATACGGGATACTTATCTTTATTAGCCGGGGCATAGAATATAAGATCAGGGAGGTTATGATGGAGCTGTATAAAATGTTTGTTAGGCCACAGCTAGAGTACTGCTCACAGTTCTGGTCACCACAGTATAAGAAGGATGTGACTGTACTCGAAAGGGTGCAGAAGAAGTTCACCAGGATGTTGCCTGGGCTGGAGAATTACAGCTATGAAGAGAGGCTGGATAGGCTGGGGTTGTTTTCCTTGGGGCAGAGAAGGCAGAGGGAGGGACCTGATTGAGATGTACAAAATTATGAGAGATATAGATAGGGTAGATAGGAGGAAACTTTTCTTCTTACTAGTGCGGTCAATAACCAAGGGCATAGATTTAAGGTAAGGAACAGGAGATTTAGAGGAGATTTGAGATTTGATGTTTTCTGGAACTCACTGCCTGAAAGGGTGGTAGAGGCGGGAACCCTCACAACATTTAAGAAGCATTTCAGATGAGCACTTGAAATGACATAGCATACAAGGCTATGGACCAAGTGCTGGAAAATGGGATTAGAATAGATCTGTGTTTGATGGCCGGCACAGACACGATGGACCGAAAGGCTTCTTTCTAAGTTGTAAAACTCTATTATGACTCTATGACTGTTTTTCTCTAATACAGCAAAACATTTTGTATGTAACAGTTACAGAAAAAGCTCAGTAGGAAATGTTCTCAGATCTGATAAGATAGAGTACTTGTACATAACATTTGGTGAAGCCCTGATATACTTTGTACAATTTAAAATCACCAATAAATGGTCACTCCAATTAGCATTGATAACTCTCAGACCCCAACATTTTAAATCAATTTCAAAGAGGCTGCTGGAGTTTTATTGAGAACACCTTTCAAATACGTTTCAAATATTGGAAGTCATTGAGTAACTGTTTATTGTAAGATGATAGTTAGCATTCTAACTTCTACATAACCAAATCACACAGGAAAGAAATGATTTTATCATACCCAAAACAGGGAGAAAGATTTAAATGCTATTTTATAATCCTGAAATGAGATGTTGCATTGAGGCCCTAATCAGCCAGACACTTTAGATACCAGACTGGAAGTTCTGTGATCCTGTTCAGAGTGGTAAACATGCAACAGTCATGTCTTTGACCTGGTGACTTGCCTTCACCATGATCCTGTCCTGAATCCCAGGGACATGTTTGCATTGATATCTTGGATTGCAGCTCAAAGCTGTATAGAGAGTGGCATCCTTTCCACTTTACCAACAGAAATTTGGAGCAACAACTTGCTGCAATACATACTACTAACGGCTGCAATGCTCAAAGCCGTTAGTGTGCCAAAGGTTAAGGTTAATTAATAAAATTCTTTCCCCAAGAGGAGAATTCTCAGTGGAGTGTGGGAATGTTCCAACAGATGCCCCCAAGATGCTGCTAGGATGTTGGGGGAAGGGGAGGGGCAGAAGAAACATTCCCTCCCAGCTCAGAATGTATATTTTAGTATAAATAGTTCCATCGTAAATTGAAACCCTCTGTACGATGACTTGCCTGGAATTCTGCCCCTCCCACAATCCAAAGAGTTGGAATTTCTACCCTCCCAAGTCAATATCTGAGGATAACCAATCATTTCTTCCAGCTACCTCTGCCGATGTTCTCTCTGACTGGTTATTTCTCTGGTTCAGCTACATAATGACAGTATTTGAAAATTGGAAGAAGTGTTTGTCAAACACACGTTATTTCTTCATAATTTATTAATGCACTTTGGTGCTAATTCAATTTACATTCAATATAAGCAAGACCGGTTTATAGCAGTACATGCAGTGTTACTCCCAAAGTAGAACTGGATTATGTCGCTTATTGTAATGCCAAGTATTTCTTCATATGTTATAAGGCAAGCTGAACAGATGCTGGATTCCTTAGAGGAGTACTCATTTTCCCAGCTGTTAGTGGTGAACTTCTGCGAAAAGGCATATTTAACGAGCAGCTCACAAACTACCAAACATGCTTGCTACATTTCCGTACTATAACATGTCTTCTGTGTATAGGCTTGTGCCTTCCTTAACATTTCAATATGAAAACTACAAAACACTGCCTTCCATAGCAACTCCTTGATTTCACTTGCTTTTACCTCAGCACTGACTTCTTAAAAATTTAGAATTGATTTCACTGGTATGAAATGGATTTAGATGTGCTTGAAATTGATGCCGCAGTGGCTAAGCAAGGAGAAATCAGATAAAGCTGCTGCTATTCAGAGAATCCCACTGCAGAGTGTAAATATGCATATGGCCAGCATGTGAGAAAAGCTTTGAGCTTGGCTGTGATCCCTCCATGACTAAACGGCTGTTACAGATGCTCACTATCTAGGTTCGCACTGAAACGGTAGTCACTGAGGTCAGGAAAGAGGTGACTGCTGGCACTCAACATGAGTCAACGTATTTAGTAGAATCTGGGTATCTCTAAAATATCCATCTATCAGCAGTGATATTGAAGATCGATTCGTGTTAATAGCAAAATAACCAGCGACCCTCCAGTGGTGTGGTGTGGGTAACTGTGTGAGAACATGGTCAAAGTCAGCTCCGATTCTCTCCAGAGTGAAATTCCCAGCCCACTGTCTAGACTATCACAGGAAATAATAGTCGATTGAAGTGATACCGGAGGGTATTTTGTACATCTGCAAGTGTAGCTCAGGCAAGAGATGGAGATTTTAGATGTCGAAGGAAGAGAAGATGAGAACTTTGGAAGAAAAATTGAAGAAAGATGTTTTAGATGCAATGAGTAGATTAATGTCGGCCTAATGGGAAATGATAATTCACTTCCTATGCAAAAATGTAACATTTGAATAAAAAATGTTGAGAATGAAGTGATAAACGAAGAATAGAATTTGTGGAATTGGATAAATTCTGGATTGGACTCATTAAAACTTGTTAATATGGGTGAGAGAAAGAATGAAAGAGAAAATACTGCCAAATGATTAGAATTGTGAAGATGACCTTCAGTATGGTAATTTTAGGAACATACATATCAGCATTAGTATGGTATTCTATTTATACACATGAGGTTTATTTTTAATTGAATTTTTTGAATTGTGGAACTACCATTTTGTAATTTCAGAGGAAGATTAGCTTGCTCAATGGTGATGGATGCACTGATGCATTAAGGTCAAAGGACACAGTCACCACAGAAGGAAATGTGGATCAATGGGTGTTGAGAAGCGAGTGAAACAGGTTAGAGAATATATCAGAAGGGGATTAAGTAACAGGTCTTCCGATAGCCAGCTTGACAATGTGGCACTAAGCTACCTAGAGCAGAAATCTGCCAGGCTAAATCTCTTGTGGAATCTTACTAGCCTTGCAGACAGGGTTGAGAGTAAGTTTCGACATTCCCTCCTCTGTATGCTTTTGCTGGAGGACGGCTAAAAGTGGCAGCGGCTCCTTCCCCCCACCCAAAAGTTGCGGGCAGACAGTTAGATGCAAGTTGAACAGTTGAACTGAGTGTCTGGTGATCTTGTGACACCAGCTGTGTCAGTCTCCTGGTGAATAAGTGGGTGGTCAGAACATTGTTAATGTGTAGACTGCTGAGGAGCCCAGCAGCAGCAATTGGCAATACTGCTGCCTGTTCATGACAGCCTTATCATTGAGCTCTGAAATAATGGAGATGATTATCTCTGATGATCAGATGCAGTTAACTTGCATTCGTTCCACACTGACTAATGGTGCCTGCACTGCCTCTCTGCCACTGTCAGTCAGGCATTCTGTCGCATTTCCATTGGTCTCACATGGGGATAGCCAGACTGTATTGGACTGGCTCATAATGTCCTGCACACCCACCTTAGAACCCACCCCACAGACATTCCAGCTCACAGAGGCAGCCTTTTAATTGGCTGCCTCCTAAAAGATTCCCTCTGTCAACACACCCCTGACCTGAAATGCCTAAAAGCTTTCCATGCTGATAAGGTTCCACCAGCTGAGTCACCAAATCATGACCAGCAAATGGCTTTGCAAAGTCTGTTCAGCATCCACAGCTTGCCACATCCATTCAAAAATAACATGATGCTGAAACCGAGTGGGACATCCGCCAACATCATGCTGCAAATGTACAAAACTCTGGTGCGGCCGCACTTGGAGTATTGCGTACAGTTCTGGTCGCCGCATTATAGGAAAGATGTGGAAGTGTTGAAAAGGGTGCAGAGGAGATTTACCAGGATGTTGCCTGGTATGGTGGGAAGATCATATGAGGAAAGGCTGAGGGACTTGAGGTTGTTTTCGTTAGAGAGAAGAAGGTTAAGAGGTGACTTAATAGAGGCATACAAGATGATCAGAGGATTAGATAGGGTGGATAGTGAGAGCCTTTTTCCTCGGATGGTGATGGCTAACATGAGGAGACATAGCTTTAAATTGAGGGGTGAGAGATATAGGACAGATGTTAGAGGTAGGTTCTTTACTCAGAGAGTAGTAAGGGCGTGGAATGCCCTGCCTGCAGCAGTAGTGGACTCATCAACATTAAGAGCATTCAAATGGTTATTGGATAAACATATGGATGATATTGGAATAGTGTAGATTAGAGGGGCTTTAGATTAGTTTCACTGGTCAGCGCAACATCGAGGGCCAAAGGGCCTGTACTGCACTGTAATGTTCTATGTTCTAACTTGCTCCCTGCATGTCTAATTTGATCTGTGACTCAGTGATCACATTCTCATCTCTAAGTCAGAATGTTGCGAGCTCATTTCCCACTCCAGAGACCAGAGCCCATAATCCAGAGTGTCATCTAAGTGCAGGAGTGATAGAAATCTGAACTGTCTAAGGTGAGGTTTTTCAGATGAGATGTTAACCATCTGTCCTTTAAGGTAGATATAAAGCATATCCCATGAAACAGTTCAAAGCAGAATAAGGAAATTCTTCCTGGTTTTCAGGTCAATATTTATCCCTCAATTAACATCACTCAAATAAATTTTCTGGCCAGTACCTAATTTGTTGTGTGCAAGTTGGCTGCTGGAATTCCTACATTGCAGCAGTGATTTGTTAGGAATGGGTTAACTGCAACCTTCCATTTTAGACCTAATTTTTATGTTAATTGTTTAATAGTACTCACGGGATATATAAAGGGGTTACAGGTGACACTGGGTGTTGGGTGTGTGTGTGTGGAGTTGTAAAAGAGAATAAAGTGAGTTTGTGTAGAAGCTGGACTTGCATCATCTGGACTGCAACTGAGAGGCTTAACAGTGACTCCACTTCCCCAAGCAATATAATATCAAAGCAAGATAATATTTAAGTGAGGCACCTCAGCTATTTCAATAGGAGCTGATTTGGTAAGTTAGAATAATGAAATCTTCTAAAAGATGCCATTTAAAGATTGCATGAATAAAGTTCTTCTTATTGAGTACTCAGAAGCTTGTATGGGAGATCTCAGTATTGAATCAGTGCAATCATTTTCCACACACTTCAGTTAAAGCCCCCAAATCCTAATCACTTTCCAATAGGAAGGGAAGATCAAACTTGATTTTGATGTCCCCAACATCCAAACAGATTGATCTGAGATTTTGTCCAAGTCTCAGGGGAAGATCTGCCTCTCCCCCATGTCTTGATGGTAAAGGGATTTGGCCTCTTTGTAGGCCAGCTCCCAAAATGCAATTCCATTATTCCGTGGATGAGTGGGTATGGCAATGCCCAGGGGGCACCCCTTCACCTCCACCCCCCCACCCTCCCCTCACCCCCAACCCTTTGGGGGTCTCCATGGCCTCCCTTCACTCCAGCGGGTCTGGCCGTCAGCTACCCACAAGTGGGGAGCTGTTGTATAACCCGCTGGAGTGAAACACTCCTGACGGTGGGGGGAGGGGGAGGGGGAGGGGGAGGGGGAGGGGGTGAAGAAAGGCTAGCGGGCCCGGCAAATTCAGTCCCGGGTCCACTAATGATAGGCAAATTTTACTTAAATTTTCATCAACATAAATTATACAATTTTGCGCCGATTTCTGGCATGGAACTGATGGCGCCGGAAATCTGATGCCTGGAGACTCGCAGAGGCCATGTTGCCCAGTGGAGAGCCCGCTAAACGGTCTCTGCTTGAGTCTCCCGGCTCACTGCACTACTAAAGCAATGCAGTGGGCTGGGAGAATTGCCCCCTTTCTCTTTATCTACCCTGTCTTTTCATGTTAGTATCTTGAAGACTTCGATCAGATCAACCTTTGCCCTTCTAAATTCTAGAAAAAACAGGTCTAATTTGTATAATCGCTCCTCATAATTGAACCCCTGAAGTCTAGGTATCATTCTTGTAAACCTACGCCGTGCTCCCTCCAAGGCCAATATATCCTTCCTATGGTGTGCTGCCCAAATCTGCTCACGGTACTCCATGGGGTTTAACCAGGGTTTTGTATAGCTGTAGCATAACATCAGTGTCCTTTTATTCCAGTCCTCTGGATATAAAGGCCAGCATTCCACTAGATCTCTTGATAATTTTTTGCACCTGTATGTGGCATTTTAAAGATCTATGCAGCTGAATCCCCAAGTCTCTTTGGAATCTACTGTATTTAATTTCATACCATCTAGAAAGTACTCTGATCTATCCTTTCTCAGTCCAAAATGAATAACCTCGCACTCTGCCACAATTTTGCTCATTCACCTGGTCTATCAATATCAATTTTAATTTTGTAATTTTATGCTATCATTTACACTGTTTACAGTGCCGACTAATTTTGTGTCATCAGCAAATTTGGATACATGATTTTTCTATGCCACTATCCAAGTTGTTAATAAATAATGTGAATAATTGAGGCCCCAACACAGATCATTGTGGGGCACTAGTCACATCCCAGCAATTTGAGTTCCTACCCATCATCCCCACTTTTTGTGCCAGCAATGTCAATAATTTACCCTCAATTCCGTGGGCTTCTACCTTAGTTAACAGTCTCTTATGTGGGACTTTATCAAATGTATTCTGGAGGTCCATATAAGCAACACCCATAGAGATTCCCCTGTCCACTACCTTAGTCACCTCTTCAAAGCTACCAAAGCTTCTCCAGACTGTTCTCTCTCCAGAGTTTCTTACCAGGTGACGCAATACAACATACTATTGCTATTCTCCAACCCCACATTAACCCTTGCTTTACTAAGCACCTTTACATTACAATGGCATGCATACAATATCACAAGGTTAAAAAAGTACCAGTTTGGGTTAAATGGTTAAGTCGCTGCAGCAAGGTTTGAAAGCACAACTTCCAGAGTTAGTGGTGAGAGCACGGCCAATTGAGGCATGTTTAAAGCTTTGGGTTCGATTGTTCCTCAGAGGAGTGGAGGAAGCAAAGGGCTTGGGTGACAAATTCAGACAAATACACTTTCTTCAGGCCCTGTCACGGTTCTCAACAATAAAGGTGATAAATGTAATCTGTTGTTTTTCTTCTCAAAGTGCAACACATCACAGTTTTTGTATTAAATTATACCTGACATCTATCTGCTCAACCTACCAGCCTGTTTATTCTCCAGTGTTATTGTCCACAAAGCAATTGAGAATAAGGAATAACTCATTTGAAGTTCTTTAATTTGGTGCGAAGCATAAATTCCGCCTGTATATTCATACATAGAAAATATACCCGCATAGAAATGTCAGGAAATTCAGTTATTAAAAAGGACATAATTTCATTTAATTAAAAAAGCATTTTGTCACTCATGCCTAATCATCCTCCAAGGTGGGGTTCCTAGGATCTTTTTGTTGCCCCTAGTTTAGGGCCATTTACAGAGACATGTGAGAAGGTTGGAGTCTGGTGTCAGATTTTTAAAACTTGAATCTCACACCTGACCCAAACCCGACCACAGTTTTGAGTTAAACCCCTACTTTTGTGCCATGGTGAAAAACTGGTGATAGCAAACCAGCAACCAAATACCAATGGAAACAATAACAGAAAGTGATCTAAAACAGACTGCTGGTGATGAAACAGTTAGTGAAACTTTATTTGTGCATTCTTATTCAATCAGTCTCGCATCTTCATGTCAGGATAAGGAGTCTGATGTGGCATTCTTAGATAGGGAACGGACTGAAGAATTTGTCATTTATTTGAAATTTCAGGAAGAGAATGAATGTCAATGAAGATAAATAGACTGTTAAATATTTGTAAGTTGAACTCTGAAACCCCTTGCTGTCATCACCGTGGAAACCTACAAAGTGACAGACTTCCAGCTGCTCCTCTCCACATTGTTCTTTCTCCAAAAGCCTACTTGGTTTAACCGCTGGTAGAAATGGATTTGCAACCAGATTCACTGACCCATGGTCGCTGAGCCTCTGCTGGCAGAAATACCACACAAAATGACACTTCTGTCAGCACAACCAGCGCCGAGCATTGCAAAATTCCTGCTCGCTAATTCTGTAAACAAGTGGTGTTAATGTTGAAAGGAAAGAAAACAAGAAAGCGGGAGAGAGAAAGTAGAACAAAACATTTCTATCAATAGCTTAAGTGAAGCCAAAAATAAATCATTCTCTGTGTATGGATATTGGTTACACCGTATGCATGGTTATTAAGGCCAACGCAGCCCCTCACATCATTTTGCAGGGCTTTACTCTTTGATTTACATGATAAAAAGAGAAAAAGTTAACCATATGGCCACTGTTTCAGGATAATTCACTTCCTGCAGTGACAATGTCACGCCCATTAGCTCAGATGTTTCAATCCAAATTTAATTATTGATGATCTCACTGGTTGGGGTGCCTTCAACAAACAAAAATGGAATGAAAAGGAGATTATCTCCTGTCCTGTATCAATGCTGTCAAATACTCCATAGAGACTTTAAATGATGGGAGGAATCACTCTTGAGAATGCATCACACAACTATAATTGTATTAAATATTTACCAGTGACACAATGACAGAATAATTATATATTTGGTTACCTTGGAGATATTGACATAATTATTTAGCAGAGATCATAGAAGGCATGGAAGGAACCATGATACTTCAATTTCTAATAATAAAATGGATATATTTTTGCCTGATTGGCTCCATCAGATCCTGCAACTGTGCTTTATTCCCAACTCTGTTGCATTGGTACTTACAAGTCCAGAGCCCAGGTCACACTGCCTGAAGTTCATGTCTGTCTTATATTTTCTTATGTTCCTCTGTCCAAAACAATTTCAAACAAAAGTAGATGTGAAGCATTTGTTTAACAGAATGTTTATTTACATGAGAGTAGTGACTCAGACATTCTGAACCATTTAAATGCTCAATAAGAAGGTGCCAGGTACTGGAATATGTTGCCAGATCAGATATAACCAGCTACATGCTTTCTTTACTCTGCCTCAATAATGCGTCTTGCATTGAAGTGATACTGTCAATTAGTGCCAATGGGAATTATTGTGAGGCTTCCCAAACTCAGCTCACATAGGATATATTATGTTCAGCATTCAGTGGGGACTTGCATCCCAGCTGCTGCCTCACCTCTCGGGTTCCATTTGCCTCCCTCATCCTCATCCAGACCATGGCCCAAATACACGGATGCAGCAGTGGGGGAACGGGGACATTGTATTGTCCCTTGTCTCATTTTCTTACTCATTGGCCTCTATTTGTACGATTGCCTGATGAAGATTGGCAAAGGGTCCAGGAAAAACATTTCCTGTGAGGGGAGAGAGGCCTACCCACTCCCTGCAGAGGCCCCCATATAATTATCCAGTGGGGCCCAAACTGTAGCTGTTGAGATTCTGAATTGTTGGGGCTCTTTTGCCCTTTTAAGTTCCCTCACCACCTTTTCTGCTATTGCAACAGCAGACCAACCACACCGCCTGTCATGGAAAATGACTTGATGTTAGTGTGGGGTCAGGAGGATTAATGGAAACCCCAGTCTTGTACCCCCTCTGCCCAAACAAAGAGTGACATTTTGCCCAGCATGTTGAACTCAGTACTTTGATCTCCTATGCCATATTTCTCCTTTGTCAACAACATTAAACAAAAGAATAGCCAAAGGAGTCCTTTTGATTTTAAATCTTCCTCTGTAGAACATTTTAGGGAATCTATAATGCCTCACTTCACAGTCTCATTACTTAAGCTGCCGTGAAAATTAAAATTAAGTCGAGGTCTGTGTGTGAAAACATATAACTGCTGGCGTTCTTAGAATCTCAATATTGTCTGTGCTAAGCCACTTACTTTCCTGAACATCCATAGCTTCCTTCACTGAGGTACTAGGTTTCTTTGGAAGCTGACGTAAGTTGATCTTTGTAATTTGATGCTATTGTGCTTGCAATTGGAGTTAGTGGCTATCAGATGCCATGCTCCTAGTGGAGGTAATGCAACCTTGCTGGACCAGATCCTGTTCTTAAGATAATGGTGAGACTAATGGTGCTCATCATTATTCAAACAGTTATGTCCAAACATTGCTGTCTGTGTTGTGCCTGCTTCACCGTTAGCTCAGTGGTAGCAGGATCTCGTTGTCTGCCTCATTGCTGATATGAAATTAATGGTGTGAAGTTGGTGGTTTTGTGTGGCAGGTACAAACTAAACTTACCACAGAAAGTTAAGCCTTGCAATTTTATGTCTAGATACCCTTTAACAACATAACAAATGCCAATCCATCTCTCTGGTACTATAAAGTAATTATTGCAAGGGTGGAGTTTAATTTCTTCAGCTATTAATTGATATTTAAGATTTTTTAAATGTCCAAGTTCTTTTGATCTTTTTAATTTAGTCTCTTTGCCCCTCTCTATCTTAATAGTTTTTTTTTCTCTCTATTTTTCACTCTGTATCTGATGTTGAATTCACCAAGTTCAGTTTACATTTAGTCATTGTGCTACTAATTTCAGTCTGATTTTTTTAAGCAGATACACACGCCGGAACTCTACCACCTCGCCCGCCACGGAATCAGAGTGGGCGAGGGGCCGACAGTGGAAATCTCTGTTGACCTCAGATGGGAATTTCCGGTCTTGTCCGAGCGAGCCGTAAAATCTCACCCGCAGTTCCGTGCCTTGTTCACTCAGTGTGGTGGACCTCAGTTGTGCCTTTGTCCTATATGGACCACCATTGTGTGTGTTTGTCATACCTGGACACATCCCCTTCCAGTTTGGTTCCTCCCCTCAGCACCTAGTATAAAGGTGGCTGTCTCCTCCCCCTTGTTCAGTCCAGGTCGGTTAATTGTTGGGATCTGCTCCTGATTCTGTTGTGAATAAAAGCCTACACTTATATTGGCATATCGGTAGTCTTTCGCCTTATTGATAGTGCATCAATTTTATTCACAACAGTTACTAGTATGGAGCAGTTTCTAAAACCCGACAAGTTAGCTTTAGACCCTCAAGAGGTTGGAGCCTCTGATAAATTTGATCATTGGTTGGACTGCTTCGAAGCATTCGTCGACACCGCTACGGCCATCGACACCGACGCTGCTAAACTCCACGTGCTCCGCGCCCGGGTAAGCGAAACTGTCTATGGAATCTTCCGGGACGCTGCTACTTACGCGGACGCTATCGAACTCCTAAAAGGGCAGTTCCGAAAGAGCCCTAACGTGGTTTACGCCAGACACCTCCTAACTACCCGCAAACAGCAGCCAGGAGAATCGTGCGCCCAATTTCTGCGCGCCCTGCGAGTCCTCGCCCGAGCATGCGACTGTAAGGCTGTTTCAGCAGCTCAGAACACGGAGGATCTGATCCGCGACGCCTACGTTGCGGGCATTGAGTCTACATACATCCAGCAGCGTCTGCTGGAACAAGATGACCAAGACCTCCGGAAAACGGCCACGACGGCTGAAACGTTAGAAGCAGCCTCCCATAATCTCGGGTCTTACCTTGGATCCCGTTCCACCGACGGCTCCACTGCGACGGCTGCTCCAGCAGGGCCCAAATGTTACTTTTGTGGCCTCCCTAAGCACCCTCGGCGTCACTGCCCGGCAAAGGACGCGATTTGCTCCGGATGCGGTAAGCTAGGCCACTTTGTCAAAGTCTGCAGAGCAAAGCCGCTTCTGAAGACTCGTGGAGCCATGTGTGCTCCGAGGGCGCGGCCATCTTTGATGCAGGCGGCGGCTGCGCGCGAATCGCCATCTTGGATGCGGTCACCGGAAGTGCGGGAATCGCCATCTTTGATGCGGTCACCGGAAGTGCGGGAGTCGCCATCTTTGAGACTGGCATCAAGGCAAGCTGAGCAGGAAGCTTCATCCGTGACGTCATCAGACGGCGACGAAGATGGATTCTTCTTTAATTCAACAGTGGCATCGATTTGCCTGGACCAGTCGCAGCCACATCAACTCTCCAAGTCCATAATGGAGATCAAGGTAAATGGTTATGCAGAAAACTGCCTGTTTGACTGTGGGAGCACGGAAAGTTTTATACACCCTCGCACAGTGCATCAATATGCCCTTCCCGTGCGACCCTGGAGCCAGACCATCTCCATGGCCTCGAATTCTCACTCAGTGGAGGTCCTCGGGTGCTGCTTGGTGACGCTGACGGTACAGGGCACAGTCTACGAGCGTTTTCGGCTCCTCGTGCTGCCGCGACTCTGCGCAGCTGTACTGCTGGGGTTAGATTTCCTCAGCCATCATAGGAGCGTCACCCTGCAGTATGATGGCCCTTATCCCCCGCTCTCCGTCTGCAAGGCGCCGTCACGGCAGCGCCCCTCGCGCACCACCTGCAGTCTCTCGACCCTCAAGATCACCCCCCCCCCGTTATTTGATAACCTCACCCCGGATTGTAGGCCTATAGCCACCAAGAGTAGGCGCTATAGTGCGGATGACCGGGCCTTCATTCGGTCCGAGGTACAACGTTTGCTCCAGGAAGGGATTATCCAGGCCAGCACCAGCCCCTGGAGGGCGCAAGTGGTCGTAGTTAAATCGGGAGAGAAACACCGCATGGTGATTGACTACAGCCAGACCATAAACAGGTATACCCAACTAGATGCATATCCTCTTCCCCGTATCGCGGACATAGTCAACCACATCGCGCACTATAGGGTTTTTTCAACGATCGATTTGAAATCGGCTTACCACCAGCTCCCTATCCGCTCGGAGGATCGCCCATACACTGCCTTTGAGGCGGATGGCCGCCTCTACCAGTTCCTCCGAGTCCCCTTTGGTGTCACCAATGGGGTCTCAGTCTTCCAACGGGCCATGGATCAAATGGTGGACCAGCACGGACTACGGGCCACTTTCCCGTATCTGGATAACGTCACCATCTGCGGCCATGACCTGCAGGACCATGATGCCAACCTACAAAAATTCCTTCGTACGGCCACTCTCCTGAACCTCACATACAATGAGGCGAAGTGTGTTTTCCGGACACGCCGCCTCGCCATCCTTGGGTACGTGATAGAAAATGGTGTCCTTGGCCCCGACCCAGCCCGTATGCGTCCCCTTATGCAGCTTCCCCTCCCTACTACCCTCAAAGCACTGAGGAGATGCCTGGGCTTCTTCTCCTATTATGCCCAGTGGGTTCCCCGTTACGCAGATAAAGCCCGTCCGCTCCTAAAATCGACCTCTTTTCCCCTGGCGGAGGAGGCCTGTCGGGCCTTCGATGACATCAAAGCGGACATCGCGAAGGCCGCGATGCACGCTGTGGACGAATCCATCCCATTCCAAGTGGAAAGTGATGCGTCTGACTTTGCCCTAGCTGCCACCCTTAACCAGAGGGGCCGTCCGGTGGCCTTCTTTTCCCGGACCTTACAAGGCCCTGAGATTCGTCACTCCTCCGTCGAGAAGGAGGCCCAGGCCATCGTGGAAGCCGTCCGGCACTGGCGCCATTATCTTGCGGGCCAACGGTTCACTTTAATTACGGACCAGCGGTCAGTTGCCTTCCTGTTTAACACCAGGCAAAAGGGCAAGATTAAGAATGACAAGATCTTGCGGTGGAGGATTGAGCTCTCCACCTACAGATATGACATCATGTACCGGCCTGGGAAGCTCAATGAGCCCCCAGACGCCCTGTCCCGTGGATCATGTGCCAGTGCCCAACTAGACCAGCTACAGTCCCTCCATAACGACCTCTGTCACCCGGGTGTCACCAGATTTTTCCATTTTGTCAAGTCCCGTAACCTGCCCTTCTCCCTTGAGGAAGTCCGGACGATTACCAGGCAATGCAGGGTCTGCGCTGAGTGCAAACCGCAGTTCTACCGGCCAGGTAGGGCGCACCTTGTGAAGGCCACTCGCGCGTTCGAGCGCCTTAGCGTTGATTTTAAAGGCCCCCTCCCCTCCTCTAACCGCAATGTTTATTTCCTGAATATCATTGACGAATACTCACGTTTCCCTTTTGCCTTCCCCTGCTCGGACATGACCACGGCTACAGTGATTCGGACCCTGAACAAGCTCTTCACCCTGTTCGGCTTCCCAGCCTATATTCATAGCGACCGTGGGTCCTCTTTCATGAGTGATGAGCTGAGGCAGTACCTGCTCGCCAAAGGCGTTGCCTCCAGCCGCACCACTAGCTATAACCCCAGGGGCAATGGTCAAGTAGAGCGGGAGAACGCAACCGTCTGGAAGGCCGTTCTATTAGCATTACGGTCTAGGGGCCTTCCAGTCAGCCGTTGGCAAGACGTCCTTCCGGACGCATTACATTCCATTAGGTCACTCTTGTGCACAGCGACCAATACGACCCCTCACGAGCGGATGTTTTCATTTCCCAGGAAGTCCTCCTCGGGTACTTCGCTCCCGGATTGGCTGATGTCCCCGGGACCCGTCCTGCTTCGGAAGCATGTCCGGACCCATAAGGCAGATCCCTTGGTCGAGGAGGTCCAACTGCTCCATGCTAATCCCCAATATGCTTATGTAGCGTACCCTGATGGGCGGGAGGACACGGTTTCTGTCCGTGACTTGGCACCCGCGGGTGCCCCGGAGGTCACCACGTCCTTCCGCCCCACGGTCCCTGGTGTCGTCCATTCGGAGACTGCTACGCCTCTTCCTCCCTCAGTCCCTGTCCCCAATGTAGTGTGCCCAGAGCCTGTTGCAGCCCCCCACCCCCCAGCTCCGGTTCCCACTGTTCCCCATACGCCACCAGGGCCACAGCCCATTCCTCTCGCCCCTATGTACAGCTCGCTTGAGTCGCCGGAGCCGTCGCCACGCAGTACCCGACGACTGGACGGGACGACGGATCGGTCCGCTTCACACCACCCAGCGCCTTCTCTCGACGCTCACTGTACGGAGCCTGGGCCGACATCGCTCCCTGCTCGGACGACTCTGCGACCTGCACTACGACGATCGCGACGACGGATCAAGCCACCGGTTCGTCTGGACTTGTGATATTGTTTCCGCTTCACCCCCGTGTTGTTTTTTAAAAGGAAGGGGTGAATGTGGTGGACCTCAGTTGTGCCTTTGTCCTATATGGACCACCATTGTGTGTGTTTGTCATACCTGGACACATCCCCTTCCAGTTTGGTTCCTCCCCTCAGCACCTAGTATAAAGGTGGCTGTCTCCTCCCCCTTGTTCAGTCCAGGTCGGTTAATTGTTGGGATCTGCTCCTGATTCTGTTGTGAATAAAAGCCTACACTTATATTGGCATATCGGTAGTCTTTCGCCTTATTGATAGTGCATCACTCAGGTACTAAGTGCCTGGATCTCCTCTCTCTGACTGTATCACCTTGCAGTTTTAGCAACATGTCACTAAACAAACTGTAAAAATCTAAGCGTACAAGGGCATATTTAACCAATGGAATATGCTATTAGGTGACCTGCTACACAAAACTCTGGGCCAATACGCAATTATATAAATACCTCTCAGATGTCATGTTTCGATTAATTTCAACCCTGATAGCCGAAACTGGGTATCACAATCATTAGAAAGAAGAGCAGGGAATTAGAAAATAGCTCCAGTGTAATAGCAGCAACATCATCACTGTGATGGGCAGAATAGGTTGTGCATTAAATATTTGGCTGTCAATTTCTTTAGTGCTGTTCTGACTTTCGCCAGAAGTGTAGAGTAAACCTCATTAATAAAGCAAGTATTTGACAGACCGTTGGTGAAGTTGTAGTGGATTTAACTATAACATTACTCTCGGCCGATAAGACTATGGCCAGGATTTTCCGCTCCTGGTTCCTCAGGCAGAGTTGGCAATGAGAGTGGAAAAGTGTACAAGAAGTCATGATCTCGTATCACACCAAGTAAACACGTGATGCGAATGTCCCCTCCACTCATCAGTGACGTAGCGCATTTCCCAACGTTCAGCACTGGGAACATCATTTGAATAGATTAATATCTAATTATCTAACATGCATGCCTGAATCATACCCCCGCACCCCCCACCCCGCCATAAGCCATTCACATCGCCTGTTCCCCAAGGCATGCACATGGCGAGCAGACCTTCCCAGGTGAGTGAGGGGGAAGGAGTCATGCCCAGGCACTACCTAAGCACTGCCCTTTGGCACTGCCCAGCAGGAGGGATGCTGCGGGTGGTGGGGCGGTGGGTTGTCCCTGATGAACTATTGTGCACTGGTTCAGCCTTTAAAAATGGTGCCCTGATCTTTAAGAAACAAATTTGGGGCCGTCCTGCCAGTGTTACATCATAGGACCTGCTCCTTGTGGTTTTTTCTGACCAAGTCCCAAACAATACCACATTTTTTTATATCTGGTAAAGAGAAATGTTCAAAGAAAATAAAATAAACTTTTTGAATGTCACTAAGACTTTACTCCAAGACTGCATAAAACAGTGCACTGGAGATTGGTCTTTAATTCCTGGAGACTCCAGGCCAATCCTGGAGGGTTGGCAACCCTGTACCACATAGGTCAGTCCTGCTAGCCTGTTTTGGCATTCACTCTCAATCCGATCACATAGGGTCACTGACTGGATAATTACTTGGTTTGCTTTAGTTATGTCAATGTCAATCATGTTGTTCGGTTATAATCAGTCTATTGCACATTGTCTGTATGTTCAATGTTCGTTAGTGTTAAATTATCATCATACATGCATCAGCAGTTAACTTGCTAATGAGCTAATTCATTTCATTATTTTTGTGACAATATTAAAATATGCATGAAGCCTGCAAAACTGTGCAGTGGGTTCATATATAAGTTCAGTGTATTATTTTAATTAAAATGAATGCAAGTAATGTCGATCTTCCTTGCCACGATCAGTCATATTATTCATTTCAATTACAGGAGTGAAAAATAATTTTTGATTAGTATTGTTAGGTGCTGGATAGCACATTACTGTAAATAAAGCCACATGAGAACTACAGCACACGTGTTATTAAATTTAATAGTATTCTAGCTCCATTGAACATGATGTTAGGTAGGTCATTATAACATTATTGCCTGTGGCGCATCTGATTAAAGATGCTGTGATGACCATAGAACAATGACAGAGTGAGAACCAAATTGTCTTAAAGGCAGGAAACAACCCAACCCTTTCAATTTGGATTATTTTAAAGTTAGGTTTTGTGCTTCCAATAGAAACCTCCATAGGTTTGGTTTTTAAAAAAAAAATCTTTCAAGGGATGTGGCGTCACTGGCTAGGAAACATCTTTTGCCCATTTCCAATTGCCCTTAAGAAGGTGGAGGTGAGCCTTCTTCTGGAACCGTTGCAGTCCATGCGTTGTAGGAACAAGCACAGTGCTGATAAGAAGATGGTTCCAGGATTTTGGCCCAGTGACAGTGAAAGCACGGCAATAGGGTTTCAAGTCAGTGTGGTATACATACATACATACAATCCTACAGTGCAGAAGGAAGCCATTTAGCCCATAGAGTCTGCGCTGACTCTCTGACAAAGCATCCTACCCAGGTCCTAACCCCAAAACCCCTTGTATTTACCCTGCTAATCCCCCTACATATATTGTCACTCTAAGAGGCAATTCAGCATGGCCAATCCACCTCACCTGCACATCTTTGGACTGTGGGAGGAAACCAGAGCACTTGGAGGAAACTCACGCAGATACGGGGAGAACTTCAAACTCCACACAGAAATGACCCAAGTGAGGCAGCAATGCTAACCACTGTGCCACCATGACGCCATGTGTAGCTTGAAGGGGAACTTGAAGGTGGTGGTGTTCCTTTGCATCTGTTGTTCTTGTCCTTCTTGGTGGTAGAGTCCACGGGTTTGGAAGTCACTGTCAAAGGAGCTTTGAAGAGTAGCTGCAGGGCATTTTGTCGATTATACACACTGCTGCCACTGTGGTGGTGGAGGGAGTGATAATTTAAGGTGGTGGATGGGATGCCAATCAAGTGGGCTTTTTTTTACCTTGGATGATTTCAAGCTTCTTAAGTGTTGTTGGAGCTGCACTCATCCAGGCAAGTGGAGAGTATTTTATCAGCAATCTGACTTGTGCCTTGTGATGGTAGTCAGGCTTAGGAGGAGTCAGGAGGTAAGTTACTCACCATAGGATTCCTAGCCTCTGACCTGCTTTTATAGCCTCAATATTTATCTTCACCTTCACCTTGCTGGTGGTTACAATTGACCAGAAACTGAATTGGACTAGCCACATATAAATTTTATGGCTACAACAGCAGGTTGGAATTCTGCGGTAAGTCACCTCCTGACTCCCCAAAGTCTTTCCACCCTCTACAAGGCACAGCTAGCAATGTGATAGAATACACTCAACCTGATGGGATGAATGCAGGTCCAAAAACACTCAACAAGTTCAAAGCCATCCAGGTTAAAACAGCCCGCTTAATTGACACAGTCCACCACTTTAAACATTCACTCCCTCTACTGCCACTACATTACAGCTGTAGTGTCTAATGAATGCACCGCATCAAGGCTCCTTCAATAGCATCTTCCAAACCCGTGACCGCCGTGACCGCTGCCTTTTTTAATTTGTTCATGAGATGTAGGAGGCAAAGATGCTCAGTGAGCTAAAGGTATTATGATTTGCTTTGCTGATATATTTTATATTACATTTCCAACGTCTAGTTGGGAATCAGTGCACTAATTGTAAAGAAACGGGCAGAATTTTAAAGGAAGATTGTTGATGATTTGAGATGTGCCACCTATTATTTTCATCACAATTATATCGAGCAGAAACAGTGCAGTGGCATTTCTGGTGACAACAATATGCTTCAGTGAGAATTGCATTAATGTCTGTGTTTGGGAAACAAATTAAAAAGCTTTCACGACCAGTTCTGGATGATTATAACACAACCTTAAAATGAGGATAAAACTAAATAAACAGATAGCAGCACAGAACCACATATTTATAGATTACTCAGGCCTTTCACTACACATCACTAGAAAATGATGCAAGTGCTAAGCTGTCAGATTTCAACCATGTCAAATTATTTACTCATTACTCTCATTTGAATGCATTACAGTATTTGGTGTCATTTCCCATTGCTCACTCATTCTCCACAAATTCTTTAGTGTACCATGCATACGGGAGTATAAATTGTGTTGTAAGGCTATCACATTCAGGCAATGATTCGCAAAGAATTAACAGCAGCTCCCCCTACAGCATATACCACTCAACAGCAACATCATTACGTCAAAAGATGATCTTGCTTAGGTTTATTGAAAATTGTTAGATATTGGAGCCTTGTTGAACCCATATGTCTCAAAAAAAATCACAAGTACTTCAAAGATAGCGTATAAACACACTGGCAGCAAATTCATCAATATTTCATTGTGTTACTGTAAGTGCTCTGATTCTAGATTGAAATGCTGTGTTGTGCGGTTATTAAAAATATTGCATTTATTTTTAATCTTCTTCCAACATTGGATCTTTCACATCACCAGCTGCCAAGGTAGCGGGAGGCAATTAATCCCAAACCCTTGAGGTCAACCAATAGGAAGCACAAAGCTGCAACTGGACAGCCCTCTTCCGCTTGCCTCCCTTCCTTCTTGTTTAGTCGATGCTGTCGACATGATGTTGATGGCTGATGACTCGAACTGTCACTCGATTTGAGGATTGCAGGGTTGCAAGTTGCTGAACAGATCGATTTTTGACCCACGGATCACTGGGCACATGAGGCAGGGTTTTCCATGACGTAGTCAATCTGAATTGCAGGATTTGCTTCATTTTCTTTGTTTCCCTGATGCTGCTCTGGTTCATCATAAAGACATTGGCCAAAATTGTCTGGCCCTTCCTGCCAGTGGGATCTTCTGGTCTCATTGATGGTAACCCCCCACTATGGATTCCCCAGTGGCGGAGGATATGTGCAATGGAAAAAGCCATTGACATCGGCAGCATTGGAAGATCCGGACACTGGCTCTGCTGCAAAACACTCCATTGGGTGCGCAGAAAATTCTCCCATGGGAACTCAAAGCATGATGCCGCTTGATGGACAAGTTGCTGCCATTTTGAATGATTAATGACTTCCAGTCATTAATGCCAATGAAACCATGCTTCAAGGAGAGCTTCAGTTCATGTTAAAGATAAGCTCTGGAGCTCTTCCCATACCTTGGCAGCCATTTCTCTCCAAAGATCATCATTAATGAGGAAATCCAACACCGGGAGTATCATTGAACAAATTGAAGCCAGAGAATATGCCAGAGACATGGCTGATGGCATTTCTGTTAGTGCTCTTTGCTGATATACAGTCCGGGTCTCACTGCAGTACAGGAGTGTAGTGAATACAGGATTTGCAGAGGAGGACGTTGCTGTCAAACACTTGTTGACATCGTTTGTCGAAAGCTGAGCTGGCACATCTGATCCGGTTGTAGGCGGTGGATGGTTGGCAAGCATCTCCCTGTCCATCCTATATTCTCAACTCTCGACTAGTGTTTTGGGAGGACAAATAAAATGCTTCCTTCTCGTAGACTCAACTGCAAAATAGGGATTGTGGATTCAATTTCTTTGGCCTATATGGAAAGTACACTTGAAAAAGACAGATGGTGCTTAATTCCTGATTTTCATGGGTCTCACAAGTTGCTGTCATGTCTCTGCTTAGAGCTAAGTTTACAGAGTTGGGTTCCTTCCATTTTAGCCAACTAACAGACCTGGGAATTTTAACGTATTTTGATTTGGACTGAAGACTGACAGCAAGAATAATAAGATTTACTTATAGAGGCTGTGAATATCTATTTGAACATAACTTCCTTATCTCCCAATTTAAATGTAAAAGTACTTATTGTGGGGAATTGAAGATATAGGGGGCGATTTTGAACCCACACTCTCTGTCCATGGGAACCACAGTTGTACACTCAAAATCCGGAGGGAATCAGAAAGCGCAGTTTGCGCCAGTGAATTTCCGAGTTCCGATCTTCCAGCCCCCTCACTGGTAGAGTAGTGTGAAACATGCCGCAGGACCCCAAGAAGCTCATTTTAAACATTAACATGTCATTAGCGAGCAGTCTTGCTGGCCTTCACTCCTCACCAGATATTCACCGGACCCTGGCATGACGTCATGCTGATGCCACTTACACCAGGTTCACACAGACGTGAACTTGCCATGGAGGTCTTCCCAGGGGCATAAAGGTGAGTATAGCTCCTGGAGGAGAGGAACAAGGCCAGGCAACGGTCCGGCAATGTCCACTGGCACTGCCCTTTGAACAGGCTGGCACTACCAAGTTGGCACCATACCCCAGTGGGAGCCTCATGGGGGAAGGGCAACGGGGGGATTTATTCAGATTTGGTTGCGGGCGGGAGAGGGCAGAGGAGCAGGGGATGTAGGCAATAGCCGTTGTGGGGGAGGGGTATGTGTGTGTGTGTGTATGTGGCGGTGGCGTGCCAGCTCCGATTGTGTGTGTGTGTATGTGTGTGGCGGGGGGGAGGGGCAGGGGGTGGGTGGGTGGAGGGACCAATGATCAGGGGGAGGGAGCCGATAATGGGAAGGGGGGTGGTGGGGGAGCGGGCGGGGAGCGAAGTGCTGACTCTGATTGGGGGTGGGGAGGGGAGCCTCTGAGACCTTTCTCATGGACTAGGGGGAAGGTTTCCCTGTTAGCATCGACTCTCAATATAGACATTGTATGCGATGACAGGAGAATTATTTAATCTATATATTTCATTGCAAAGTACAAAATCCCAAATAGCGCAACATAGCATTAAAATATGACTCTAAAAGACAGATGGTGATGAAAATGAAACTTCTACAATTATGCAAACTTCTAGACGATGTGTGCACAATCATTCAGCTGCTCCATAGCATACTCTGAGATGCCCAGATAAACCAACTCATGATATATTTGATCCAGTCCATAGCATCACTCCAATGTTAAGTGCACTTGAAATGATGAAAGGAACAGAGAAGAACTTCTAAATCATACTTGTGTTTTTTTAAAATTGAGGAGCAGACTATGGATAAGTTATCAATATTTATGGATATTCAGAAAAACTGGGAGAAATCTCAGTTTGATTGATAATGACTTTGCTGCATGATACTGGAAAGTATCCCGCAGAATGCCAGAAACCTCTGAGTGCACGACTGGGTAATGCCCATAATAATTTAAACTACACTCTGTTATCTAATCAAATTATTTTAAATTTGTTTCACCAAATATTCTAGCAGCTTTTCATTTATTCCACTTTTATAAATTACAAAAATCAGATATAATTTAGATTCATAGGTCTCCTGTGGTGTTCCCCATGGTAACTTGGAGAGTATGCAGCTTGAATAATGTAACACAATCACGCACATAAATGCACACGCACACATTCTGACATTCTGACAAACATCCCATTCTTATCACCTGTGCCGCACTGTCTTAGTCCATGGTCGGAATTTTCCAGCCATTCACGCCCAGCCGCTGCTGTAAACGAGAACGGAGAATTTGGTGCCCAGCCAAATCTCCGGTCACTGCAGCGGGACCAGAAAATCCCACTGGCATGAACAGCCGGAAAAGTCCGGCACGTATGTCACTATCTTTGTCAAACATTGTGAGATATAGGGTGGGACTTTTCCCCCACTCCTCCCCCAGGCAGGTTCCTCTGGACTCACCAAAGTCAATGGGGATTTAAATGCATCGCCGCATCCGTCGTGGGAAAACTCACCACGGTGGGGCCAGAAAGTCTCGGTAATAATCAGCAGTGCCTGAGGTTAGGTCTAAAATTCATCATTATGTATAATGGTCCAGTCTTTTTGGTCAGCAGTGAACGAGCAGTCCCAGCTATTCATTACACTGAACCACAAATTTTGTTTGTGACCTTGCTGCCATATTCTATCATGAGATGAGCTTCCAACCATATGTTCATGTCATCACCAAGGCCAACTGCTCCTATCTCCATAAGATAGATCAACTCCACCTCTGCCACAGTTCATCTACTCATTCATTCCTTTGTTATCTCTAGACTTCATTATTCAGACTCAGTCTTAGATGAGTTCCTAGCTCCATAAATTTGAGACTATCCTAAACTCTGTTCTCTTGTCCTCACTCACATTAAATACTGTTCATCCAACAATCCTGCGCCAATCAACCCACATTGGTTTCCAGCTTAGCATTGCCTCAAATTTTGAATTTTATTCCTTGTTTTCAAATTCTGATGTGACACCACCCATCCCTCTCTCTATAATCTCTTTCCTACAACCCTCCAAGATATCTGCACTCCTACAATTTTGGCCTCTTAAGCATCCACCATTTTAACCATTCCACAATTGGTGGCTGAATTTCAGCTACCAATGCCCTAAGTTCTGGAATTTCTCCATTTCTTTACACCCCTCTTACCTCTTTTAAGATACTCCTGAAAACTACCTCATTAACCAAGCTTTTGGTCATCTCCTCTCAGATTTCCTTATTTGGTTCTATGTCAAATGTTGTTTAATAATGCTCCTGTGAAGTGCTTTGGAATGTTTTACTGCATTAAAAGGGGTATATAAATACCACTTGTTGTAGATATCATTGATTAGAAGGCCATTTTGATGCAAGACTCTCTACATAGAATTTTAGACCTATGTGGACAGGGCAAACAACGACATATCTCCTTAACCAATTGGATTAAGGAATTTGTGCTGAGGTGCACAGAGTCTGAGCGAGGAAGTGCCAGTTGTAATGGCTAATTTAATATTTAGAAAAAAAGCAAAGAGGGGGAAAAATTGGATTCAGGGAGAGATAAAATACACGTTTAAAAAAATTTCAGCAATAAATAATTTCTGAAGGAATGAGATTCCAAAGTTGAAAAAGTTCATTTTCAATGCTGGAGGTATTGTTTAGCAGTAATTAAGACTCATCGTAATTTACTTTTAAATAATGGCAAACAACGATGGTTCTATTGCAATTTTTACTGCAGAATCAGGGCCAACACACATGAATCACCTCAGAGCCTTGAAGTCCTTTCAGGAATGTTTCTTTCCCTCACTGTTTACAGTTTGGCACTCAGGAGTTGTCACTTTTTACATGTTCCGAGCAGTAATACTTGGACTTCACTTTGCTTCCTTGGAGCGTGTAACACATATTAGAAAACCATTTGATACCATTCATACTTAGTAGCTCTGTTTCTTTGATTGTAAAGCTTCATGCCTTCAGTGTACTGCTGAGAAGTCTCTAACTCAAGTAAGGATAATACCACAGATAAAATGAAGCAATAATCTTTATACATTGATGGCTATTTTCTAATAAGCATCAAATTACTACCTTAAATAAAGCCAACTGTTGCTTCAGTGCAGCTGGCTTTCAACCTCTCTATTGGACTGCAATTTCTAATTGTAACAGAAAAAAAGTATGATCTTGTATTGAGAATCATAGAATCCCTACAGTGCAGGAGCAGGCCATTCAGCCCATTGAGCCTGTACCGACAACAATCCCACCCAGGCCCTATGCCCGTAACCCCATGTATTTACCCTGCTAGCCACCCTGACACTAAGGGGCAATTGAGCATGGCCAATCCACCTAACCTGCACATCTTTGGACTGTAGGAGGAAACTGGAGCACCCAGAGGAAACTCACGCAGACGCGGGGAGAACATACATATTCCACACAGACAGTCACCCGAGGCTGGAATTGAAGCAAGGGACCGGAATTGAATCCAGGTCCCTGGCGCTGTGAGGCAGCAGCACTAACCACTGTGCTGCCCAATTTACTCAAATGTTCCATCATGAAGTCTTCTAGAGAATAAATCATGTTTGTCAAGCAAGTTTGAATAAAAAAACCTTGAAGATACTGAGCTGAAATTACTGGCCGTTCCCGATGGTGACCCACCCACCCTCCCTTCCCCGCAATGGGTTCCACTATTGGCAAACAACGCAAAACACTGTTGATATCAGTGGAACAAAAGGTCTCACTGCTGGCCAATGGTAGCTGCTTCCTCCGCTGCAAAACAGGCTGGGGTGGGTGGGGGGAGGTGGAAAATCCAGCCCATTACCTTTTCATCAGCAGATTCATCTTTCTCTGCTTAAACATTGAACTGTAAACCAGAAAGGAGTCAACCAGTGCGGTTCAGTATCTCACCCAATAACCAATATGTGTGAGTCCAAATAGTGAGTGTTTGCTGGTTATTCAACTGCATTGGACAGTACAACCAAGCCCCCAATCCCAAATATGCAATTTGCAGTAAAGATCACCAGGTGTTAAGGAAGAATGAAAGTTCTACCATTGAAATGTCTAAGTGAGTGGGCGGGATCTGGCAGATGGAGTACAATGTTGGTAAATGTGAGGTCATCCATTTTGGTAGGAATAACAGCAAAATGGACTATTATTTAAATAGTAAAAAATTGCAGCATTCTGCTGTGCAGAGGGACCTGGGTGTCCTTGTGCAAGAATCTCAAGGAGTTGGTTTGCAGGTGCAGCAGGTAATTAAGAAGGCAAATGGAATTTTGTCCTTCATTGCTAGAGGGATGGAGTTTAAAAACAGTGAGGTTATGTTGCAGCTGTATAAGGTGCTGGTGAGGCTACACCTGGAGTACTGTGTACAGTTTTGGTCTCCTTACTTGAGAAAGGATATACTGGTACTGGAGGGGGTGCAGAGGAGATTCACTAGGTTGATTCCAGAGTTCAGAGGGTTGGCTTATAAGGAGAGACTGAGTAGATTGGGGCTATACTCACGGAATTCAGGAGAATGAGGGGAAATCTTATAGAAACATAAAATTATGAAGGGAATAGATAAGATAGAAGAAGGGAAGTTGTTTCCACTGGCAGGTGAAACTAGAACTAGGGGGCATAGTCTCAAAATAAGGGGAAGCAGATTTAGGACTGAGTTGAGGAGGAACTTCTTCACACAAAGGGTTGTGAATCTGTGGAATTCCCTGCCCAGTGAAGCAATTGAGGCTACCTCATAGAATCCCTACAGTGCAGAAAGAGGCCATTTGGCCCATCGAGTCTGCACCGACCACAATCCCACCCAGGCCCTACCCCCATATCCCTACATATTTACCCGCTAATCCCTCTAACCTACGCATCTCAGGACACTAAGGGGCAATTTCAGCAGGGCCAATCAACTTAACCCCGCACATCTTTGGACTGTGGGAGGAAACCGGAGCACCCGGAGGAAACCCATGCAGACACGAGGAGAATGTGCAAACTCCACTCAGACAGTGACCCAAGCCGGGAATCGAACCCAGGTCCCTGGAGCTGTGAAGCAGCAATGCTAACCACTGTGCTACCGTGCCCTCATTGAATGTTTTTAAGGCAAGGCTAGATAAATGTTTGAACAATAAAGGAATAAAGGGTTATGGTGAGTGGGTGGGTAAGTGGAGCTGAGCCCACGAAAAGATCAGCCTTGATCTTATTGAATGGCGGAGCAGGCTCAAGGGGCCAGATGGCCTACTCCTGCTCCTAGTTCTTATGTTCTTATGAAATCAATCATGGAGCAAAAACAGAAAATGCTGGAAAACCTCAGCAGGACTGGCAGCATTGGTGGAGAGAGAAATAGAATTAACACGGGGCGGCACGGTAGCACAGTGGTTAGCACTGCTGCTTCACAGCTCCAGGGTCCCGGGTTCGATTCCCGGCTCGGGTCACTGTCTGTGTGGAGTTTGCACATTCTCCTCGTGTCTGCGTGGGTTTCCTCCGGGTGCTCCGGTTTCCTCCCACAGTCCAAAGATGTGCGGGTTAGGTTGATTGGCCAGGTTAAAAATTGCCCCTTAGAGTCCTGAGATGCGTAGATTAGCGGGTAAATATGTGGGGGTAGGGCCTGGGTGGGATTGTGGTCGGTGCAGACTCGATGGGCCGAATGGCCTCCTTCTGCACTGTAGGGTTTCTATGATTTCTATGATTAACGGTTCAAGTCTGTATGACTCTCAATCAGAACTTGCAGTTTGCATGGTGCAGTTACACATCTCTTTTTCCAATTGTTTTAGGAGTTTGCCACCTCGGGCCGTGAATTTCTGGCTGCGTCACACCCAGTGCAGATTGCATTGGGGTAGCGCAGGGCCAGAGAACTGTGGGAGTGGGGAGTCGAGAGCGTTCAGCACTGGCGCGAAATCCCATTGCGATCCACCCAGCCATCACGCCCAGATGTAATCTGGTTCCCATCCAGTGAGGGCAGGAATCTGATTAGCATATTTAAATCCCCATTTAAATATGCCTATTGCATTTGCAGCCAGATTCTCCCTGCTTCTGGGATTCTCCGACCCTCGGGCACAGCAGGAGCCCAGCGAGAATTACTGCCGGTATCCAAATATGGAGATGAGGTGTGATGGCCACACTGGGAGTGGAGGGGGGTTGGCGAGAGGTGGGGGGGGGGGGTGGGCTCAGAGGCCATTGAAGCCCCTGGGTGGTCAAGCACATGGCTGGGCAATGTCCACCTAACAGTGCCAACCTGTCAGTGCCAACCTGGCAGCCTGGTAATCCCAAAAGGGCACTGCCATGTTGGCACTGCCAGGTTGGGTCTGCCAGTTGGGTACTGCCAAGTTGCTGAGCAGTACCAAAGGGGTGGGATCTGAGGAGATGACGGGAATGGGACCTCTGGGATCAGGAAGGGTGTCAAGAAGTGGGGGGCATGAAGGGGGTCCTGAAGGGGGTCATGAGGTGAGGGGGTGGGTGCATTAGAAACAGCGCCTGATCTCTGTGAAGCTGGGCTTGCTGTCATGTTTAAGCTCCATCCCTCTCAGAACTGGTACAAAACCTGCTCCTCTCCCAAAAAAATGACCATGGAGGCAATTTTACCATTTTGATTCTAAGTGCTGAATCCAGGCATGATTCAGATCCAATTTGTAAACCAGTTCTCCGACGCCCCCATAGTGCCTGAAAAAAAAGCAGCAAATCTGAATCGCACTGTGGGCGGGGCTTAACGTGCCCGAAACGCTGCGGCTCTGATCGGAGCCTTCAACTGCGCATGCGCAGTAAAGAAAATTTGAAAAACACTCCCCTGCCACATTGCTCCCAGGCCGCTTAGCGATGGCCCCCAGAGACATTGCCCCACCCCCACAACATAACTGTCTCCTCCCCTCATTCACTCACCGCCTCCCCCCCCCCCCGCCACCCAGACCGATCGCGACCCCCTGCCCCACTTCCCCCCAACCTATCACCTGCAGAGTGGGAACAAACCCCCCCAGCCCTTGCCCCCCCCCCCCCCCCCCCCCCCCCCCCCCCCCCCCCCCCCGCCAGAGATCCATCTGGCCTCCCTCCCCCTCCCCCCACCAGAGATCCATCTGGCCTCCCTCCCCCTCCCCCCACCAGAGAACAATCTGGCCCACCTCCCACCCCCCAACTAGGGATCGATCTGGCCTCCCTCCTCCTCCCCCCCTCTCACCAGAGAACAATCTGGCCCACCTCCCACCCCCCAACTAGGGATCGATCTGGCCTCCCTCCTTCCCCCCACCTCCCCCACCAGAGAACGATCTGGCCTCCCTCCTCCTCCCCCCCTCTCACCAGAGAACAATTTGGCTTCTCCCCCCACCCCCCCCCTCCGCCCCCATCAGAGAACGATCTTGCCTCCCTCCTCCTCCATCCCCCCCACCAGAAAACGGTCCAGCATCCCTCCTCCCCCTACCCCCCACCAGAGAACAATCTAGCCTCCCTCCTCCCCCTACCCCCCACCAGAGAATGATCTGGCCTTCCTCCTTCTCCACCCCCCACCAGAGAACAATCTGGCCCGCCTCCCTCCCCCCCACCAGAGATACATCTGGCCCACCTCCCTGCCCCCCGACCAGAGAATGATCTGGCATGCCTCCCCCCCACCCGACACAATGACCTGGTCCGCCTCCCTCCCCCCCACCACTGATTTGAGTCAACCTTCGGAAGCTCTGACCTTACCTCTTCAGAAGCTGGAGCACCCGAAACAGATCTTTGTGGACCATGTCTGTTTCTCGCCGAATCTGGACAGGCAAAGGCGATGGTAAAGGTGGAAGTGCCGGTATATTTGGGCGTCCAGCCCATTAAGTCGTGCCCATTTCGGCGTGGTGCCGATCGCGGCCATTTTCGGGCCTTGGTAAAGGGGGAATCAGCACGGGCGCGGATCGTGCTATTTGCCTCACACCCGACTTTACCAAGTTTTCGTGACCGAAAACGGGCGCAATGCAACGATAAATTTGGGCCCGATGTGTGAAAAAATTGTAATCTGCCGAGTGCCAGCATCACACCAGCTTTCTCACACAAATTGAGTCATTTTTGGGGAAAATTCCACCCTAGATTTGTGCTCATTTAAAGGGAGCTGGTATAGTTCACCACCCAAAACACCTCAATTTTCATGCACCTGATAAAAAATAGATTTTGAAAGCATTTCACATTTGCATGTCTCATTCATTTTACAGTACAAAATGAGAAACTGGGCAGGCCCCGAATTTTCCAATCAAATCAAACATTACCTACTATACAACGGTCGTCTGGGGACCACTGTAAGGGAGAGGAGGAAAGATGTCAGAAATTTGAGGTCAGATTCTGGAGCTGGGGTTGGGTGGAAAGAGTCAGCTAATGATAAACTTTCATGGAAAAGCCATTTGTTAAACCTATTCTAATGGTAATTTAATAAATGCCAACAGCAGCATTGAAGCAGCATGAATAACATTGTGAGACATGACAATGGCACCCAGGAGATACTGCGATAAAAGCTCTGCTATTTCCATGCACACTATCCTCCAGGGGACAACGACTTGGAATATTTTAAAGATAAATAAAAGGAATGGGACAATTTTTAAGCCACACATTTTCTTTGCAAGTATACTGAGTGCTGTAAGTTGCCTGAGTATGCAGAAATGATGATAAACTTCACCAGCTGTCAATGCATATTAGAGTGCAGGCCGATCTCGCGGTTGAGGATCCTTGTCATCAGTATTTTACTGGACAAGTTTTACCCTTTGTTGCTGTACTTTGGTGACATTTCCTAGGCAGTTAAACGTTACATAAAGTAAATGTCTGGCTTGCAAGCAGAGATGAAATGGAAGTGAGTTCAAAGCAAGCAAGCCATTTGAGAAGGGAATGTCAGCTTGATGAAATTTACTGCATTTCCCTTGCCCCTAGCAAGATTCTATATCCCAGCTTCCCGTGTACCTGGAACTGGCTGGGACAGGGAATGGAATTTTAATCATAGAGCACTTTGTTTAGATTAGGCTCCCACAGTAGGGGAGTTGGGGAGGGAGCCGAGGGGAGTAATTTCCAGTGCCAGGCCTCCCACAGATGTAATAGCAGCCAAGTAAAAGGGAAGATTTATTTATAGTGGTCAAAAATTTGACAGAGCCTGAAGGAATCTTTAGAAAGCAGCAGGTAAGGATATGTTTCATGGATACGGCTGCGTATAAAAGGGAGGTGCTCTGTCTAATAATTTAGCACACCCTTACCACAAGGGAACAGCCCATGCTGCAGAGGTGAGGGTAGTGCAGAGAATAGATGTGCTACATCAAGATGGCCTGAGTGAGATGAGAAAAAAAATTAATTGCTTTGAGAAAGTCTGCTAACATAAAGTTGTCCAACTATTCCCTGTACCAAGCAATGTAGCATAAATTGAAGCATATAAATCAATCTGGCACATAAAATGGCTCCATTTTCCCAGCCCCAAAAATCATGTTCTTTCATGTACTCGGATTATAAGTCGTCTTTGCAGCCACAGCCATACTTGCATTAGTCGTCAGTCTCAAGAGATTAATCAGGCGATTATGAGCTGTGTTGAGAATATTCATTGGAGTTTAAGACATGCCCATTTTCTGTCAGATGTCAATGATATTCCAGAATGGTGACCACCCACATCCATGCCAGCCATTCACGTTTGTACTCAGTGTTTAAGTTAACCCATGTTTTTGGGGATTTTTCATGGCTTTAAACATTGAGTAATAGGCCAACATCTACGATACTGTTTCTTCTAAACCTGTTATATTGTGGCAGAAGTCACAATGCAAAGAAATGTGAAAGCTAAATGACTCTTTCACTAGTATTCTCATACTGCAGCCTTCTAGGTCCTGGAACCATCATTGCACTAACCCCTGCAAAGATTTTTCCAGAAAGCAATATCCTCAAAAAGAAAACCTAGCTGAAGGATATAGACTGATTTAGTCACACGCTAGGATGTGTCAGACATGCCAACCTCACCCTCTTAAAAATCAAAAGACATGCTTTTAAAAATCAAGAGCTTTTGGTATAAAAATCAGGAATTGCTATTATTTTTTAACATAAAGTAATATAGATTGATGGCTGGTTTATAAACCCCAAACTTATTTAGTCTCTAAAAGGTCACAGCTCTTTAGAAAAATAACATTGGTACATTTGAAAATGCTTTACAAAAAAAAGGTTTGAAACAATCCTACTTGTTATCTCCCATGTGTTGAAGAAGGATTAGCTCTTCCACCACAGTACAGCACAGATTTGCCCTTCTGGAGCTTGACCTAATGACATTAAATTTCATGGGGTCCAGAGCCAATGTTGAGGAATCCAAAAGAATCCCTAAAATAAGCAAGATCCTGTGGATGCTGGAATCTGAAACAAGTAGATGATCCTGGAGAATCTCAGCAGGTCTGCCAGCTGTGTACCACTATGCCACTGCCTCTGCGTGCTCTGTCTTGCTGGTGGGATAGACATACCCAGAATAGTGATGGTGGTGTTTGGGACATTGGCTGGAAGATATGTTTTTGTAAGTATGACTATGTCAGCTTATTGCTTGACATGGACAGCTCTCCCATTTTTGACTTTGCAGAGGGCAATTAAGTTTTTACCAAAAAATGCATAGAAAATGCTGAATAAATTCAGCAGATATGGTAGCATCTGTGGAGAGAAACAGAGATAATGCTTTGAGTCCATGGGGTTGGTTTTCAGTCCACGTTCGCTGTCAGAGGTAAGTATAATGCTCAGGGAGAAAAGGACATTCCTCGGCCACTGCCCCCAGCATTGTTGGCACTACCACATTGGCACTGTTGCAACCTGTGCCAAGGGGCGGAGACAGGAGTGAGCCCACGTTAAAGCTCCATGGTGATGGGGTGGGGGGGGGGGGGGGGGGGGGGCGGCTGTGGTCAGTGAAAAGTGGACACTTGCAGGGACGGGAGAGCGGGCAGTGAAGGGGGAGGAGGGAAAATGCCAGCGATACATCCGAGGTGGTGGAAGGGGACGGGTGAGAGAGTCCCCAAAGATTGTGCCATGGTGGAGGGGGAGGGTTGAGCTCCTGAAGATTGTGCCATGGGAAGGTTTTAGCCTCAGAAGATTGTGCCGGGGCAGGGGAGCCCCCGATGCCTGCTGGGAGATTGGGGGACGTTTGATTCTAATGCTGATTGGGGCATCCTAATCCCTGTGGAGCCAGCTTTGCCGGCTTGACCAGGGTCTGCCCTACTAGCTGCCCACTCATTTCTTTCACACTGAGAGGCTCAAAAACTGGTTGGAAAACTGGGTTGTGCTATACGCTGGTTTTCACTCTGAGCCTGACGCTTTGAAAAGATGTGGTAAGACTCTTCTACACAACTACATGTCATTCTGAAGTCACCTGGAGGCCAGTACTGGTAAGGTCAGCAGACTTCCTTAAAATAAAAGCAAAATACTGTGGATGCGAGAATAAAATTGCTGAAAAGAAGTTCAGCAGTAATGGCAGCATCTCTGGAGAGAAACAGAGTTAATGTTTCAAGTTCAATGTGAATCTTCTTTGGACTTGTGGCATGTTTCTCTCTCCCCACAGATGCTGCCAGAACCAGCTGAGTTTTCCCAGCACTTTCTGTTATTATTACAGCAGTGAACCAGATGGGCTTTTATGATAAGTCAATGGCAGTCTCATGGTTATTATTAAACGAGACTAGCTTTCCATTCCAGATTTCATTCAGAAAATCTAAATTCCACAGATCCCATGTTGGAATTTGAACTTGTGACCTCAGAGCTTGAGCTGGGGTCCATGGATTATCACTCCAGTGATATTACTACTACGTCACTACCCCCTCATTGACATAACGGTGGCACAGTAGTTAGCACATCTGCCTCACAGCACCAGGGACCTGGGTTTGATTCCTGGCTTGGGTGACTGTGCTGAGTTTGCACGTTCTCCCCGTGTCTGCGTGGGTTTCCTCCGGGTGCTCTGGTTTCCTCCCACAGGCATGCTGGTTAGGTGGATTGGCCACGCTAAATACTCCCTCAGTGTACCTGAATAGCCGCCGGAGTGTGGCGATGAGGGGATTTTCACAGTAACTTCATTGCAGCATTAATGTAAGCCTATTTGTGACACTAATAAATAAACTTTAAACATTATAACATAATTCAATAGCTAATGAGTGAAGTTACTACAGGGAATAATTACAGATGAACACAAGTTTATTGTGTTATTATTGGAGGTGCTAACCCATTTAAAGTAAAATTTAGGCAGAGCAATATCCCATGAATGTGTTCTCAGATATCATTACCAGTAATTCCTGCGGTTAATGTTCTTACGTAATGTAACTAATAATATAAAACAAACACAGTGCATGTCATTATGGAAGAGTGTGGTCCATAAAACCAACACTTGAATAAATGAATCTTATTTATATAATTTATCACTGATCTACTATATCTTACTGAAACTGCTCAACCCTAATGCTGCATGATCAGTATTGTAAAGTGGATTGCTACAGCCCTGCACATTGTTCAACAAACAGTTACAATTTGAATCCCAATAGACAGTTTTTATTTTCCATCATTCTCCCAGGATGAAGTATTTTGAGAATCAATCATGTTATTGGGACGACTGGTCAAAAACTGTCTCAACTCATTACCAAACTGAGTTTGAATGACAGGCAGTGCAGTGAAGTTAATCTGTAACTAAAGAAGCCATTCTCGAGTGCGTGTGGATACATGCTCAACATTAGCAGAATAATTGAGTCCATATGGTTTCTGGAGGCATTCCTCAGGTTTCCAGGATACATTTGAAGTTAATTTCCAAAACTTACAAATACATTTCTGAAAAAGCTAACAAGCGATGAGGTACAACAGTTTGTAAAGAACAGCAGCAAACAGGGCAATGTTACAGAAGTAAATGATGGCTTTGACGTGGGGAATTAAGTGACAGTGTTTAGAATAGGTGGCTGGCTCGAGGAAAACGCGTGTGATAATTACATCATATTCCTCCCACTAAATTAATCACATCGAACATTCCTCATTTTCACACTACTCAAGTATCACTTATCTGTGCTGGAGGGGAACTGAAACCACAGCAATCTGACTCAGATGTGAGAATGCTACACGGTCTGGGGGCTATGGGGAAGCAAAGCTAAAGGAACATGACTGAAGTGGAACCATAGGAGCAGGCTCACTTGTCATTCGGAGTAGAAGGCATGCAAACCAGAGGCAATCAAATAATAATCAAAACCTGACAATCAAAGAATGAACAATTAAATTAATCATGTGCTCAGCAGCTGCCAATAAGGCTCTTTTATATGCAAATTGATAGAATATATCTATTCAATCAAATTTCCTCCCTGTCATAACGCTGAAACAGGCTTCATCAGAATCATAAATAACACTCTGACTGTTAACCATGGGGCATGACCCTGTTCATATCTCACAATGACAATATATCTTTATATCATTTATATAGAACTTTTAACGTAAAACATTTGTCAGGCCCTTGTAGGTACAAAAGTAGACAAAAATTGACACTGAGGCTGGAATTCTCCCATTGGGCCCGCTGTGGGAATCATAGACAGAAAATTTAGTGGACTTTTTAAAGGTTCATTGAGCTTGGACGGGAATTTCTGCTCTTGGAAAACGCACGTGGCCAGATAATCCTGCCCTGAGCCTAAGAAACATTTTGACCGGCATTCTCTGATGCCATTTGCCCTGCCACCGTGCCTGCGAGAACAGAGAATTTGGCGCTCAGCCAAATCTCTATTCACAGAAGTGGGACTGAATAATCCCAGCTGTGGACGAGGTTGGAGAATTCTGGCCATTATAATGGTTGACTAGAAGCTTAGTCAAGAAGGTAGTGTCATAGAGGTTTACAGCATGGATACAGGCCCTTTGGCCAACTTTTCCATGCCACTCAGTTTTCACCATTAAGCTGGTCCCAAGTGTCCGCCTTTGGCTCATATCCCTCTATACCGATCCTACCCATGTAATTGTCTAAATGCTTTTTAAGAGACAAAATTGTACCCACCTCTACTACTTCTGGCAGCTCGTTCCAGACACTCACTAACCTCTGTGTAAAATTTTTTTCCCTCTGGACCTTTTTGTATCTCTCCCCGCTAACTTTAAACCTATGCCCTCTAGTTTTAGACTCCCCTACCTTTGGGAAAAGATGTTGACTATCTGCCTCATCTATGCCCTCATTATTTTATAGACCTCTATAAGATCACTCCTTGTAAAACTTCAACAAGACATCCCAACTCCTGTATTCAATGTTCTGACCAAGCATATTGAATGCCTTCTTCACCTGTGTCCACTTTCAAGGAGCTATGAACCTGTACCCCTAGATCTCTTTATTCTATAATTCTCCCCAACATCCTACCATTAACTGAGTAAGTCCTGCCCTGGTTCGATGTACCAAAGTGCATCACCTCGCATTTATCTAAATTAACTCCATCTGCCATTCATCAGCCCACTGGCCCAATTGATCAAGATCCCATTGCAATCTGAGATAACCTAGTAGGTTTTAAGGAGAGCCTTAAAGGGAGAGAGAAAGAGAGAGAGTGTAGTACAGAGAGGAATTTTTAGTGTTAATGAGGGTTTTGATGGCTCAAAGCAGGGTTGTTATCGGTGGGGTGAATTAGGGACTGAGAGACATGCAAGAGGCCTGAGTTAGAGGAATACAAAGTTATTGGAGTGTGTGCAGAGTGTTATGGCTGGTTGAGATTACAGAGATTAGGAGGGAGGAGGCTATTAAACATGGAGAATAGGAATTTTGAATTTGAAATGTTCATGGTCCAGAAACCAGTGTAGCTCAGTAAGCACAGGAGTGATGGGTGGAAAGGGCTCAGTGTGGATTAGGTTTTGAGCAACAGAGTTTTGGATAAGCTCAAATCCATGAAGGATGGAAGAAGGGAGGTTAAGCAAGAGGATGTTTGGATTGCTAAATCGGTTGGTAGTAAAGAAAACTCCCTCTCTCAGTCCACCCAGATCCTGAATACACTGTACCTACTAGTCGACTCTTTATCTTTGCCTGAAATTCATAGCTAGGCACATAAAAATAACAGTTGGTTATTCAATTCCTTGAACCTGCTCCATAATTCAATAAGGTCATGACTAATTCCAAACACCTGCCTTTGCATTATAAATCTTTTAATACATCTGGCTAGAAAAAAAATCTATTGATCATGAATTTTAAATCATTAGTTGGTCTTGTTTTTTGATGGTGTAATGACAATAGCTCATAGCTCCTAATTACAGAACGACATATTGAACTTGAAGTTTTTAAACAAGGACATACAAACAAAACTGGTTGACACTACAAGATAACCACTTGCTAGAATTTCAATATGGACAATATTCAGTCCCAAGAGAGACAACGGAATGTCATACATGTTTTCAGTCAGAGACATCTTATGGGATGAGACGCAATACAGAAACTGAACTGTAATCTCCTGTGGATATAATGGAGCTTATTACTATCTCCTGTGAGTTATATCCCAGACACATTTGTAATTTTCCCCTTCCAAGAATACACAAAAAAGGTTAAAGTCAACTGCAACTCTGGTCTTGGTGTGTAGCCTGGTGTTACTGTGCTGGTGTGTGCTTGCAGAGGTCACAGCTGAAAAACAATGAACTAGGCATCCCTGCTGCTTGAAGGTAAAAAGTCTCTCTCTGATTGCTGGAAGCAAATCAAGTCAGCAACGACATAGTCAGAAGGAAACAAGACAACTCCTTTCATCTGAACTCCAGAACCAAGAATCTCCAAACCAACTGCTCAACTACCAATGTCAGCACGGCTGGAATCACCTAACTTAATGGCTGCAACATTTCACCATCTGCTCTTCAAGGACAAGCCAAAGGCTTTTTCGTATATCTTCTTAACTTTTACTTTTGGACCTGCTTCTCACTTCTAATGTGTGTGTACTAATGTTGCGTTTTATCATTTTCTTCTCACATTTTAATAACTAGTAAACTCACCCTTTCTTTAACTCTAGAAAGCCTGGTTAAATTGGCTCCTTTTAAAACATAAATACATTTGACTGGAAAAAGGTATCCATAAGAGAAGGGATCCTTTTCAAATGAACCTTACTGTGATCAACTGATAGGGTTGAATAAAGATGGGGAGCCAGTTCATCTCTCCTCGCCCAGGGGCATAACAATTAAGGGGTCTCATATGGAATCATAACAAATTGGAGGATCTCACCCGGGGATAGGTTGTAACAGGGAGAGCTTTCCACACTTCTCCCACTCTTTGTACAAAGAAGTATTTTCTAACTTCTCTCCTGACTGGTCTGGTCCTGATTTTAAAGTTATATTACCTTGTTTAGGATGCACATTTTGCGCTTTCTATCCTGTAAATTCATTTCAAAAGCCCTCGCTTAAATCAATTCTTAACTTTTCATATTCCAAGGAATACAATTCAAGTTTATGTAATCATGCCTCGTATTTTAACCCCTGGAGTCCTGGTAACATTCTGATGCATCTGCACTGGCACTCCTTCCAAGGACAATATATCCTTTCTAATTTGTATTGTCCACAATTATGCACAACACACCAAATGTGGGCTAAGCAAAGCTTTGCTTAGCAGTGGCTAAACATCCTCCCCTTTATACTCTAACCTTCTGGACATCAAGACTAAAATTCCATTGATCTGTTTGATTGAATTTTGTACCAGACTACTGCATTTTAATGATTTGTGTTGATGGACCCCTAAATCTCCTCGGCATTCCACTGTTCCTAGCTTTTCACCATTTGAAATGTATTTGGATCTAAACTTTTTTGGTCCAAAATGGATGACTTCATGCTTACTCCTATTGAAATTCATACTTTCTATTTTCGACTGTCTAAGTGATCTCTTAACTAACTCAAAATTTATTTTCAATTTTGTTAGCTTTAATTTTTCTTATGTGGAACCTTATCAAATACCTTATGAAAGTCCAGATAAACTACATTCGTAGACAGATTCTTGCCTACCATTTTAGTTCCTTCTCAAAAAAATTCAACTAGTTCCAATAGACATGACTATACCCATTATATATTTATGTTCATTCTTTTTTCCAGCAAGCTCTATTAGATTTTGATGACTGGTGCATATTAATACAATGGTAGTATCCGAACTGTGATCAGTTAAATCAGCACGAAATAGAGATTGAACGTGGGACCTTTCTGATCCAAATGGCTTAACTATTCATTGCTTTAACCAGCGTATGAATTGGGAAAGCTCAAGGGATTATTATTTTTCAGTTTGGAGTCTGTATTTCAGCTGATGGTTGCTATTGTGAAGGCTGGTGTGCTCCATTTTATCAATACCTCATGACATCAATAAAGGATTAGCGATTCTCATTTGTTACTGCAACTCTCAGTTAATCATCAGGAAAACAATACAATTAGTAGATATTTTATTAAAAACAGATTAGCTAGTAATCTATTTTTTATGATATTTTGTCAAAGTAAATACAATTAAACTATATCTATACTCATGTAGTGACGAATACGATAAGAAATCCTTTAGAATTTTAATTAAGGACTGTCAATAACCTCCTGGAAGGGCTCGCTGAGTTTATTCAGAGAGTTGCTATGTAACACAGGTCAAGATGATCCCAGGTTTAATTCACAGTTAGTGTTGAGCTTGCTGACTTTAATCAGGAGGCAGTGCTAGTGTCGTTATCATTCGCTTCAGTGGACAAGGGAAAAGTAAATCAGCCAAGGTTGTCCCTCCTGATTGCCATCCAGCCACCCATTAGGCGAGTGTTAGGGTGGAGTAGCTCACATGGTTAAAGGAAATGTTGATTCTATCAATACACTCTCATGAATAATACATTTTTGGATAGGGCACTCAGAGATTCCTCCTCATACAAGCCTGTGGTGAACCATCGTTGGTTCCCACTGGATAGTACTGAGCCAGGGTCTGGCCAGTACTACAAGTATGTACATATGTTGCTGTTGGGTTAGGGATGGGTTGTGCTACTTGTTGCTGTTGGGGTTAGGGTGGGGTTGTTACACCTTTGTATTGTAGTGTTGTGGTACATCACAGTCGGGCTCCGCCTCCTGGGAGAGGTATAAAGGTCCCTGCTCTGGCTGGGACCCCTCAGTCTGGGATCGTGTATATAATTGGTAGCTGCTTTGTTACAGCAAATAAAAGCCTTTATTTCCTGAGCATCAAGCCTCGTGTATGATAACGCGCATCAATTTTATTTGCTGTAAATAAACTCTCGTCGAAGAAAAAAAAAGAGAGTATGGAGCAGATACTGAAGCCTGAACGCCTTACACTAGATCCACGTGCGGTGGGCGCCTCTAACACCTTCGACCACTGGCTGAAGTGTTTCGAAGACTACCTGGCAGCCTCCGCAGCGGTCACCACAGATGATGACAGACTCCGGGTCCTCCATGCGAGGGTAAGCGACACTGTCTACCTCGCGATCCGTGCGGCCACCGATTACACAAAGGCCCTCGAGCTTCTGAAGAAGCGTTATATCAAACCGCCCAACGAAATACACGCTCGTTACCTCTTAGCCACTCGACGACGGCAGTCTGGTGAAACGATGGAGGAATATGCGAACGAGCTCCTACAGCTAGCCAGGGGCTGTAACTGCAAAGCTGTGTCGGCTGAGCAGAGTATGAACGACCTCGCCCAAGATGCGTTTGTGGCGGGAGTCGGATCGTCGTACATTCGACTCAAACTACTGGAGAAAGGTAACCTTGACCTTACCCAGGCAATAGAACTAGCGGAGATGCTGGAGACGGCCTCCAAAAGCCTAATATTGTATCCTGAAGACCATGTGGAGACAACGTGGCAGGAGCAGTCGCCAATCCCTCCTCGTCCCTCGGGTTCGAAATGCTGTGTAATGGCGTGCTCACACTCGGGCCAGACGACGGCAGCAGCTCCGGGCGGCCCGCGGTGTTACTTCTGTGGGGGAGCGAAGCATACTCGGCAACGGTGTCCCGCTAAAGCTGTGTTGTGCTCTGCCTGCGGTAAGAAGGGGCACTATTCGAAAGTGTGCCGATCTAAATCTAGGAACAGCAGTGCGGCCTGCGATTCCTCAGAGCCCGGTTCTTCGTCGTCGAAATCGTCGAGGGTTTCGTCCACGTGCGAGGCCAGGACGACGCCATTACGGTCGACGGAGTCGGAGATGTGTGACCACCAGGGGTCGCTGAGTTTGGCGCCATCACCCACGTGCGACCTATGGGAGCGGCCATGTTGGTCGGCACCGACCGCGAACGACCAGCAGGGGTCATCCTCGTCAATTTCAGCTGCCTGCAGTGGCGCTCATGAACCAACGGTGGCATCAATCATCCTGGACCAGGCCAAGCCTCACAGACTTGACAAATCTATGATGGACATTTGGGTAAATGACCACTTGATTTATTGTCTGTTTGACAGCGGGAGCACTGAGAGCTTTATCCACCCAGACGCTGTGAAGCGGTGTGGACTCCGGATTCAACCTGTCAAACAGACAATTTCTATGGCATCGAGGTCCCGGTCTGTCACCGTGCTAGGGAGTTGCGTGGTAACTTTAACGGTGCAAGGCACAGTTTACGAGCGTTTCAAGCTCCTAGTGTTGCCGCACCTTTATGCGCCAATACTTCTCGGACTAAACTTCATGGTCCACTTGAGGAGTGTAACCCTACAGTATGGTGGGCCACTACCTTCGCTTTCAGTGGGAGAACAGCAGCCTCCAAATTGCCCAACGCGCCCCGCCTGTAGCCTCTCGACGCTGAAGATCACCACACCCTCCCTGTTCCAAAATCTTGTGCCAGGCTGCAAGCCCATTGCGACTAAGAATAGGCGTTACAGCGCTGAGGATCGGATCTTCATTCGATCTGAGGTTCAGCGGCTCCTCAAAGAAAGGATCATACAACCCAGCGCTAGTCCGTGGAGAGCACAGGTCGTGGTGGTCAAGAGCGGGAACAAACCCCGGATGGTCATTGACTATAGTCAGACCATTAATCGATACACACAGCTGGATGCGTATCCCCTCCCGCGCATATCTGACATGGTCAATCAGATTGCGCAGTACCGGGTGTTCTCCACCATAGACCTCAAGTCTGCCTACCACCAACTCCCCATTCGTCCAGAGGACCGACAGTACACGGCTTTTGAGGCGGATGGTCGCTTGTATCACTTTCTCAGGGTTCCCTTTGGTGTCACCAATGGGGTCTCGGTCTTCCAGCGTGCTATGGACCGAATGGTGGACCAGAACGGGCTGCGGGCTACCTTCCCGTACCTGGATAATGTCACCATCTGCGGCCATGACCAGCAGGACCACGACACAAATCTCTTGAATTTCCTACGCACTGCATCTCGCCTGAACCTGACCTACAACAGGGAGAAGTGTGTGTTTCGTACGCGCCGTTTAGCCATCCTAGGATACGTGGTGGAAAACGGGGTCATTGGCCCTGATCCAGACCATATGCGCCCCCTTTCTGAACTTCCCCTGCCCACTAGTGCAAAAGCACTGAGAAGATGCTTAGGCTTCTTCTCTTATTATGCGCAGTGGGTTCCCAATTACGCGGACAAAGCCCGTCCGCTCATTAAGTCCACTACTTTTCCCCTAACGCTAGAGGCCCGATTGGCCTTTGATAAAGGGAAAGCCGACATCGCGAAAGCTGCGATGCACGCGGTTGATGAGTCCATCCCCTTTCAGGTGGAGAGCGATGCATCTGATTTCGCCCTGGCCGCCACACTTAACCAGGCAGGCAGGCCCGTCGCATTTTTTTCCCGCACCCTCCAAGGCCCCGAAATTCGGCATTCAGCGATGGAAAAGGAGGCCCAGGCCATTGTGGAGGCCGTCAGGCACTGGCGCCATTACTTGGCGGGAAAACGGTTCACCCTGATCACGGACCAGCGGTCCGTGGCGTTCATGTTCAATAACACGCAGAGGGGCAAGATCAAGAATGACAAGATCTTGCGGTGGAGAATTGAACTCTCCACCTATAACTATGACATCATGTATCGTCCAGGGAAACTCAATGAGCCCTCGGATGCCCTCTCGCGTGGAACATGCGCCGGTATACAGGAGGACCGTTTGCAGGCTCTCCATAATGACTTATGCCATCCTGGGGTCACTCGGCCCTACCACTTTATAAACGCCCGCAATCTGCCCTACTCGGTGGAGGACGTCAGGTCCATAACAAGAAGCTGTCGGGTATGCGCGGAGTGCAAACCGCACTTTTACTGATCTGACCGGGCACATTTAGTCAAGGCCACTCGTCCCTTCGAGAGACTGAGTGTTGATTTTAAGGGCCCCCTTCCCTCAACAGATCGGAATGTGTACTTCCTCAACATCATTGACGAGTACTCTAGATTCCCTTTTGTTGTTCCCTGCTCTGATACATCCGCTGCCACGGTTATCAAGGCATTCCGTGATCTTTTTACCCTGTTCGGGTACCCCGGCTACATTCACAGCGACAGGGGCTCGTCGTTCATGAGCGATGACTTGAGGCAATACCTGCTCTCATACGGGATTGCCTCCAGTAGGACCACGAGCTACAACCCTAGGGGTAACGGACAGGTGGAACGTGAGAATGCTATAGTCTGGAAGGCTGTCTTGCTGGCGTTGAAGTCAAAAAGCCTTCCAGTCTCCCGTTGGCAAGAGGTGCTCCCTGATGCGCTCCATTCTATTCACTCACTCCTGTGTACAGCAACCAACGCTACTTCCCATGAGAGGATGTTTTCATTCCCTCGGAAGTCTTCCTCGGGGACCTCATTACCGTCTTGGTTGACGTACTCAGGACCTGTCCTTCTGCGGCGACATGTAAGGGCCCGCAAGTCCGACCCGTTGGTCGAACAGGTCCATCTCCTCCACGCCAACCCTCAGTATGCCTATGTGGCATACCCTGACGGGCGAGAGGACACGGTCTCGATCCGAGACCTGGCGCCAGCAGGGGACGTAGCAACCCCTGTCGCTCCCATACCCCCTGTTACAAACCCCTTAACTCTTGTTTCCCCCCCGGAAACGGTGCAGGCAGCATCGGGACCATTGCTTAACCCTTTTACTCCCATGTACAGCTTGCCTGAGTCCAGAGGATGGTCGCCACTTCAGGGCGTGTCGGGACTCCATGGATTACCGTCACCTCAGGGTCAACCGGCCTGTGAGTCTGTGGAGGAACAGCTGGACATCGTCTTTGGGAGAACGCCACCGCAAGTGCCTACTCCGGTGTCACCGCCGGTATTGAGGAGGTCACAACGACGGCGCGGTCCCCCTGACCGTCTGAACTTATAGACTGATGACAAATTATTCTGTATTTGTACCCCGCCGGCCTTTGTTTTCAAAGGAGGGGTGAATGTGGTGAACCATCGTTGGTTCCCACTGGATAGTACTGAGCCAGGGTCTGGCCAGTACTACAAGTATGTACATATGTTGCTGTTGGGTTAGGGATGGGTTGTGCTACTTGTTGCTGTTGGGGTTAGGGTGGGGTTGTTACACCTTTGTATTGTAGTGTTGTGGTACATCACAGTCGGGCTCCGCCTCCTGGGAGAGGTATAAAGGTCCCTGCTCTGGCTGGGACCCCTCAGTCTGGGATCGTGTATATAATTGGTAGCTGCTTTGTTACAGCAAATAAAAGCCTTTATTTCCTGAGCATCAAGCCTCGTGTACGATAACGCACATCAAAGCCCAAACAGGTGCTCCCAGAGTTGGCTGGGATCGGGTGTATTCAGTCCTAGGGGCGGAATCTTCACCTCCCGCCCATCACGGGAATCGTAGCGGGCAGGACAGGTCCATGCAAAGGTCCAGTGACCTCAGGCGGGATTTTGGGACAAGCGCGGCTGGAAAATCCCACCCTCCATCTTTTTTTCAGGACATTTGAAATGACTCAAAATAATTTGGGGCTTTATGGCTTTGTGGTGGCAACTGGAATTTTCTTTTATTCATTCATGGGATGTGGGCATCGCCAGTGTGGTCAGTATCTATTGACCATTCCTAACTGCTGTTTATAAGATGATGGTGTTGCTTGGCATGGCCGAAGGCGGACATTTTGCTTGTGATTTGGTGCTTGAGTGAATCCAGGAGAATGGAATCTCAGGAAAGCTGAATGTCATGTACAGCTATCACTCTCTGATTTTCTCAGCTCTCTCCTGCGCAGCTCTCCTCAGAATAACATAACTTACAGCTCCACTCATTCCTTTCTTTCCAGGCACCTCCTCAATTCTCTATCTGAACATTCAACACTGATACTCAGCCAGAACTTTGCGCCCTCTCAAACCTACCCCTCACAGTCACCCTCCATAAATGTTCTCATCCCATCCCCAAGACAAATTCCCCTTTCTAAACTCAGAGCACTCAGCTTTCTCTCAATGTTTTTTTAAAGTTTAAGTTTATTTATTAATGTCACAAGTAGGCTTACATTCACACTGCAACAAAGTTACTGTGAAAATCCCCTAGTCGTCACACTCCAGTGCCTGTTTGCAGACACTGAGGGAGAATTTAGCATGGCCCATGCACCTATCCAGCACGTCTTTCAGACTGTGGGAGTAAACCGGAGCACCCGGAGGACACCCACACGGACACGCACAGACTGTGATCCAAGCCGGGAATCGAACCCGGGTCCCTGATACTGTGAGCAAAGTAGATGGCAGGAGAATGAAGAGTTCAAATTAAGTACTTTATTAATTTCAGTAAATAACACCATGGACATTTTTAGAACCGCTTTAGTGAATCTTCCTGTGCAACAGAAATGTCTTTCTCATCTTCTTTCTGTTAGTTTTATGTGGTGCTACCCCCATGGATAAGCAGAGCTAGAAGCAGGCTGCTTGTTCCCCTATTTTGACAGATGAGATAGCGTGGCGAATTCTCTCTTGGTTTTGAGTGCCCCCTAAAGACTGCTCCATCTGCAGAGGAGGGGCAGACTCAGTTATTGAGCAGGAGACAGCATGTGAGGTTTTATCCAGGGGAGATGAGGCGAGGGGGTAATGGGGCAGTAAAGCAGATGCAAGGGACAAAGGATGAAAAGTGAGAGTGCTTTACTATGTTAAATGCGCTATGACGTGTTTGATACTGATTCATGTGATCCAGGTTATGCTTTTCCAATTAACATGAATTGTGAGTAAGGCATTTGGTCTCAGCACAACCATGTAATTGGAGGTTGTCTCCATCTATTTACTACTTTTTATTCACAGCAATATTTTCACTCATGTTGGAGGTCCAGCACAGCTGTTACAGGATCAATTATTTCCTGTATTGTAAAATTCTATAATGTATAACACTGGCCCATACAACATTATAGCCTGGATGTTACTGTTGATGATATCAGCCGACAGATGCTTAAAACATTCTAACAACATTCTTCTGTCTGCTGCTTTAATGGGGAGGTTAATCTATTTATTTCAAATGGATTAGTACCTCACGTAAAATAACAAGAAATGTCATTCAAGTATACAAAGTGGTTATCCATGAGTATCACAAACAATGACTTATTGGCTTGTATCTTGGCATAATTTCAACCAAAAAAGTTAGGAATGCTGAAACATGGGGCCTGAATGCACAGAATTATGGATTTCGGAAAGGCTTTACCTTTACCTTTAAGGTTCAGATTACATAAGTCCCAGTACTATAATTTGAAATGTTTATTGATGTCACCAAGGTTAAATAAGTCTTACACTTATTCTCGCCAATGTTTAACATTCAGATTCTATCTTTACTGGACAAAGCACACTGGCTGATGTGAGGAAAGCAAAACAAGCAAAAATCTGAAACAACAGCCCAGATGTTCCGGTCTTCGGACTGTCAGAGACCAGATGGGCCTGCAGCAACCCCTCCCCGCCCAAGGCGTAGTGGTATTGTCATCAGACTAGTGATCCAGAGGCCCAGGTCCAGGGCAGCACGGTGCCACAGTGGTTAGGACAACTGACTCACAGCGCCAGGGACCCGGGTTCAACTCTGGCATTGGATGACTGTATGGAGTTTGCATGTTCTCCCCATGTCTGCATGTGTTTCCTTGGGTGCACCAGTTTCCTCCCACAGTCCAAGGATATGCAGGTTAGGTGGATTAGCCACAATCAATGCACGGAGTTATGGGGATAGGGCAGGGCAGTGGGCCTAGATAGAGTGCTCTTTCAGAGAGTTGTTGCTTACTCAATGGGCATAATGGCCTCCTTCTGCACTGTAGAATACAAACGGGAGGGTTTTGCCCTGGGAGTTTTCAACATTGACTTTGGACACCATGAAGTCTCACGGTAGCACAGTGGTGGGTGGCACGGAAGCACAGTGGTTAGCACTGCTGCTTCACAGCTCCAGGTACCTGGGTTCGATTCCCGGCTTGGGTCACTGTCTGTGTGGAGTTTGCACATTCTCCTCGTGTCTGCGTGGGTTTTCTCCCGGTGCTCCGGTTTCCTCCCACAGTCCAAAGATGTGCGGGTTAGGTTGATTGGCCATTCTAAAATTGCCCCTTAGTGTCCTGAGATGCGTAGATTAGAGGGGTTAGCGGATAAATATGTAGGGATATGGGGGTAGGGCCTGGGTGGGATTATGGTCGGTTCAGACTCGATGGACCAAATGGCCTCTTTTTGCACTGTAGGGTTTCTATGATTCTATGATTCTAAGTCTAACATGGATTGTGACCCCTGGTTCTCGACTTCCTCGCCATCAGGAACATCCTGCATCTACACGGTCTAGTCCTGTTAGAATTTTATAAGTTTCTATGAGATTCCCCCGTCATTCTTCTAACTGACTAAATCTTTCTTCATCACGGTCTGAGAACATCACTCCAGGAGTTCCTCATCTTTCCTCATTAGATGTAAGGGGCAAGTTTTTCACACAGAAGGCGGTGAATACCTGGAATGTGCTAACGGAGGAGGTGGTGGAAACAGATTCTATAATAACTTTCAAAGGCATCTGGATGAATAGGCAGGGAATAGAGGAATATGGACCATATAGAGGCAAGAAAATATTAGAAAGGCATCAGTGTCGGCTCAGACTTGGTGGGCCGAAGGGCCTGTTCCTGTGCTGTCCTGTTCTTTGTATGTCAGTCCCGCCATCCTAGGAATCAGTCTAGTAAACCTTTTATAAACTCCTTTCATAGCAAGAACATCCTTCCTCAAATAAGAAGACCAAAGCTGCACACAATAGTCCAGCTGTGGTCTCACCAAAGCCCTGCAGAGGTAAAAGTAAAGTCACCATAGTCCCAGACAACCATAGGCTACGTTTGGGAAGATAGGTGGGGTGGGGGGGGGGGGGGGGGGGGTTGGGGGAAAAGGGGGATTGACTGGTGGTGATTTTAACTGAGTATCACTACATGTCAAGTGAGGGGCAAGGTTGAGAAGACAGGCCATCATGAATAACCTCAGCTGGTACAGGAATTGACATGGACTCTGTCTACACTTCCCGCTGCCTCGGAAAAGCATCCAACGTAATCAAGGACCCCACACACATACTCCCTTCCACCTTCTTCCATCGGGAAAAAAATACAAAAGTCTGAGGACACGTACAAACTGACACAAGAACAGCTTCTTCCCTGCTGAATAGTATGCTTTGTCTGTATAGTGCACAAGGATCAATAATTTTCACTATATACTAATGCATGTGACAATAATAAATCAAATCAAAATTGAATCTTCACTGTTGGCATCACTGTACATCACAAATAAGCCATCCAGCCAACTGAACTAATCCTGGAGACATCCCTGCTCCTGCACTCGAACCCTCTCATTATGAAGGCCAACTTACCACTTGCCTTCTTCACTACCTGCAACACCTGCCACTTACTTTCAGCAACTGGTATACAAGGACACCTAGATCTTGTTGCACATTCCCCTCTCTGAATCTATCACCATTCAGATAATAACCTGCCTTTCTGTTTTTTCTACCAAGGTGGATAACCTCATATTGATCCACATTATGCTGCATCTGTCACGCATTTGCCCACTCACTCAACTTGTCCAAATCACACTGAAGCATCTCTGCATTCTCCTCACAGCTCACCCTCCCACACAGCATTGTGTCATCTGCAAATTTGGAGATATTACATTTAGTTCTCTCATCTAAATCACTAATATACATTGCACAAAGGAAGATGGTTGCGGTTGTTGGAGGTCTTTCATCACAGTCTGAGTACATCACTGCAGGAGTACCTCAGGGTAGTGTTCTAGGTCCAACCATCTTCAGCTATTATATCAATAAGCAACCCTCCATCATAAGGCCAGAAGTGGGGATGTTTGCCGGTGATTGCACAACGTTCAGCACCATTCATGACTCCTCAAACACTAAATGCAACAAGACCTGGGTTCCCCAGATACTGAATCAGTCCATGTTGGACTGGACTGTTAAGTAGCAAGTAACATTTGTGTCACACAAGTGCCAGGTATTGACCATCTACAAGAAGCGAGGATGTAAACATCACCCCTTGACATTCAATGTCATTATCATTGCTGAATCCCCCACTATAAACATTCTGGATGTTACCATTGACCAGAAATTGAACTGGACTAGCCATATAGACAGATACTGTGGCTCCAAGAGCAGGTCAGAGCTGCAAATTTTGCGGAAAATCTCCTTACTCCCCAAAGCCTGCCTATCAGATACAAGACACAAGTCAGGGGTGTGATTGAATATTCTTCACTTGCCTGGATGAGTGCAGCTCCAACAACACTCAAGAAGCTCAACACCATCCAAGGCAAAGGGGCCCACCTGAATGGCGCACCATCCACCACTTTCAATGTTCAATCCCTCGATCACTAAAGCACAATGGCAGGTATGTGCACCATCTACAGATGTACTGCCAAGGTTCCTTTGACAACACCGTCCAAACCCACATTCTCCACCACCTAGAAGGACAAGAGCAGCAGGTTCGTGGGAACACCACCATCTACAAGTTCCCCTCCAAGCCACTCAATATCCTGACTTGGAATTACTTCATCGTTCCTTCACTATCACTGGGTCAAAACCCTGGCACTATTTTCCTCTCAGCAGGGTAGGTGTACCTACATGACACAGCGGTTCAAAAGGCAGTTCACCCCCACCTTCTCAAGGGCAATTAAGGACAGGCAATAAAAATGTGGTCAAGCCAACAATTCCCACATTCTGTAAAAGAATAAAATATATACACGTCAGGGCCCTGCTATAGCCCTAATGCACTGACTCCATGGCAATTGTCAATGAATTTTAAACTTTTGATAAGCAATTCCCCTGCTCCCAGGACACTCTAAACACTTCTCCAACTCTGAGTTAGACTCAGAGACTTTAGACAGTTCTTACTTACCTGAATAGTTATCCAGGAAATGTTAGACACAAAATCCTCATCCAACTCCTCGATAACCAAATCACACAAATTGGACACACCCAACCTAACCTCACCACCCAACTTCCCTGACACTCCAGACTGCCCCATGATCCTACCCAATGCCACCCTACACCATTGCCCACTTACCTCAGCCACCCTACTCCCTTACCCAGCTACAATTTCGCCAATTCACTCAGACGCTCATACACTAACACACTGAAAAACTGTTTAAATATCCCAGCTTCTCAGTGTGTTGGTGAACACTTAGCAAACTATGGTAGATATTGCAATCAAAAGGGGGGACAGCTTATCTTCCTTTGTTCATCCTGTACCATGAGGAAGCTGCCGGATTGAAGGATCGCAATTCTGAAGAAGCTGGGATTGGGAATCGCAGCCAGAAATGCGGAGCTCTGGCATGGCACAGAAAGAGTTTTAACAACACCAGGTTAAAGTCCAACAGGTTTATTTGGTAGCAAATACCATTAGCTTTCGGAGCGCTGCTCCTTCGTCAGATGGAGTTGAAATGTGCTCTCAAACAGTGCACAGAGACACAAAATCAAGTTACAGAATACTGATTAGAATGCGAATCCCTACAACCAACCAGATCTTAAAGATACAGACAATGTGGGTGGGGGGAGCATTAAGCACAGGTTAGAGAGATGTTTTCTTCTCTTTAACCTATGCTTAATGCTCCCTCCACCCACATTGTCTGTATCTTTAAGATCTGGTTGGTTGTAGGGATTCGCATTCTAATCAGTATTCTGTAACTTGATTTTGTGTCTCTGTGCCCTGTTTGAGAGCACATTTCAACTCCATCTGACGAAGGAGCAGCACTCCAAAAGCTAATGGTATTTGCTACCAAATAAACCTGTTGGACTTTAACCTGGTGTTGTTAAAACTCTTACTGTGTTCACCCCAGTCCAACGCCGGCATCTCCACATCATGGCACAGAAAAACAGCAACGGAGCGGTGTTGTACCTGTTAATTCACAGATACTTTCGACCAATTTACTTACCCCAAGGTTTTACCCCGGTGTCCTAATTTGCAAGATGGACAAAGGACAAACACAAGTAAAGGTTCAACAAGTTTATTAATATTAACACTATTAACCCTTAAATTACCCACATAAAACAAGAGGATACCCCAGCAGATTCAGGTATACTACCAGTAAAGATGGTTTGGTTGAACTGCAGGCCCGATTCTCTGAGTCCCTCTGGTCTGTCTTCATGAAGGTGAGTCTCGATGGCAGCTTCTTCCTTCCTTCCTTCTCTGGTCAGTCTTCCGAATGGGCAAGGCCGCCTCCTTCGTCAAGTCTTCGCTGCTGGTCTCTCAAAGTGTGTCCCTTTATTCCCCAGCCTGCTTGCCTTTCCAGAAACTTCTCTGGCTTCCAGCCAATGAGGTCCCAGGAGGGGGTTCCAATACCCAGTGGGTTTCTTGATGTCTGCCTGACAGGACACCAGGGTCCGCCCCCCAGGTGTCCCATCTCCCAGGAACTTTCGGTGACGGAAAGTCTGGCCCGATCTGGACTTCTAACAATAGGCCGGTGCATTTCAATGAGGTGCCATGATCTCCTGCTAAGTCTCAAGTAGAGTGTAACGACCTTTGATGGGTGGTTGATGGGTCAGGCCCAGACACATTTGTGTATTGTACAATTGGCCTGCCTGAGGTTTGACTGTGTTTGATTTTAATATGCCCAATTCTTTAATTTATGATATCCAATTTTATCAGCCTTAAAACTAGGCCCTGTTTATATCACCACATTGGCAACCTGATGGTGCTTACCACTTCTCACCAAGATTTGGGCCAACGTTAACTTAGAACTGTTTGGGTTCTCTGGGCAAATGTTGAACTTTGATATGGATGATGCTGATGTATGCAGTTGAAACAGCAGGAGGTTCCTGACACCACTAAAATAAAAGTAAATAAAGAAGCTTTGATCGTGTTCTGAGAGGCCTGCAGTGGTCCCTTTAAGAGCCCGTTGCTAGGTTTCACAGTACCAATACAAATTGGTAAAGCATGTGTTACGCAGGCTCCACTTATTATACCTCAAACTTCTAATTTGTATATTACTAGTTTCCCTTATAAGCAGATGCGTGCCCCAGCTGCCTATCTCAGGAGCATATTCAAGTCGGCAGAGCACATGAATAGAATAGTTAAGAAAACAGATGGGACACTTGCTTTCATCAGTTGTGGCTTAGAGTATAAGAGCAAGGAGGTTTTGTTGAAGCTGTACAGAATGTTGGTTAGACCACAGCTAGAGCGCTGTGTGCCGTTCCGGTCACCTCACTATAGGAAGGATGTGATTACACGAGAGGGAGTACAGAGGAGGTCCACTGGGATGTTGCCTGGGATGGAGCCTTTGAGCTAAAAGGAGAGACTGGACAGGCATATGTTTGAGATGTATAAGGTGATGAGTGGGTATGGACAGGGTCAATAGAAAGCAGCTGTTCCCTTTGTTTGAGGAGTCATTCAGGAGGAGGCGTAATTTTAGGGTAAGGGGCAAGAGATTCAGTGGGGATTTGAGGAAAAAAACTTTTCACTCAGAAGGTGGTGGGAATCTAGAATGCACTACCTGGGAAGGTAGTCAAGGCCGCAAACCTTACAACCTTTAAAATATATTTGGATGAGCACTTAAAATATCACAACATTCAAGGATTTGGGACAAGTGCAGGGAAATGGGATTAGCGTGCCTTTAGTGGGAGTTATTATTGATGCAGACCCGATGGGCTGAAGGGTTTTTTGTGCACTGTCTGACTCCATGACTCTGTAAAGTAACTCAATATCATTTGCGGGTCGTTACCTCTTACCCCAGGAGGTGGCAATTCAAATCACCCTCCCTCACTCACCCTGAGACTTAAGGTGCTTTGTATTCCAATTACTGATTAGGGGCTATCGCTTTAGCATCTTTTTAAAACTTTTAGAACTTTGTAGCTGTTTGAAGTTTAATATTTTAACGTTAATGCAATTTTTCAAAATAACGTGTAGCTGCAGACTGATTATTTCACAACGCAAATGCCTAGACTATTAACCATATCCACTCATGTCATTTACGGCTTGCAAACTTTCTCACAGGGAAAGCCACTTCAGGAAATAAATGAAAATGTTTATTTTATGTGCCCCTCCCTGTTCAGTGTGTTCTGATACTTTCTTTTATTAGAAAAGGATGAGAGGAAACAGCAGTACCACAAAGTAAATACATGATTAAGCGGGTGGGTCCATCATTTCCTCTTTTGGCTTGACAAGTAAGACATTTGTAATGAATGCTCTTGCCTAAAATGGAAACAGAGGGGATGATCTCATCTTTGTGCAATAGTGTAAAACCAGTAGCAGTGAATTAAAAGCCCGCTTTACAAAATCAAATCAAATCATGCTTGGGCAGGCAGGGCCTCAGGTGGGAATCCAACCCTTTCACCTACTGAGGCCCTTATGTGGCCACCCAATGGCCTCTTCCAACCCAGCCTCAATTATTAGGTTGGCAGGAGCAGGTGCGAGTGTGGCATGGAAAACAGAGCAAATTTTGTTCCTCCATCTCAGGCAGGAAGGGGCCTCAATGTGAAAGCCCCTTCAGAGGTAGAACGCCCTCCCCTTTGGGACCCTGGAGAATCGGACCATCCTCCACCTGATCTAATCTTGATGTTACGATTGTCCCCCCCATCCCTCCCGATCCCTCAGGGCATCCCCTACCCTCCTGCCCCGGGACTAACCTTGACATTGGTCCTGGGACCTGGCTCCAGGAGGAAACTGGCCACTGCAGCACTCTGCCTGGCCAGGTTTGAAGTTGTTGGCCAATCAGATTAACTGACTGATGTAACGGGTGGGACTTCCTGCCAAGGGTGGATGAAAGCCCTGCCCACCACCAATCCATAGAATCCCCACAGCACAGAAGAGACCATTCGGCCCATCAAATCTACCCCGACTCTTCATCCCTGTAACCCCGCATATTTGCCATGGCCAATCAACTTAACCTACACATCTTTGGACTGTGGAGGAAACTGGAGTACCCAGAGGAAACCCATGCAGACACAGGTAATGTGCAAACTCCACACTGTCACCCAAGGCCAGAATCGAACCATGGTCCCTGGCACTGTGAGGCATGATGTGGAGATGCCGGCGTTGGACTGGGGTAAACACAGTAACAAGTTTAACAACACCAGGTTAAAGTCCAACAGGTTTATTTGGTAGCAAAAGCCACACAAGCTTTCGGAGCTCTTAGCCCCTTCTTCAGGTGAGTGGGAATTCTGTTCACAAACAGAGCTTATAAAGACACAGACTCAATTTACATGAATAATGGTTGGAATGCGAATACTTACAACTAATCAAGTCTTTAAGAAACGAAACAATGTGAGTGGAGAGAGCATCAAGACAGGCTAAAAAGATGTGTATTGTCTCCAGACAAGACAGCCAGTGAAACTCTGCAGGTCCACGCAACTGTGGGAGTTACAAATAGTGTGACATGAACCCAATATCCCGGTTGAGGCCATCCTCGTGTGTGCGGAACTTGGCTATCAGTTTCTGCTCAGCGACTCTGCGCTGTCGTGTGTCGCGAAGGCCGCCTTGGAGAATGCTTACCCGAATATCAGAGGCCAAATGCCTGTGACCGCTGAAGTGCTCCCCAACAGGAAGAGAACAGTCTTGCCTGGTGATTGTCGAGCGGTGTTCATTCATCCGTTGTCGCAGCGTCTGCATAGTTTCCCCAATGTACCATGCCTCGGGACATCCTTTCTTGCAGCGTATCAGGTAGACAACGTTGGCCGAATTGCAAGAGTATGTACCGTGTACCTGGTGGATGGTGTTCTCATGTGAGATGATGGCATCTGTGTCGATGATCCGGCACGTCTTGCAGAGGTTGCTGTGGCAGGGTTGTGTGGTGTCATGGTCACGCAACAGACACCTCCAGATGCTGAAAGATGCCCTCATAAGAACAGGATATGGCGCTAGACTCATTGATCAACAGTTCCAACGCGCCACAGCGAAAAACCGCACCGACCTCCTCAGAAGACAAACACGGGACACAGTAGACAGAGTACCCTTCGTTGTCGAGTACTTCCCCGGAGCGGAGAAGCTACGGCATCTCCTCCGGAGCCTTCAACATGTCATTGATGAAGACGAACATCTCGCCAAGGCCATCCCCACACCCCCACTTCTTGCCTTCAAACAACCGCACAACCTCAAACAGACCATTGTCCGCAGCAAACTACCCAGCCTTCAGGAGAACAGTGACCATGACACCACACAACCCTGCCACAGCAACCTCTGCAAAACGTGCTGGATCATCGACACAGATGCCATCATCTCACGTGAGAACACCATCCACCAGGTACACGGTACATACTCTTGCAATTCGGCCAACGTTGTCTACCTGATACGCTGCAAGAAAGGATGTCCCGAGGCATGGTACATTGGGGAAACTATGCAGACGCTGCGACAACGGATGAATGAACACCGCTCGACAATCACCAGGCAAGACTGTTCTCTTCCTGTTGGGGAGCACTTCAGTGGTCACGGGCATTCGGCCTCTGATCTTCAGGTAAGCGTTCTCCAAGGCGGCCTTCGCGACACACGACAGCGCAGAGTCGCTGAGCAGAAACTGATAGCCAAGTTCCGCACACACGAGGACGGCCTCAACCGGGATATTGGGTTCAGGTCACACTATTTGTAACTCCCACAGTTGCGTGGACCTGCAGAGTTTCACTGGCTGTCTTGTCTGGAGACAATACACATCTTTTTAGCCTGTCTTGATGCTCTCTCCACTCACATTGTTTCGTTTCTTAAAGACTTGATTAGTTGTAAGTATTCGCATTCCAACCATTATTCATGTAAATTGAGTCTGTGTCTTTATAAGCTCTGTTTGTGAACAGAATTCCCACTCACCTGAAGAAGGGGCTAAGAGCTCCGAAAGCTTGTGTGGCTTTTGCTACCAAATAAACCTGTTGGACTTTAACCTGGTGTTGTTAAACTTCTTACTGTGAGGCACCAGTGCTAACCACTGTGTCACCATGCTGCCCAACCAATGCTTAAGTGAGTGTTAAATAGCAGTAGGTTTTTGAGAGTTGGTAGTAGTTTAATAAATGTTTTTATCTTTTGTTAAAAGTTAACTGTCAGTCCTGTGATATCATACATGTCTTTAAACAGAAAAAATAAAAGTTACAGTCTGTCAAAGCAAGGTTCCATTCTGGGGCTTGACTGTCCAGTAGAGCACCAGCTGGGATTGTAATAGTGAGAAATTAGATGTCAGCCCAGGCGGGTGTACATTTTTCAAACTAGGCATTCCCAAACTGCAAAAATGGCCAGAGGAAATTGGAGTGAGGTTGGGAATGAGGAATGGAAACAGATTTCCTGCAAAAAAAATAAACATGATGAGTCACACACTGAAACGAGCCTCTGTACCCTGATGAAAATTTGGCCCACTCCAATTTATTTTGCATAAACAGTGCTTATTTTCAAAGCAATATTATTTGTTACCATTTCTGCGGCCACCTGGCAGGTTATTCATGTCAGTCTTGGAGATTTTAGGGTTGATTTTTAACTTGCTATTGAGGCATAAAACTGATGATGAGGGTTGGACACTGCTTCAGAAACTGCCTGATTTTCATTGATTTCAATGTCAGTTTTTGTGGGCTGAATTTTCCCGTTCCATGGGAATCATAGCGGGTGGGACAGGACCATGCAAAGGTCTGTTAACCTCGGATGGGATTTTCCGATCTTGGGACGAGCGCGGCCGGAAAATCCCGCCCTATGTTTGAGTGGCAAATTGATAATCCGTTTCATAATGAATCATTGCCTTTGTTGACAAGTGAATGCAGCAAGTTTTCACTGCTCTATATAAAAACAGAAAATACTGGAAAAATTCAGTAGGTCTGGCAGCATCTGCGGAGATGTGGTTTTTGCTTTTATTCCGCAATTTTATGTTGTCTTCATTCCTGGAAAAGTCAAGGCCAATCTATTCTGAAAACGCCAATTAAATGCCACGATCATCTGGGAAATGTGCTGCATAATAGATGCTCTGCCTGCCACTGAATAAATCGTTGCATTGCAGTTTTATGTTTCAGTGCTAATGTTCAATGAAAGTTTACATTAAAATTGACATTTTAACCAACCAGCCTGACTATTTATGCAGTGATATTATCAAATAAGGCACTGCTAGGCAACAATACTCCTTCAAATGGTAAAGTACTGAAAATATTAGCACAGCATATTTTACTGAGAAAACTTCCTTCCAGTTGTCAGTCCATTGTGATTAGACTTCTTGCAGTTCATGAAAATTATTAGAAGAAACAAATAACCAACTATTTGTTTTTCACTAATCAGTTGGTTAGCTACTGGAGTTGACAGGCAGACTGAATAATTGCCAGTCCAATCTCACCGCTGACCAATGGTGTCCTGGGAAAGTCAATCAGCTGAAAGCATTATATCATCTATCACAGAGAATAATTTCAACTTAATGAGCAGCAGAACAAAGGAGAAGGAATAATTGGAGCTGATTTGTGGCATTATGTGTCTGGAGTGCCATTTCTCCAAATTTTACTTCAAGAAGAAATTGTTTCCCACTGCGCTCCTGATCAGAAGGGCTTTGAAAAATTAGATTTTCAATGAACTCTTGATATACAATGTATTGCTCAAACATATTCCTGATCACTTTAATATTATTCAATGCAGGAACACTCTAAAAGTAAAGTGAATATTTTTTGTTTATGATCCAGCATTTTTTTATTCATTCATGGGACATAGCTGTCGCTGGCAGTCCAGCATTTATTGCCCATCCCTAGTTGCTCTTGGAGGGCAGTTGAGAGTCAACCACATTGCTGTGGCTCTTGAGTCACATGTAAGCCAGACTGGGTAAAGACGGCAGATTCCCTTCCCTAAAGGACATTAGCGAACCAGATGGGATTTTCCAACAATTGACAATAGTTTCATGGTCAGCAGTAGATTCTTAATTCCAGATTTTTTTATTGAATTCAAATTCCACCATCTGCCGTGGCGGGATTCGAACCCCAGAACATTAGCTGAGTTCCTGGATTAATAATCTAGCAATAATACCATGAGGCCATCGCCTCCCCCCATTTACCTCAGTATATACTCAGTTTAAAATAATGAAATTATATTATCTTTTTGTTTACCTTCACCAGGACACTTTTCTTTTTCAAATATTTGGTCCATTATCAAACTACTTTAGACAGGACTTTCCAGCCCTCCTGCCAGCTGGATTTTTGGGTCTGCTGAAGGTGACACCCTCCTCCACACTACCCCCACCGCCCCCACGCACCCCCCCACCCTACAAATGCGGCAGGTTCTCAGGCGGCAGGACGGGAAAGCCATGCAAAATGCCGTAAACATTAGCGGCTGGTGAGCCATCTCTTTCACTGGAAAACAGGCCGCAGGGGTGGGCGGGTGAAAAACCTGCCCTTTAAATAAATGCTATTTTAAAAGCTGACAGAAGTGTGGTAGAATTCTTCTCTGATAGTTCCTGGCAGTCAGAAGTTGACCTGCAAAAGATTGCAGCTTCAAACTGCTGCTTGCACTGAAGTGCTTGTATTTTCTGCGTTGTTGTGCTCAAACATGCTTAGGAAATGTAATTTTTTGGTAGCTCTGAGTGAAAGGCAATGGAAAGGTAGACTTTTCTGCACTTACTGAGGCAATTAATTAGAAAAAAGAGTACCAATGTCACAGCACCATTGAACTGTTGCAAACTTTTTCAACCCTGAACTTCCGATCTGCTGGAAGTGTTCCTCAAATCCTGAGAACACAATCGTTTTAATAATATGGGCAGGCACCCTCACCTGGCACAATAGGGTCACTTGACCCTTACAGGAAGTGTGATCTCAGAGGAGCACTCTTAGACCCATTCCAAGAATGTTGCAAGGACATAATTGGAGTGGGCAGAAAAATCATCCATCCCCTCTCTAGTGACAAGATTTAATGCAAAGTGACATTAAAGAGGAGATAACGACATAGATCCTGCCACAGGCATGTTTTCTGACTGGAAATATTACTGCACAATTTTCCTGTTCACGCCAAAACAATGTCTCAATGAATATGTTATAGTGGTAAGCGAGCACCATAGTTTCATAGATAAATATTAGGATCGTTTTATTCACGATTGATAAATCAATTAAATCCATTAACTTCCATCTCAGAGGTGAGAGTGTTAGTACTGACCCAACATGGCAATATAAATTAGAATGCTTATACATTTACCACAAAAAACAGTTTCCATGTTAAATGTAACTTTTTTAAAACTCCATTGTACAAAGGTAGGGAAAAGAAACACTGGGATTAATTTGAACTTAACCTGCTCAATGGGAGATGAATAGCTTTAGATGGGCTGCCATTTTTGCACTCCACCATAAAATCAGGCCAGATGTGACCCAGACAGCTGATCTGATCCCAATTATTTACTGCCAGGTTTAATGGGTTAAAATTTATTTGGAGCTTTGCTCCTTTGTGATAAATTAATACCTTTACTGCTTTTTCAAAGATGCATAGCATGACGTTCAAAAATACATCATAATCTATTCACCTATTTGCAATGCCTCATTGATATTTTTATCAACCCATTAGATTCTATATACAGTACTGCCTTTGATCTCATAATTACACACATGAGGATGAAAATGTACCAACTCTGAAATTTCTGCTTGGCTTTTGATTTTACTTTATCAGCCGCAGTCTCAAACTTCTAAATTTCCTTGCCAACATCCTGCATTATATTTGAAAGGGATAGAAGGATATGAGTCAGCCTAGTTTACAAAACATGTTGTCAATTAAGGCTGTTTTAGAAAGATACTAACTTGCCTACGGTGACAGTCTTGTTTTCCAGTCTCCAATCTCTGTTACTGCATATTTTGGTTAACCCTCAGTCTTCAGTGGGATGTACCATATTGACTGAATTACCCTTGATTCATCTCAAGAGGGAATTAGCCACACGCATCTATAATACATAATTCATGAGGCACATTTCTGCAATTAAAAAGGAATTGGTTTAAAGATGCTGAATTTGTGATGGAAATTTTTCAAGTAAAATGACCAAGTAAAGCTTAACAGGATGTTAAGTGTTTGGGATACAGTTTCAAACCTACCTGAGATAAGGAAAACATTTATGACCTCGAATATATAAGGGTAAAAATGGACACAAAACAAAAATGGACTCTCAATTTATAATGAATGTAACACTTAGACAAGAGTGCAACCTCTGAACTAATACTACATATATATTTTTAATGAAGAAATCCAAAAATAAGTTGTAATTGATCTAGGGAAAGATGTTATATATCCTAAAGTGGAATATCACCTTTTAATTGTACATCTCAAAGTTCCCCATAAAAAAGTTATTTGCTGCTTTCTGTGAATCATATGTCACATTATTATGGGGAAATTCCAATTACATTTTTGTTAGCCAAAAGGATGCTTTTTCTGTTCTTATTTAATGGACTCTGGGAAGAGTGCCATAATTAGTTAGTTTCATGCTTTGTAATTATGCTAGAGGTCTTCCCAGACAGTTTGGGTTCACAGATTAAACAGGCATTTTAATATGCCAAAATTCCTCTGAATATTCTGCAATGAGTTACAGATTACAGAGTTGATCGCACCAGGAACATCTGTGGTTCAAATAGAAATAATTAAGAAAATGAATGGACTTCTTCCAGAATGACTACAGCCCAATGTCTAAAATAGTTGAAAGAAGATTTTTTAAAATTTCATAAACTAACTCAAGAGTAACAAATGCCAGTACAGTAGGGTGGTCGCTTTCAAGATTGATTGCTGGTGTTTCTACAATTCTTATGTGATGCAGATTTATGCTACAGGGGTATTAAAGCGGTGTTCAAATTTTACAAGCTAAAATGTCCTGGCAGGCACCTTGAAAAACCTTTTGTGTTTCTTGATAGAATATTCATGTTAATTTGATTTTTTTTGTCAGCTTTCTGACCAGAAAACTTAGGTACATATATATGGATGGACTGCTTCTTTGGATTAGTGCAGAGCAGTGTGAAACCAACTAGCAGTATGACTTTGTGCTATTAGTCTTAAGATTGGTAAACGAGAAGGCAGTTTCTGTCAGGTTTTAAAGCAGCTTAATGACAAATCCCAAACTTCAAAAAAACTTTATTTTTTTGACATTTATGTGTTGGCTATAACATGGTTTGTTTGCAATTATAATAGTTACTGTTTGTTTGATAGTTTAGAGCTAAAAACATGAACATCTTAAGAATAAACTATAATTATGAGATATTGGACCTGATAGAGAGTGGGGAGCGGAACAATTTCTGGATGGTGAACCCTTAAGTCTTTTTCTTAGGCAGTCTCTTGGTATGGAGGGTGACTTGCTTCCACTCCAGTTCAATGGGTTCTGAAGTGGCTATTAAGTCCATGCATGATCAGCAGACTCTATCACGTGAGGGGCAGATGGTACTTGAAGAGTTGGGCAGATGAGGTGTTTGGAGGTTTGTGTGTTCTCTCCTATGTTTTGACTTCTCCTCTGTGTGTTTCGAAAAATTCCCTCAATGTGTCAGGAGCTTTTCCAAATGAACCTTTCCCATTTTGCTTGGTCACAAGCTAGGAACTGCCATAAATTGACAAGGATGTTTGATCTCTTCAGGGCCACTTTGAAGACATCTTGAAAGCCTTTCTGTTGTCCTCCTGCAAGTCTCCTCCCTACATCAGTTAAGATCAACGGTGAAATTGTGGAAAATGTGAACAATTTATCACAACATAGGATCCTCCTCTCGATGAAGACGGAAATAAATGATTAAATTCATCATCGCTTCCAATGTCCCAGCTCTGCCTTTGGCTGACTGAGGAAAGAGCATTTGAGGACCAGGATCTCAAACCCAAGACTAAAGTCATGGTTTAGTTGGCAGCAATGAAATTCTGAAGTACAGATTTACTGTACTTGATTAAGAGAAATTGAAATTAAGAGTCGGGTGTCTTTTAAATGTTACTGCAGGTTTCCTGTTTGAAAGTCAGCCTGAATGGTAGGGTGGAAGGTTTGTGACACAAGACCGTGGGGTGCGGGGGGCCATCTTACCAAACAAATTTTAAGTGCTGAATGAGCATGATAATGGGATACTTTCAGACCTGTTTTTTTGGCGAGAGAAAAAAATATCAAACCTTGTGACACTTACTTCAAAATATGAGCCACAATCTGATTCGCGCCAGAAGGGGGAAACAGCAGGGCTTAAGATCACTGACAAGCTGGCTGAAGACTGCTAGAGGGCACTATTGCACATGTATACTGATCTCCCAGTGCATTGTGTCAAGAGTACACAGTGCGCTGGGAGATTATCACTCCACCAGGGCATCGCACCTCCACCTGCCTGATCGCCCCCTGCCGATTGCACCCCCCCGGCTGATCGCCACCCCTGATTCCTTCCCCATTGCTGATCACTGCCCCCAATCGCAATTGACTGGCATGACAAGCCAGTAAGATCACCCACAAGGATTCAGCTGGGGAGAGGGTAGCGATAATTCCAGGGGGTGAATCTGCTGGTGGAGGGTGCAGAGATTACAAGTGGGGCTCCTGGAAGGAAAATTCTGGGTTTTTGCCTTGAGAAAAATCACTTGGAGGTTACAGAAGATCATAATGTCGAATAGAGATCACACGGAGTTTGGAGGGTATTGTATCAGTCATTGGGAGATCACAGAAGGAAGATCTATCGCGAGAATGGCCAGTTTATCCCTACTCTGTTTCCTGCCTGTTAACCAATCCTTAACTAATGCCAGTATATTACTTCTTATCCCAAGTGTTTTAAGTTTTTTATGAAAAACCTTCAGAAAATCTAAATATGTTACATTCACCGGCTCTCCTTCATCAATTCTGTTAGTAACGTTCTCAAAAAATTGCAACAGGTTCCTCAAACATGATACCCCATTCATAAATTCATGTTGACCATGTCCAATCAGATAATTATTAATTATCCAAATATCCATTTATCATATACTTTATAATTGACTCTAGCATTTTCTCTACAACTGAAATAAGGCTAACAGGTATGTAGTTCCCTATTTTTCTCTCCCTCCTTTTTTAAATTGTGGGCTGACATTGGTTACCTTCCAATCTGCAGGAAAATCTATAGAACTTTGCAAGGTCATTGCCAATGCATCGTTAGCTCCATAACAAACTCTTTCAACACTCTGGGATGTAGAATATCATGTCCAGGGGACTTATTAACCTTCAGTCCCATTAATTTATCCAATTCAAATCTCTTCCCAATATTAAATTCCTTTAATTCCTCATTTTTCCTGGTCCCTAGTATCTCTAAATCTAGGAGATTTCTTGTATCTTCTTCAGTGAAGACAGAGACAAAGTAATCATTTATATTCTCTTCCATTTCTCTATTCCCCATTATAAATTCTCTTTACTCTGCCTGTAATGGACACACATTTGTCTGAGCAAAGCATTCTTTTTTTACAGACATATAGAAGCTTTTACACTCCGTTTTTATGTTTTTTGCTAGATTGCATTCATATGCTATTCTCCCTTTCTTTAAAGGCTTCTGTTCCGTATTCTAAAATCCTCTCAGTCATCAGGATTACTACTCTCTCAGGCAATTCTATAGACCTTTTCTCTTAACCTTAACCTTAACTTCGTTTGTTATTCACAGTTGACTGACTTTTCTCTTTGGGTTTTTGTGCCTTTAAAGAATGTATAGTTGTTGTAAACTATGTAATAATTCTTCAAAAACTATCCATTGCGTATGTACATTCATACCGTTTCATGTGTTTTTCCCAATCCACCTCAGCCAATTGTCCCTCATATCTTCATAATTTCCTTTGTTCAAATTTAACACATTGAACTTCCACACTTTCAAACATAATGTAAATTTCTATCTTATTATAGTCACTCATCCCTAAAGGTTCTTTTGCAACAAGCTTATTAATTAGTCCTTCTTCTACATAATACTAGTCTAAAATAGTCTGTGCTCTATTTGGTTCCTCAACATACTGCTGTAGAAATTCATCCCTAATACGCTCCAGAAACTCATCCTCCACAGCATTAATTCTCATTTGCTTTAACCATTCTATGTGCAGATCGAAGTTACCCATGTTTACTGTATTACCCATGCTACATGCTTCTCTAGTCTCCTGATTAATACCATTAACACTACCGTTACTGTTTGATGGCCTATAAACAATTCCGACCAATGTTTGCTGTCCCTTATTCTTTCTTTGCACGACCAAAACAGATTCCACATTTGTTTATCTAATCTGAAATCCTCCCTTACTAATGTACTGATCCCATCCCTTACTATCTGCGCAACATCACCTCCTTTTCTTTTTTGCCCGTCCTTCCTAAATATTGAATATCCTTGAACATTCAGCTCCCAGTCTTGTTCACCCATGTCCGGTATCTGTAATGGCAATTAGATCATACCCGTTCACTGTACATTCCCATAATTTGCGACTGCCCCTTTTGTGAATTCGCTTATCCACATAAAATTCTTTGTACACCCATTTACCCATGGTAGACCCCTTATCTGTGGTTTTAAATGCAAGGAGAAACCAACTTTACAAAATGCAAAAGAAAGAAAGAAAAGTACTCTGAAATGAAGTTCAAAAAAGGAAGGTGTCCATGACGGATTTCCTGCAGTAGAAAGTACACACAGTGTGTATGTGCCTGCCGTAGTTTGTGTGTGGGTGTTACTTGTTACTGTGATTTAATTCCGGATCACAGTCCATTTCCACTCTCAAGTAAAGAACTGTAACTGTGACAAATTTGACATTTTTGTTATATTGTTTTATTAAATAATTTCTCAAGTAAATTTCTATTTATTAAAACATGGTTTTAGTTGCCTGTGATCCTTTATACATGTAAAATTTAGATGCCCTGAAGTTATCTAATTACCTCCATTCTAACGTATATTTGTCATTCACAACTGTGCTATTTGTGAAGTTTTCACGGGAACATAAACACTGTGAATGGCAGGATGGTACAGCACTTTTATTTGTACCTTTAAATCCCATACCTTGTTGCAAATGCTGCATGCATTCAGGTTGACTGCCCTTAATTTGGTCTTTTTGAAATTCTAAGCCAAGTTGATGCTCGCCTGCCTTCTAATTTTGCTTTCTGCTTTTCTATTTCCTGCTACCAGCTTTACTTCCTTCCAATTTGAGCTAATCATTAAGTTCCCACCCTCCTGACAAACTAATTCAAACTCTCCCCAACAGCAGTAGAGAATCTCTCTGCATCAATATTTGTCCCAGCTCTGTTAAGGTGTTACCCATCCTTAGTGTACATGCCTGACTGTAGTAGTGAGCCCCTTTAAGGGGCGAGGGTTTGGAGCGTCATGTGACCCATTAGGTCAATTGGACCAAATAGCACAAATCCTCAAACTGAACACGGGCTCTCCCAGACAGTCTGGAGACTGGAGTCAAAGTAGATCTAGATCACTCTCTGGACGTAGTTTCTTTACTGGTAATAGTTTTTTTAAGTACTTCACTTGGTGGTCACCATTCTTTCCAAGATATTACATTTAACAATGAGGATCAATGGAGTACTTTCCATTTGCATGGAGAACTGCAGGGCAGACATTATGTATAAGTTGTCGGAAGCACATCTATTCAGCAGCCAATTAGTTTTCTAAATGCCCTTATTTGGAAATTTTGAGCCATTTGACACTAATTTGGAGGATTGGGTTCATTATGTTGAATGCCTGGGATACTTTTTTAAAGCTAACAAAGTGGGGAGGAGAGGGGGGGGGGGGGAAGAGAAGCAGAGGGTAATTCTGTTAACAGCCTGCATTGCCCAAACCAATAGGTTGATAAGGAGCTCGACTTCTCCGGATACCCCTGACACGAAAACCTTTGAAGAGCTCACAGAAATAGTAAAGGGGCATTGTCATCCAAAGCCCTCGATGACTATGCAGAGATATAAATTTAATTTGAAGGCAAGAGCCCCCAGGCAGGTGATAGCAGTTTTCGTGCAAGGCAAAAGCTGAACATTATGAATTTGGGTCTGCCCTTAATGAGATGTTGAGAGACTGGCTGATGTGTGGGGTGAGTAATACTGCCATACAGAAGAAACTGTTGGCAGAAACATAAATAACCCTAAAGGAAGCATTGGAAATTACCCTTGCTATGGAAAGTGCAGAAAAAGGCGCAATGGAATTTCAAGATGCGTAAGCTGGCGGGGTCCACAAGTTTGGAGGGAAACTGCTAATGGGAATAGTGCCAAGGTTATAGGTTTAATGAGCCAAGAACTACAGAACCAGAGAGAGTGCAGAGGTATACAGGATTCAGCCTATAAACCAAGAACTGTGAAAAGCACAATCAGTGTGGGGGAGCCCATCCCCAGCAGAAGTGGAGTTCTGGGAAGGTGTGTGTTATGTCTGTGGCAGAAGGGACACATAAGCAGCAAGTTCAGGACTAAACAGGTGCTAGAGGAAAAAAATCAGGCTCCAGTGCACAGCATTGAGAGTAATTCTGAAGAAATAGCTGATGTATATGAGCTGAATAATATCAAAGTGAGGAAAGTGGCTCCCATTACAATCATATTGATGGTTAACAGTCATCCATTGGCAATGGAGGTCAACACCAGAGCCTCCACCTCAGTAATCGGAAAACAAACGTGGCGAAACCTACAGGGAGAGGTCCAGCCCCTGAGGTTAAAAATCACAGCAGCCATCGTATACGAAAGAGACTATATGGATTTTAGGAACAACAACAGCATCTGTCAGTTACAGACAGCATTCTGCCCAACTGTCTTTATTAAGGGTCCAAGGGCCAAGCTTGATGGGACAAGATTGGCTTCAGGAAATAAAATTGAATTGGCTAGAAATTTTCAAAATTCAAGTAGGAGACCTACATGACGTCCTTAAGGTCAAATACTAAAGAAGCATCCAGATCACTTGAGAAGAAGGGAAGCACATAGTGATGCAGTGGGGCAGTCTGCTGTGAGTGTGCCTGTCGGTGATGTTGAAAGCAGTATGGACACAAGTCACTCTGAGGAAGGGTTGAGTAGTGATCCTGTGGGAAATGGAGAAGTGATCTGCACCAGTGCACCTTTACAAATTGGAAGTCCAATTTCTGGAAGTGAAACTGAATCTGCCCCTTGAGGAGGCACTTCCTGTTAAACTGCGTCAATCCAAAAGGGACAGGAAGTCCCCCAACAGACTGACTTTATAATGAATGGTGCTAAAAAAAATAATTTATGGTGTTGTAAATAGTTTAACTTTTGATGGTATGTGTTACAAAAGGTACTTAAAGGGGGAGGGATGTAGTAACGAACCCCCTTAAGGGGTGAGGTTTTGGCAGGCCATGTGACCCATTCTGCCAATCAGACCGAAGTGGCGGATCCTGGAGCTAAGTGTGGGCTCCCCTAGGCAGTCTTGGAGCCAGAGACAAAATAATCAGTAACATCTAGTTCACTCTCTGTATATAGTCTTTTCTATTGTTAATAAATATTTATTTTTGTTACTCCACTTGGTGGTCACCACTCATTCCAAGATCTTACACTGACTAACTCATGTCCTCACTCTGCAGACCAAACAGTACTGAGGAAGGCCTATGATTATTCTTTGCGAAAAATACCTGATTCAAGCTTCTGAAACACAATTTAAACTAGCTATGTATTTATCTAGCTGCAGCTGCTCCCAGACAGCTTGTATATCCTTAAGGTTGGAATTAAACCTTAACTTAAGGATTTGATTTGATTTATTATTGTCGAATGTCTTAGTATACAGTGAAAAGTATTGTTTCTTGCGTGCTATACAGACAAAGCATACTGTACATAGAGAAGGAAAGGATCGAGTTCAGAATGTAATGTTACAGTCATGGCTAGGGTATAGAAAAAGATCAACTTAATACGAGGTAGGTCCATTCAAAAGTCTGATGGCAGCAGGGAAGAAACTGTTCTTGAGTCGGTTGGTACGTGTCCTCAGACTTTTGAATCATTTTCCCGATGGAAGAAGGTGGAAGAGAATATGTCCAGAGTGAGTAGGGTCCTTAATTATGCTGGCTGCTTTTCTGAGGCAGTGGGAAGTGTAGGCAGAATCAATGAATGGGAGGCTGGTTTGCGTGAGTGATCTTTAGTTAATTTAAAGAAAAAAGTTAGACTTTGGATAGAATTTAACATTTAAAACCCCCTCAATCACCAGACTCATCAGTTCTCAGTGCAGGTCACGGGGGAGGTCATGGTAGGGAATCAATGAGTCTTAAGGGGACATTGTGGAGGTCCTGGGGAGTTGAGGTTGGAGATCAGGTAGTTTGAGAAGAGATGGGATGTTGGCCATTCATGGTGTCTGTGAAAAGCTTTGCTTGCCAGACCTGGAGTAAACACTCTCACTGCTCCCGGCCCACAAGCAATGCTGTTCTGACATATACCATAAGGATCTCAACTCATCTCACCTTCTTCGTGGTAGGAAGCTCTGGAAAACATGGTCAACATTATTTAAAAATAAATCTAATATTAGATTGGAAGCACACTGCCTCCTTAAAAGATTTATTGACCCATACAGTTTTCTGGGATCAGATGGATGGCTGTCTGCTGTCCAATGCTCTCCCGGCAAAACTGGATGTGGGTGGTTTCGAGTTGGGTATGTAGCTTTCCATTTTTTTGCACTTTTCACCTGTTCCTGGGGATTAAGGTTACACCAATTGTTTTTCTATTTTATAGGCAGACATTGAATATGTATTATATCGTTGCTAAATAGATTCAACCAATGTTACTAATGAAGGGCATGCAATCTGCCAGAGGGATTACTGCTGCAACAAAATAAATCATTTGGTGCATACAGCAGGAAGTGTAGTCCTCTTGACTAATGGATTAAATCTCCTCATTCACTATGTGGATAGGCACTTACATTAATTTGGAAGAAACTTTCACTCGATTTGGGTATGGGGATTCAGAGATATATATGTTCATGACCACATGAAATATGGGAATTTTATTTTGGTTTTAGTGCCATTGCATTGATGGCCTACTCGTATTGAATAACATTATTTCTTCGTCAGTGTGTGACGAACTGAAATATTTTCACTATTTGGTGTTACGCTTACTCATTTATTCTGCACCTGCCAATGTCTAGTAATCAACTTCAGATTATTTCACTGTAGCTCTTCAGTAATGCCACTCCAACCATCCTTAATGCTGTGTGGCTGATGTACCAAACATCTGCTGTCAGTTGACATGGACAATTGCAAAGGACAAATGGGCTGCTCCAAAAAGTATTTATTTATTTTTTAAAAATTAAAAAAAAACTCTTTAGTTGGTTCCTTTTCATTGCTAGAGTTGATCTTGAAACATAGGCCGGAATCCTCCAGCCATTCATGCCCCATCGTTGCTGCCAGCAAGGACAGAGAATTTGACATTCAGCCAAATCTCCATTCACTGCAGTGGGACCAGAGAATCCTGCTGGCAGGAACAGCTGGAGAATCCTGCCCATAGAAACATAGAAAATAGGATCAGGAGTGGGTCATTCGGCCCTTTGCTCCACTGTTCAGTATGTTCATGGCTGATCATTCAATTCAATAATATAAAAACAAAATACTGCATATGCTGGAATCAGAAACAAAAACGGAAAAATGCTGGAAAATCTCAGCAGGTCTGACAGCATCTGTAGAGAGAGAGTAGAGCCAACATTTCGAGTCTAGATGATCCTTCGCCAACACAATAGCCTGATCCCACCTTCCACCCCACCAAATTCTTTGATTCCTTTTACCCTAAGAGCTATGTCCAACTCCTGCTAGAAAATATACAATGTTTTAGCCTCAACTGCTTCCTGTGGTAGTGAATTCCACAGGCCCATCACTCTCTGGGTTAAGAAACGGAGAGAAGAATTCATACCAATGGCTGGACTAAAAAGGAACTTATTTCCAACCGCTCTGATGAAACACATGATCATACTTCCTTGTTTACATGAGTTTCAGGCATAAAGAAAGAGTTGGACTTATAAAGCACTTCCACAACCACAGGACATCCTAAAGCACTTTACAGCCAGTGAAACACTTTAAGCATTAAGGGTAGGCACTGTTCTAATGCAGGCAATGCTGCTGCCAATTTTCCCCAGAGCAAACTCCCCACAAAGAGCACTGTGAAAATGAACAGATAATCTCTTCATTAAGCTGTTGATTGAGAGATAAACATTGATCATGGCACCAGGGATAACTCCCCTACTCTACTTCAAAATAATGCGACCAAGACTTTTACACTCACATGGGTGAGCAGGCAGGGCCTCATAGTTTAACATCTCATCCAAACAATAGTACTTCTAATAGTGTATGTCTCTATCAACATTACATTGGATTGATGGCCTTGCTTTTTGAACTCAGGTCTCTGCAGTAGGACTTGAACCCATAACCTTTGGGCTCAGAGATAAAAGTGCTATCAACTGAGCCACAGCTTAAACAACAACCAAATGCCAAACTGTAGGACTGAATTTTCCTGACCCATTGGAAACAGGCTATAAGGTGAGAGGGCTGGCAATAGGGCAAGGAAAGCGGAGTCCCACATCTTCCCATCACCACAGCATATAGTCAACAATGGGAGCTTTAGAGGTGCAGCTGCCCATTGGGTGGTCAACCTTTTTATTAAATTCATTCATGGGATATGGGCATCACTGGATGCCAGCATTTATTGCCCAACCCTAGTTACCCTTGGAGGACAGTTGAGAGTCAACCATATTGCTGTGGCTCTGTTGAGAGTCAACCACACTGCTGTGGCTTTGGAGTCACATGTAGGCCAGACCAGGCAAGGATGGCAGATTTCCTTCGCTAAAGGACATTAGTGAACCAGATGGGTTTTTCTGACAATCGACAATGGTTTCATGGTCATCAGTAGATTCGTAATTCCAGGTACTTTTTTTTATTGAATTCAAATTCCACCAGCTGTGGTGGGATTTGAACCCGGGTCCCCAGAACATTAGCTGAGTTTCTGGATTAGTAGCTAGTGATAATACCACGAGGCCATCGGCTCCCTACAAGCCACATAACAGTCCAATTACAGGCGACTTCCCACACGTGGGCAACTAGTGGCCTCCCATTGTGCTTTTGCTGGGGCTCTCCCTGAAAGGCGTTCCATGGCTGATGCAGGGGGCCCCTGAAGCAATGGCTGCCTCTGCACCCAACGCGTCCACAACAACATCATTTGCACCACCAATTGCTGGGGACTGCCTGCCCAGAAAATAACCTACCTGTTTTTTGATGTCTCAGGGCTATTGAGATCCTGTCATTCTGGAGTTTCAGTCTCAGGATTGGCCATCAGGAGTGGAGGCACAGCTGATACTGCTGAACAGACAATCCTCTGACTGGGCTGGCAGCTCTTTGGGGTGGGACAACATCCTCAATGGGATAGTGGCCCTGGTGGCAGTCTGTTAATTGGCAGAAAAATGCCATCCTAGGGTCCTGACACCTGCCAGAGTTAGATCATCTTCTGCTTTCAGTTCCGACGGCAGGACTTCAAGGTCATCTGAAAAACTAAGCCCATAATCTTAATATTTATGAAAAGAAGATATCTGTACAGGTAACTGGGCTTCAATCACTTTTTCAAATGACAATTTACAATAAAATACAGGAATGCATAGCTTTGAAACACACAACTTGTGAGAATGAAATGCAGGAGAAATTGGTCCCCAACAGACTCAATTGCTGGACGAGGAGTGTAGTGGAAGGTTGTGTGGGACTGCAGTCTCCCTGAGTCCAATCCTAGCACCGCCCCCTCTGGCTCTCCTTCCTTCTCAAAAGGGGACTGTCTGGCAAATTGCTGAGGGGCCAGAATATGCAGTCAATACCTGTTTTAGGATGCAGGTACCAAATTCCATGCATGCCCCACTCAGTGTCTACAGTATGTGGCCTAAACAGCAATAATTTTAAAGATTGCTAGATTAACCTCTTTAATTTACCTTAATGGGGAGTCAAGAGGAGTCTGAGAGCTCCTCCCGCCTTCATTGCAATTGTGCTGGACCCCTCAAATTTGCCTTCCCTCCGACCACCACCCACATTCCCCCCATGCATCCCCCGACCTGATACCTGTGGATTGGCTCTATGTCAGAGTTGATCAAAATTGCCAACCATTCCTATGTAGATTAGACACAACGATAAATGCCAATAATATTTGGGCTTTCATCTTGCGTTGAGTGTTGTAAGCATGCTGCCATTTTGCCCCAATTTTCCAGCCAATATCAAGCAAGTGAGCACACGTGAAAAGTACTTAATTGGCTGTAAAACACTTTGGGACATCCTGTGGTTATGAAAGGTGCTTTTTTATTGTTTGGAGCGATGCTTTTCTGCACTGTTGTCTTTTCAGTCCACAGTCATGTGACTTCTGAGGCAATATTTGTTGAAACAGAGGATTAAGGCAAAAGCCATTTTAAGCACCACATGGATGGTGTCAGAAGTTTGTAGTTAAGATTGAATGGATTTTGGCAGCTGTAAGAGAACCAGCTGCTGTTAAAAAACAACAGATAATAATTAAAACTTCAGTCTGCAAATTTGTACAGGATATTGACTGCTGGTTGAGTGAGTATGGCTTTGAATATTCCAGTACTGGTTCCTTTGGAGATGAAGGCAGATGTGAGAATGAAGTGGAAATACGTCCAGTCACAATGACAAGGCAATTAAATTGTCATTGAGTTAAACAAGAAATCTAAACGAACAAAAATAACAAAGAGGGATTTAGGTGTCCTCGTGCATAAATCACAAACAGCTAGCAAGCAAGTTCAGCAGGTGATAGAAAAGGCAAATGGAATGTTGGCCTTTATTTCAAAGGGATTGGAAAATAGGGAAGTCTGACTAAAACTATATCATGATGTGGAGATGCCAGCGTTGGACTGGGGTAAACACAGTAACAGTTTTAACAACACCAGGTTAAAGTCCAACAGGTTTATTTGGTATTTGCTTATGGTATTTGCTCCCAAATAAACCTGTTGGACTTTAACCTGGTGTTGTTAAAACTGTTACTAAAAGTATATAAGGCATGAGTTAGACTACACTTGAAGCACTGTGAACAATGCTTTTTTAGCTCAGTGGGCCAGGAGACTCTAGTGGCGGCCGATTTGCGTGATTCCCACTGGACGTCCGGGCCTCCACGCATCTCCCAGTGCCATATTTCCGGTGCCGTCAACTCCGTCAAATCAGCCCGGAGCTGCCTAATATATGCAGCATCTCATTTAAATCTATTTTGAATCTCATTAGCGGGCCTGCGACTGAAGTCTCCAAGTGCTTCAAACTGTATTTTACCCTCAACCACACCAAAGAGTAGAAAATCAGTCTTTTAAAATGTTGGAGGTCTTGAAGGCCCAGTTTAAACTCTCTACTCATGTTATGAATATTTTCAGCAGCAGAGCTCAGGAAGACGGGGAGAATATTGATCTGTATGTGACCGCACTGAGATGTCTAGATGATCAGAGATAGGATTATCATAGGGACAATTAAGAGATCCCATTGTACGAGTGCAGAGAAAGGAGAAACTTACTCGCAAGAAAGCTATTGATGTTCAGAAGCTCTGAAAGGATTAATCATCAGCTGCAGAGTATTGATGGGAGAACTGATGAGACGTTACACTCTGCTGAGAGACAGTCCACATTTTCCAAGCTCAAGATAATGGATAAACTAAAAAACTATTTACAAAAGGGTCAGCAAAAAGATCAAGGCCAGAGAGCTGGATGTAAATATTGCAGAGACAAAAAAGAAAAGGAAGCAAGCCCAGAGTGGGGAAAGCTGTGTTCGACCTGCAGGAAGCTGAATCAGTCTGCACACAAGTGTTTTACTGGAAAGATGTAAAGCAAGCCTTTGAAGATGATTGCTGGAGGGATGTCAGACAATGATGCTGACAAATCACTCTACACCCGAGAACAGCTTGGTGCCGTCAAGTCTGAAGGTAAAAATGGTTTGTGACTTATGGAACGATGACTGCAGAAAGAGAGCACCACATTAATGTGAAGTGTCAGATGGTCACCAGTGTAATGTGCAGCATCATGAGATTCGCATCTGAAGATGGCTGGGCCTAGGACACTATCCTGAGGAACTCCTGCAGTGATGTCCTGGGACTGAGATGATTGACCTCCAAAATGACAACCATCTTCCTTCATACTCGGTATGACTCCAACCAGCAGAGGGTTTTCTCCCTGATTCCTATTGACTCCAGTTTTGCTCATGCTCCTAAATGACACATTTGATCAAATGCTGCTTTGATGTCAAGGGCACTGACTCTCACCCCATCTCTTTTGCCCACGTTTGGACTAAGTCTATAACAATGTTAGAAGCTGAGCAGCCCTGGTGGAAGCCAAACTAAGCTTCAGTGAATGGTTATTGTTGAGTAAATGCCACCTGATAGCAATGTTGATGACCCCTTCCATTGCTTTGTTGATGGGGTGGTAATTGGACATGTTGGATTTGTCCTTCTTTTTGTGTACAGCACATACTGGACCATTTTCTACATTACAGGGTAGATGCCAGTGTTGTATTTGTGCTGGAACAGCTTGCACAATGAGATTAAAAACTGCGTGAGCAATGAAATTAAGGGCCACATCAGCTTGTGCTGTGCTTGTAAGGAACATCAAGCTAAGCAGTCAATGGAACAGTTCATGACTCATGACATCCCACAAAACACCAGAAAGAATGAAGAGATTTTCTATTCGTGTGTGATGACTTTCCTTGAAAGACCATGGATATGGGTCCCATGTAATTGTGAATGATGGTGCATGCAATTTGTTTTTTCCTTTCATGAAAAGGGGGATGTTTGAAATTGCCTTTTTAGTACTATGGCTTGTCAATTATGTGAACTCTGGGATTATCTGGTAAAACAAAGAATGAGGCAGAAGCCACTTTTGTTGTGTTTTTATAATGACATAAAAGCGCTCATTAGCAATTGTATAAATATAAAAACTCATCAGTACAGAGTTGTGTGTGTGTTGCTCTGCACTAATCAAAAGCAAAACTAAAACTGGATTGCTTTCTTGTGATGTTATGTTCCCACCCATTAAAGGCATATTACAACAATTTTAAGCATCAGATGAAATGATAATCACAAGTATTTTGGGGTGATTAATTAGAAGGAAAAATAGTCTGTCCCCATTTTTATTTGGAGAGTAATTTCATTTCCTCCTCCTTCACCCCTGGACATCTCATGCATTCTATTCATAGTGTTGGTGAAACTCACCTGCAATTTATTCCAGTTGCTGGTATTGCAATTTTTTTCCAGTTTATATCATGGGATGGATTTGTAAACCAGCGCATACACACATACCACATTTAATCACTTAATTTGCAAGTGACAAGATTGCACACAATTTACTTTAATTAGGAAGAGAGACTTGCTATTTGTTCTCCAGAAAACAAAAAAAGAAAAAATAAAGTTTACTTGGAGATAAATAAATTAATGATGGTGCAGATTTTTTCCTGATGTGAGCAGATCCAGCTGAGAGTCTTTGGTATAATATATATGAGTTATGCAGGCCTGACCACAGTGAAACCTCTGGGTGCAGCCCTAACTAAATATTCAATGCGAGCTTCCAATATTCAATACTTCAGTTGCTAGGAGCTTATGGATTCCAAAGTGTGATATCCATTACTGTAGAAGCTAATTAAAGTGAAGGGACCTTTAGGATACAACTTTTTTTTGAAGGGTGTCATACTTTGTTGGCATAACGAAACAGCACAATTTTTGCTCTTTAATCAGAAGAAAACTTTGTGGAGCAATGTGCTAATTTGAGGAGTGTGCTGACTTGAAAAGATTGCTAATGGAATATTCAATGAGGAGAAGGCTATTTTGAGGAGCTGATGCAAAGTGATGGGAATGCTTAATATATAACAGTTTTTTGTATCTTTAAAATAATTATTTTCGTATTTAAATCTTAAAACAGTTCGCTACTAACAGGGTGGAATCTTGTGCCCTCCCCTGTGATGAGTTTGGCAACAGGGGGTATTTAATCAGGTGGGAGATTGTCAGGCAGGGACTCCACCACTGTTGCTTCATTTACATCCATGATTGGAAGGCAATTAATGCCCACTTACTGGGTTCATCCCACCACTACTGTGGGTGGAACATCCACCCCTCAGGGCCAATCCAATATTGGACAGAATCTCGTGAAGGTGAAGAAGGTCTTGGTCACTGGCTGAAGAGCTGGTGAGATCCTTTCATTGCCTATGTAGAGGCCAGCCTTTCCTTGTGTCACTTAGGCGCTTGACAGACCAGTAGTGGGCATTATCCTGAGACTGAAGTCCTGTCTGCTGAGATCTGTTGACCAATTAAAGTCCATTGGATGAGGGATGATATGGTACAGTACTTAGGTGCTTTATCCCACTGAAATTCATGGAACTTTCAAATTTGGCATTTGTGAAAGCAGTTTCGTTATCTGATATGTGTACTTCAGGTACTGCATGAGACACAAAACACTGGCAAAGTTTCTTGACTGTGATACATGTGTTGTGAATTTCATCTCAATTACCTCTATCCATTTGAAGTAGGTGTTAACTATCTAGTGGGAACCAACGATGGTTCACCACATTCACCCCTCCTTGAAAACAAAGGCCGGTGGGGTACAAAAACAGAATAATTTGTCATCAGTCTATAAGGTCAGACGGTCAGGGGGACCGCACCGTCGTTGTGACCTCCTCAATACCGGCGGTGACACCGGAGTAGGCACTTGCGGTGGCGTTCTCCCCAAGGCGATGTCCAGCTGTTCCTCCACAGACTCACGGGCCGGTTGACCCTGAGGTGACGGTAATCCATGGAGTTCCGACATGCCCTGAAGTGGCGACCATCCTCTGGACTCAGGCAAGCTGAACACGGGAGTAAAAGGGTTAAGTAATGGTCCCAATGCTGCCCGCGCCGTGTCCGGGGGGGAAACAAGAGTTATGGGGTTTGTAACAGAGGGTATGGGAGCGACAGGGGTTGCTACGTCCCCTGCTGGCGCCAGGTCTCGGATCGAGACCGTGTCCTCTCGCCCGTCAGGGTATGCCACATAGGCATACTGAGGGTTGGCGTGGAGGAGATGGACCTGTTCGGCCAATGGGTCGGACTTGCGGGCCCTTACATGTCGCCGCAGGAGGACAGGTCCTGAGTACGTCAACCAAGACGGTAATGAGGTCCCCGAGGAAGACTTCCGAGGGAATGAAAACATCCTGTCAATGGGGAGTAGCATTGGTTGCCGTACACAGGAGGGAGCGAATAGAATGGAGCGCATCAGGGAGCACCTCTTGCCAACGGGAGACTGGAAGGCTTTTTGACTTCAACGCCAGTAAGACAGCCTTCCAGACTGTAGCATTCTCACGTTCCACCTGTCCGTTACCCCTAGGGTTGTAGCTCGTGGTCCTACTAGAGGCAATCCCGTATGAGAGCAGGTATTGCCTCAAGTCATCGCTCATGAACGACGAGCCTCTGTCGCTGTGAATGTAGCTGGGGTACCCGAACAGGGTAAAAAGATCACGGAATGCCTTGATAACCGTGGCAGCGGATGTATCAGAGCAGGGAACAACAAAAGGGAATCTAGAGTACTCGCCAATGATGTTGAGGAAGTACACATTCCGATCTGTTGAGGGAAGGGGGCCCTTAACAGCAGTGGCCCCTGTTTTGGGGCCACTGCTGTTTGTAATATTTATTAATGATCTGGATGAGGGTATAGTTGGGTGGATTAGCAAATTTGCTGATGACACCAAAGTCGGTGGTGTGGTAGACAGTGAGGAAGGGTGTCGTAGTTTGCAGGAAGACTTAGACAGGTTGCAAAGTTGGGCCGAGAGGTGGCGGATGGAGTTTAATGCGGAGAAGTGTGAGGTAATTCACTTTGGTAGGAATAACAGATGTGTTGAGTATAGGGCTAACGGGAGGACTTTGAATAGTGTGGAGGAGCAGAGGGATCTAGGTGTATGTGTGCATAGATCCCTGAAAGTTGGGAATCAAGTAGATAAGGTTGTTAAGAAGGCATATGGTGTCTTGGCGTTTATTGGTAGGGGGATTGAATTTAGGAGTCGTAGCGTTATGTTGCAACTGTACACAACTCTGGTGCGGCCGCACTTGGAGTACTGTGTTCAGTTCTGGTCCCCACATTACAGGAAGGATGTGGAGGCTTTGGAGAGGGTGCAGAGGAGGTTTACCAGGATGTTGCCTGGTATGGAGGGGAGATCCTATGAGGAGAGGCTGAGGGATTTGGGATTGTTTTCGCTGGAAAGGCGGCGGCTAAGAGGGGATCTTATTGAAACATATAAGATGATTAGAGGTTTAGATAGGGTGGATAGTGATAGCCTTTTTCCTCTGATGGAGAAATCCAGCACGAGGGGGCATGGCTTTAAATTGAGGGGGGGTAGTTATAGAACCGATGTCAGGGGTAGGTTCTTTACCCAGAGGGTGGTGAGGGATTGGAATGCCCTGCCAGCATCAGTAGTAAATGCGCCTAGTTTGGGGGCGTTTAAGAGATCCGTAGATAGGTTCATGGACGAAAAGAAATTGGTTTAGGTTGGAGGGTCACAGTTTTTTTTTTTAACTGGTCGGTGCAACATCGTGGGCCGAAGGGCCTGTTCTGCGCTGTAATGTTCTATGTTCTATGTTCTATGTTCTAAAATCGACACTCAGTCTCTCGAAGGGACGAGTGGCCTTGACTAAATGTGCCCGGTCAGGTCGGTAAAAGTGCGGTTTGCATTCTGCGCATACCCGACAGCTTCTTGTTATGGACCTGACGTCCTCCACCGAGTAGGGCAGATTGCGGGCTTTTATAAAGTGGTAGAGCCGAGTGACCCCAGGATGACATAAGTCATTATGGAGAGCCTGCAAACGGTCCTCCTGTATACCGGCGCATGTTCCACGCGAGAAGGCATCCGAGGGCTCATTGAGTTTCCCTGGACGATACATGATGTCATAGTTATAGGTGGAGAGTTCAATTCTCCACCGCAAGATCTTGTCATTCTTGATCTTGCCCCTCTGCGTGTTATTAAACATGAACGCCACGGACCGCTGGTCCGTGATCAGGGTGAACCGTTTTCCCGCCAAGTAATGGCGCCAGTGCCTGACGGCCTCCACAATGGCCTGGGCCTCCTTTTCCACCGCTGAATGCCCGAATTTCGGGGCCTTGGAGGGTGCGGGAAAAAAATGCGACGGGCCTGCCCGCCTGGTTAAGTGTGGCGGCCAGGGCGAAATCAGATGCATCGCTCTCCACCTGAAAGGGGATGGACTCATCAACCGCGTGGATCGTAGCTTTCGCAATGTCGGCTTTTAATTTATCAAAGGCCAATCGGGCCTCTGGCGTTAGGGGAAAAGTAGTGGAATGCCAATTGGCTTTGTCCGCGTAATTGGGAACCCACTGCGCATAATAAGAGAAGAAGCCTAAGCATCTTCTCAGTGCTTTTGCACTAGTGGGCAGGGGAAGTTCAGAAAGGGGGCGCATACGGTCTGGATCAGGGCCAATGACCCCGTTTTCCATCACGTATCCTAGGATGGCTAAACGGTGCGTACGAAACACACACTTCTCCCTGTTGTAGGTCAGGTTCAGGCGAGATGCAGTGCGTAGGAAATTCAGGAGATTTGTGTCGTGGTCCTGCTGGTCATGGCCGCAGATGGTGACATTATCCAGGTACGGGAAATCATAGAAATCATAGAAATCATAGAAACCCTACAGTGCAGAAGGAGGCCATTCGGCCCATCGAGTCTGCACCGACCACAATCCCACCCAGGCCCTACCCCCACATATTTTACCCGCTAATCCCTCTAACCTACACATCCCAGGACTCTAAGGGGCAATTTTTTAACCTGGCCAATCAACCTAACCCGCACATCTTTGGACTGTGGGAGGAAACCGGAGCACCCGGAGGAAACCCACGCAGACACGAGGAGAATGTGCAAACTCCACACAGACAGTGACCCGAGCCGGGAATCGAACCCGGGACCCTGGAGCTGTGAAGCAGCAGTGCTAACCACTGTGCTACCGTGCCGCCCAGGTAGCCCGCAGCCCGTTCTGGTCCACCATTCGGCCCATAGCACGCTGGAAGACAGAAACCCCATTGGTGACACCAAAGGGAACCCTGAGAAAGTGATACAAGCGACCATCCGCCTCAAAAGCCGTGTATTATCGGTCCTCTGGGCGAATGGGGAGTTGGTAGTAGGCAGACTTGAGGTCTATGGTGGAGAACACCCGGTACTGCGCAATCTGATTGACCATGTCAGATATGCGCGGGAGGGGATATGCATCCAGCTGCGTGTATCGATTAATGGTCTGACTATAGTCAATGACCATCCGGGGTTTGTTCCCGCTCTTGACCACCATGACCTGTGCTCTCCACAGACTCGCGCTGGGTTGTATGATCCTTTCTTTGAGGAGCCGCTGAACCTCAGATCGAATGAAGATCCGATCCTCAGCGCTGTAACGCCTACTCTTAGTCGCAATGGGCTTGCAGCCTGGCACAAGATTCTGGAACAGGGAGGGTGTGGTGATCTTCAGCGTCGAGAGGCTACAGGCAATTTGAAGCCTGGGCAATTTGGAGGCTGCTGCTGTTCTCCCACTGAAAGCGAAGGGAGTGGCCCACCATTCTGTAGTGTTACACTCCTCAAGTGGACCATGAAGTTTAGTCCGAGAAGTATTGGCGCGCAAAGGTGCGGCAACACTAGAAGCTTGAAACGCTCGTAAACTGTGCCTTGCACCGTTAAAGTTACCACGCAACTCCCTAGCACGGTGACAGACCGGGACCTTGATGCCATAGAAATTGTCTGTTTGACAGGTTGAATCCGGAGTCCACACCGCTTCACAGCGTCTGGGTGGATAAAGCTCTCAGTGCTCCCGCTGTCAAACAGACAATAAATAAAGTGGTCATTTACCCGAATGTCCATCATAGCTTTGTCAAGTCTATGAGGCTTGGCCTGGTCCAGGATGATCGACGCCACTGTTGGTTCGTGAGCGCCACTGCAGGCAGCTGAAATTGACGAGGATGACCCCTGCTGGTCGTTTGCGGTCGGTGCCAACCAACATGGCCGCTCCCATAGGTCGCACGTGGGTGATGGCGCCAAACTCAGCGACCCCTGGTGGTCACACATCTCCGACTCCGTCGACCTTAATGGCGTCGTCCTGGCCTCGCACGTGGACGAAACCCTCGACGATTTCGACGACGAAGGACCGGGCTCTGAGGAATCGCAGGCTGCACTGCTGTTCCTCGATTTAGATCGGCACACTTTCAAATAGTGCCCCTTCTTACCGCAGGCGGAGCACAACACAGCTTTAGCGGGACATCATTGCCAAGTATGCTTCGTTCCCCCACAGAAGTAACACCGCGGGCCGCCCGGAGCTGCTGCCATTGTCTGGCCCGAGTGTGAGCACGCCATTACGCAGCATTTCAAACCCGAGGGACGAGGAGGGATTGGCGACTGCTCCTGCCACGTTGTCTCCACGTGGTCTTCAGGATACAATACTAGGCTTTTGGAGGCCGTCTCCAGCATCTCCGCTAGTTCTATTGCCTGGGTAAGGTCAAGGTTACCTTTCTCCAGTAGTATGAGTCGAATGTACGACGATTCGACTCCCGCCACAAACACATCTTGGGCAAGGTCGTTCATACTCTGCTCAGCTGACACAGCTTTGCAGTTACAGCCCCTGGCTAGCTGTAGGAGCTCGTTCACGTATTCCTCCATCGTTTCGCCAGACTGCCGTCGTCGAGTGGCTAAGAGGCAACGAGCGTGTATTTCGTTGGGCGGTTTAATATAACGCTTCTTCAGAAGCTCGAGGGCCTTTGTGTAATCGGTGGCCGCACGGATCGTGAGGTAGACAGTGTCGCTTACCCTCGCATGGAGGACCCGGAGTCTGTCATCATCTGTGGTGACCGCTGCGGAGGCTGCCAGGTAGTCCTCGAAACACTTCAGCCAGTGGTCGAAGGTGTTAGAGGCGCCCACCGCACGTGGATCTAGTTTAAGGCGTTCAGGCTTCAGTATCTGCTCCATACTCTCTTTTTTTTTCTTCGACGAGAGTTTATTTACAGCAAATAAAATTGATGCGCGTTATCATACACGAGGCTTGATGCTCAGGAAATAAAGGCTTTTATTTGCTGTAACAAGGCAGCTACCAATTATATACACGATCCCAGACTGAGGGGTCCCAGCCAGAGCAGGGACCTTTATACCTCTCCCAGGAGGCGGAGCCCGACTGGGATGTACCACAATACTACAATACAAAGGTGTAACAACCCCACCCTAACCCCAACAGCAACAAGTAGAACAACCCATCCCTAACCCAACAGCAACATATATACATACTTGTAGTACTGGCCAGACCCTGGCTCAATACTATCTAGTGGGAACCAACGATGGTTCACCACACTCATGAACAAGGACACCCAGGTCCCTCTGCACCAGAGCACCCCGAAGTCTCTCCCCATTTAGGTCATAAGTCGCCTTCCCATTTTTCCAACTAAAATGCCACAAAAGCCGTTTGAAGTGGTCATATTTATTTGGTTATCCTTTTAGTTGGCTTTCTTAGTGAAAAATACTTGTATGTAAAGGGCAGCACCAGGCTACAAAACATTTCGTAATATTAAAAGCAAAATACTGCAGATGCAGGAAATCTGAAACAGAAAATACTGGAAAAACCAGCAGGCCTGGCAGCATCCGTGGAGAGGAAAGAAAGAGAATCATACAGACTCAAAACATTCACCATGTTTCTCTCTCCACAGATGCTGCCAAACCGACTGTGTTTTTTCCTGCATTTTCTGTTTAATATTTCACCTGCATTGCCTTTATCATCAGACTATGATGTGACATTCATGAGACTTCTAAGCAACTATAAATACCACTATCAATCAACTATTTAATTCATAGACTTGATAGGAATAGAGTTTCATATGTGACCAAACCAAAATGAAATATCCATTTGAAGTCAAGCAATGTTGACTCCGGACCCCATGAAGTCTCATGGCTTCAGGTTAAACATGGGCAAGGAAACTTACTGGTTACCATGTACCGTCCTCCTTTGGCTGATGAATCAGTGTTCCTCCATGTTGAACAACACTTGGAGGAAGCACTGAGTGTGGCAAGGGCACAAAATGTACTCTGGCTGGGAGATTTCAATGTCCACCACCAAGAGTGGCTCGGCAGCAGCACGGCTGATCGAGCTGGTCGGGCCCCGAAGGATATAACTGCTGGACTCAGTCTCCAGCAAGTGATGAAGGAACAAACAAGAGGAAATAACATCCTTGACCTCATCCTTACCAATCTGCCGGCTGCAGATGCATCTGTCCATTACAGTATCGGTCAGAGTGACCACCGCACAGTCTTTATGGAGATGAAGTCCCACCTTCACAATAACCTCCATCGTGTTGTGTGGCACTATCACCGTGCTAAATGGGATAGACTTTGAACCGATCTAGCAACTCAAGACTGCGCATCCATGAGGCATTGTGGGCCATCAACAGCAGCGGAATTCTACTCCAGCACAATGTGCAACCTCATGGCCCAGCATATACCCCACTCAACCATTACCATCAAGCCAGGGGATCAACCCTGGTTCAATGGAGAGTGCAGGAGGGCATCCAGGCGCAGCACCCGGCACACCTAAAAATGAGGTGTCAACCTGGTGAAGCTACCAAACAGGACTACTGCATGCCAAACGGCAAAAACAGCAAGTGATAGACAGGGCCAAGCAATCCCACAACCAACAGATCAGATCTAAGCTCTGCTGTCCTTCCACATCCAGTCGGGAATGATGGTGGACAATTAAACAACTCACTAGAGGAGGAGGCTCCACAAATATCCCCATCCTTAATGATGGAGGAGCCCAGCACATCAGTGCAAAAGATAAGGCTGAAGCATTCACAACAATCCTCAGCCAGAAGTGCCGAGTGGATGATCCATCTCGGCCTCCTCCAGTGGTCCCCAACATCTCAGATGCCAGTCTCCAGCCAATTCAATTCACTCCACTTGATATCAAGAAACAGTTGGAGGCACTGGATACTGCAAAGGCAATGGGCTCTGATAACATTCTGGCAATAGTACTGAAGACTTGTGCTCCAGAACTTGCCGCTCCCCTAGCCAAGCTCTTCCAGTACAGTTACAACACTGGCATTTACCCAACAATGTGGAAATATGCCCAGGTATGTCCTGTACACAAAACGCAGGACAAATCCAACCCGGCCAATTACCGCCCAATCAGTCTACTCTTGTTCATAAGTAAAGTGATGGAAGGGGTAATCAACAGTGCTATCAAGCAGCACCTGCTCAGCAATAATCTTCTCAGTGACGCCCAGTTTGGGTTTCGCCAGCATCACTCAGCTCCTGAATTCATTACAGCCTTGGTTCAAACATGGACAAAAGATCTGAATTCCAGAGGTGAGGTGAGAGTGGCTGCCCTTGACATCAAGGCCGCATTCAACTGAGTGTGGCATCAAGGAGCCCTAGCGAAACTGGAATCAATGGATATCAGTGGGCAAACTCTCCACTGGTTGGAGTCATACCTGGTACATAGGAAGATGGTTGTGGTTGTGGAGGGTCAGTCATCTCAGCTCCATGACATCTCTGCAGGAGTCCTTCAGGGTAGTGTCCTAGGCCCAACAATCTTCAGCTGCTTCATCAATGATCTTCCCTCCATCATAAGGTCAAAAGTGGGGATATTCGCCAATGATTGCACAATGTTAAGCACCATTCCCGACTCCTCAGATACTGAAGCAGTCCATGTTCAAATGCAACAAGATCTGGACAATATCCAGGCTTGGGCTGACAAACGGGAAGTAACATTCACACCACACAAATGCTAGGCAATGACCATCACCAATAAGTGACACTCCAACCACCGCCCCTTAACATTCAATGTTGTTACCATCACTGGATCCCCCACTGTCACCATCCTTGGGGTTACCATTGACCAGAAACTCAACTGGACTCACCACATAAACACAGTGGCTACAAGAGCAGGTCAGAGGCTAGGAGTACTGCGGCAAATAACTCACCTCCTGACTCCCCAGAGCCTATCCACCATCTACAAGGTACAAGTCAAGAGTGTGATGGAATACTCCCCACTTGCCTGGATGGGTGCAGCTCCAACAACACTCAAGAAGCTTTACACCATCCAGGACAAAGCAGCATTCTTGATTGGCACCACATCTACAAACATGCAATCCAACCATCACCAATGCTCAGTAGCAGCAGTGTGTACTATCTACAAGATGCACTGCAGCAATTCACCAAAGATCCTTAGACAGCATCTTTCAAACCCATAACCACTTCCGTCTAGAAGGACAAGGGCAGCAGATAAATGGAAACACCACCACCTGCAAGTTCCCCTCCAAGCCACTCACCATCCTGACTTGGAAATATATCGCTGTTCCTTCGCAATCGCTGGATCAAAATCTTGGAATTCCCTCTCTAACGGCATTGTGGGTCAACCCACAGAACATGGACTGCAGCGATTCAGGAAGTCAGCTCACCACCACCTTCTCAAGGGCAACTAAGGATGGGCAATAAATGCTGGCCAGCCAGCGACACCCATGTCCCACAAATGAAGTAAAAAAATGTCCTTGTCCATCGATAAAAAGATTTTTGATAACAAAACCTGCACTGTAGTATCTAGTCTTAGTAAATAGAATGGATTAATTTTGGAATTTACTTTTCCTAAGTGAATGAAATGGTGGAAAAAATTAGCATTGAGAACAAGAGTAGTGTTCTGTGACTTAATCCAAGCTGTTTGGAGCCGAGGAATCAGATGTAGAATTTTAGCAATGAATCAGATTTAGAATTGACATAAGGTTCTATAAAAGTATAAGGGTCAATTTCTCCATTAAAATAACAAATAGAAGAATGCGTCAAGTGGTAATAGAATATATTGAAATATTAAATATTAATGCTAATATCATAATTTCTGTATTTGGGAATCCTATTTTAATTAACAATTATTACTTTACTGCACTAAATATCCAGCAGCTTTATAGCATTTTCATTTTTTTAAATGTCAAATATGAAATTAAAACATTAGAAAATAAAAATAGAACAGATCAATTCACTCATTTAAAAAAAATTATATGAAACAGTACAGCCAAAACTCACCTGTCTTGTTACTGTGATTGTGTTACCACTGAGATTTCATCAAGTAAATTCAATTTCTGATCACAGTAAAAGAGAGAATAAAGTGATTGGAACTGACATAAAAAAATCTGGAAATGGCAATCATACATGTGAAGTCAGGGATCACATTGTATGAGTGGCCTCAGATCTGATGGTTTGCCTGAAAGAGCTACTTAAGATTTACCCAGAAATGATCTTGGCTATAATAGCAGCAAAGAAAAAAGATCTTCAGATCTGATACGACAAGGCATCTACAACTCACACAGTGTGGCCCATGAGCCCACATAGGTGATTTTCACCTTTGCATCCCTTCCATTTTCACTTAGATCAGGGAAGCTTTCTTCCACTGTGAGCAAAAATTAAACCCACCGGGGGAATTCCCACTGGCTGTCAGTGATAACACTATCTCCATTATAAGACCAGTGAGCTTTGGCTTTCATCTTTTCATAGCACGTTTTCTGTTATCATTTGGCAGATTCACTGCTGGATCTAATTTATTAAACTTGAACATAAAAAAAATACTTTGACCCTAAACAGTGTGTTGTAGTGAGATTAGAGTCCATTTAAAAGGTGCATTAATAAATCTGTGCATATCAATATAAATAACCTCCAACTTTTATGCAAAACACAAATAGAGAATTATACTTAATTGACTGATAAATGAAAGGTATGTTTTAATGAGATAGATATAACACCGTTTTGTTCAAAAATTAATCCCTGCTTGAATATATAGTTTCAAATCACAGACTGAAATAAATCTTGAATTAATTGTTTGCTGTGGGGAATGTATGATTCAGTAAATAATGACCAAGGCAACCACAATAGAGTAATTACTTTCCACTGTGTGACTAAATGCTATAATTGATGACCAACCTCCACTGAAGGCTACCGAATTAGGACACGCGTGCAATCATTGATTAGAATTAACTTAGTTCAGTGATCACACTCTTGTGTTGGTTTTAAAAGGTAGTGGGATCAAGTCCCACTCTAGAGGACAGCACATGGTACAGGCTGATACTCCAGTGTTGTCACTCACATGAGATGAAAACTTCCCTCTTACGTGGATATTAAAGATCCCACGGCACAATTCAACAAAAAACTGCTATTTCTTCTTGTCCTAACCAATATTTGGCCCTCAACAAGTTTCACTGAAACAGATTAGCTGATCATTACTAAATTGTTTGCCAGACTATGCTAAGGCTAAGGAAATTTTGCATGTCCGCTACAACTCTCACCAATTTCTACAGCTGCACCATGGGAAGCATCCTTTCTGGATGTATCACAGCTTGGTATGGCTCCTGCTCTGACCAAGGCCGCAAAAAACTACAAAGGGTTGTGAATGTAGCCCAGTCCATCATGCAGACTAACTTCTGTTCATTGACTGCATCTACTTTTCCCGCTGCCTCAGAAAAGCAGCCTGTATACTTAAGGACTCCACGCACCCCGGACATACTCTCTTTCACCTTCTTCTGTCAGGGAAATAATACAGAAGTCTGAAAACCCGTACCAACCAACTCAAGAGCAGCTTCCTCCATGCTGTCATTAGACTTTTGAATAGACCTATCACACATTAAGCTGATCTTTCTCTTCATCCTATCGGTAACTGCAACACTATATTCTGCACCCACTCCTTTCCTTCTCCCCTATGTACTCTATGAATTGTATGTTTTGTCTGTAACAGCTCGCATGAAACAATACTTTTTACTGTATCCCAATATATGTGACAATAATAAATCAATTAATTCAATTCAATTTAAGCTAAGTGCAAGTCGGCTGCAGTTTTTCCTGCACTACAACAAGGCTTGGCTTAAAAAAAATACTATAAAACAGTAAATCAACTTGCTGCATCTTGATTCCACTTGGCAGATACCTTCTCAGAATGAAAATTGTACGTTGAAGTTTGCAGATCCTGCTGGTCATATTGAAACTTCTACACAGACAGCCAGGAATCTTTTGGGAGTTTACCTAAGTATTTTGTTAAATCTATAGTCAGGAAAGGGGCCATTTATGTGGGGCAGGAAGCACTCAGCTCTCCTCAATTTGGAGAAACTGCAAATGACTGAGCAATAGACCACTGCAGTACTCACTGAGAAATTGGGAATTGTTTGAACTTTTGGCTCAGAATTTTAAGGTTGGTGGGAGCTCTATCCCGACCTTCCAAACAGTTGTTGAGGAGTACATCGCTGCCAACTCCAGCAGGACCAATGCCATTTCACAATCTAATGAGCAATGATTGGCAGAAGGCAAAACTTCCACCCTTCAGCAGGAGAAAGTCCTGCCTTGGAGAGCAACCGCCAATCAAATTGACTGACAGCTCTCCAATCATTCCAGGAATAGCGCCACAGTGGCCAGAAGGGGCACTGCATGGAGCTGCCAGGAACCAAGTGTCAGGAACCAGAGGAAAGGTAAGTGGCAGAGGTCAAGTGGGATATTGCTGGTGTACATTTTGGAAAGGAGGTCAATATGTTCCCTTCCAAGCCAAATGCATTTACTTGCATTAAATATGAGTCTACCCAATCTATTATTTGTATTATTGAAAGCACTCTGGTTAAATAGAGGGCTTAACTGGATTTGCAATATGTATAAATACTAACAATTTACTTCTGGAGATTTATCACTGCTCTGACCACTTTTTCGAACATCATGCCAGATTTAATTAATTTTAAACAACATGTAGGAGGCTTCGTTTTAAAGTCAGGTTTGAAAGAAAATATAAATGCCAGACAAAGGCAACTACGTGATAGTTTTCACTGAACCCTTGTTTCACATTACAGGCACACAACTCATATTTCCTCACATTGTTCTCTAAATTTGCTTTGTTCCAGGGCTCAGAATTCCCATTCAATTAGAAATACTTAAAGTGGCATTGTTGTCACATTGAGGAACTTTCAGACAGGCTTTGTTCCCGGCAAAGCACATTCTGGTCAAAATTTGGTTCAAACACGACTATATTATTTTAGAAGTCCACTATATCTCTATCTGAAACTATGTGAATTGTTATTGTAGACAGATTATCTCTCACTCACACTCCCTCCCTTTCTCTGCCTTACTTATGCTAACTCATGTTGGCATATTGTTCCTATCCGTCTTGTCTCTATGGCCATTTTTCCACCATGATGGGATCGTAATCATTCCTAATCTTGTCTTCAACCTCTGTGTTTCCCTGTAGTACACTGGATGGGCTGATTGGTCAACCTCTTCTGATTGAGAGCAGGAGTCCCAGAGGATCTTTCCACTTATAGCTGAGAACCCTTTTTCAGGTGAATTTCATAAATTCTTTGCACCATATATTTACAATTCAAAACTTTTAGTTATTTACAAGGTTGCAAATGTGTCCATATGCCTCCAAAGAGCCTGCCATATAGAATTGGGAAAGCAAATAAGTTCAAGCCCTGACTGCGCATTATGCCCATTGCTAATAGTTATGAATGAACATGTTCAACTGAGAGAATTAAAATCAAACAAAATAAATTTATGAAATAACTGAGATTTGAGCTCTATTCCCGTAATGCCTTTTCTGCAGGTGCTTCAATGATCAAATAATGATTTTCAATGTGAACACCTCGTATTAAAGCTCAGTATTTCAATGCATCGAACTCATAATAATAACACATGACCTGTGCATCTAAGCTGACCAAAAGTCCAGATACTATTTGAACATTAGCTGCTGTGAACATGTTGTGTTATTCTTGGAGTCACTGCATAATTCAGTGCCAACTAATCATTGTTAAATTTATTTTCCAGTTTTATTTTTGTTACGTAAAATTATGTCTCCTTGAGTAGAAGTGCATTACATTGATCCAAAATTTCTGTGCTCAAAGTTTGTTTTCACGGAGTTGTTAGAGGTGATAGCTTCCTGATAAAAATCAGGGAGACTCATTTTCAAACAACATTAAAATCTGGGAAGTTATTTGTGAGAACAAACCTTATTTGTCATGCACACATGTAAATGAGAAGATGAATTATGTGACTGTAATTTGGTGGAAAACCGGTCGTCCATTCAGAGACAATTTTGGTTGGAAATCATGGGACCTCCCTTTTCATTGTTGAATGGAAACATCTTTCTCTTTTTCTCCACTTTGAAATTGAACTGGCCCATTCTTCAGTGATCTGTAACTGTAATTTTCAGTTTTGCAACACTGAGGGTCAGATCTCTGGAAAATCAGGCTGACATTACTACCAGATCCTATTTTGTAGCTGTCAGGGGAAGGGTGCAGGGAATGAATCACACAGCCAAGAAACCCAAATTCCACAGGAAACTGACCTCGCTTTCACTATTCCAAGGGCTGCAAACCACAGTGTGACAGTCATGAATTGATGGAGGAGATTTAAATGCTCTTAAAGGATGAATAAGGTCTGTTTTATGTCACAAGATGAACTTATTAAAACTCTAACCTTTTAAACGGAAAACAAAAAGCTGCAGCTGTCTTTTAGATTAGATTGGGGCAGCACAGTGGTTAGCATTGCTGCCTCACAGCGCCAGGGACTCAGGTTCGATTCCCAGCTTGGGTCATTGTCTGTGCAGTCTGCACATTCTCCCCGTGTCTGCATGGGTTTCCTCCGAGTGCTCTGGTTTCCTCCCACAGTCCAAAAAACGTGCTGGCTAGGTGCATTGGCCATGCTAAATTCTTCCTCAGTGTACGCGAACAGGCGGCGGAGTGTGCGACTAGAGGATTTTCACAGTAAGTTCATTGCATTGTTAATGTAAGCCTATTTGTGACACTAATAAATAAACTTTACTTCAACATAAACAAACATGCACTACTGGAGTGTATTGGTTAGCAGACTATTTGAAGCAGCTTAGAAAAAGCCATTTTTATTTGTTCCTGAAATTTCAATAGAGTTAATTGTTGACATTTTCCATGATCTATTATTACAACTGAACCTATTACGAATACTTGACTGAGTTTCAAAAACAATTTATCCCAGCAGGGAAGGTGGGGGCAGTGCTGAGTTCACATTTCGATTGATAGTTTTCAGAGGCTAGATCCATAAAGTTTTACAGCACAGAAGGAGACCATTTGGCCTATCGTGTCTATGCTGGTCAACAAAGATCTAACTACACTAACCCCATTTTCCAGCATTTGGCTCATAGCTCTGGAGGTTATGTCAGTGCAAGTGAATATCTAAATATGTAAATATCTTAAGTGTAATGAGAGTTTCTGACTGAACCACCCTTTCAGGCAGTGAGTTCCAGAATTGGACCACCCTCTACATGTTCTCACTGATGTACCACGCTTCTGGACATCCTTTCCTGCAATGTATGAGGCAAAACCATGCAAACGCTACAAATGGACACCACGCAACAATCACCAGGCAGGAGTGTTCCCTTCCAGTCAGGGAGCACTTTAGCAGTCAAGGACATTCATCCTCCGCTCTTTGGGTAAGCATTCTCCAAGGTGGCCTTCAAGACACACGGCAATGCAGAATCACCGAGCAGAAACTAATAGCCAAGTTCCGCACTCAGAGCACGCCCTCAACCAGGATCTTGGGTTCATGTCACATTACTTGTAACCCCACCATACTGCCTGGGTTTACAAAATCCTACAAACTGTCCTGGCTTGAGACAATTCACACCTCTTTAACCTGTGATTATCCCTCTCTCCATGCACACTGTTTGTACCTGTAAAGAATTGATTACCTGTAAAGACTCGAATTCCAACCATTCTTCACATTCCAATCTGTAATTATCTTGCAATTGTGTTTTTGCCAATATATGCCGTGATTGTGAACCTAACTCCATTCACCAGATGAAGGAGCAGTGCTCCGAAAGCTTGTGATTCCAAATAAACTGATTGGACTTTAACCCGGTGTTGTGAGACTTCTTACTGTGCCCACCCCAGTCCAACGCCAGCATCTCCACCTTGATGAAGTTCCTCTAACAATCTCTTTCTAAACCTTGGCATAACAATGACTCTCAAAACCTATCGGAGATTGCTTTGATCTATACTGAATTCATTTTTTCATGTGAAATACTCCTGTAATTTCCAATCATTATTTTGTTTAGGCCAGCCATTCACGACATAATACAATATTTTATTGAGTACTTCGAGTTTCTTCTTCACAAGAAACCTTGTGAGTTTCTTCTTCAGCTTCTCTGGCTGACACTAACATGTCATTTGTTTATGTAAAGTAATTCACAGGTAAATCAATGGCTAAGAATGAATCAATCTTCATGGGAAATCGCAAATGTTCATTCACATTTGCATGATCTGTATCCACACAAAAATCAGAATGAAACATCACTCTTGTAGCAGCTCCACACAGTCTGCGAATTATCACATTCAAAGTGGCCATGAAAGTGTGACTCTGTGGGTCCAATTTTACCATTTTGATTCTAAGTGCTGAATCTGGGCACAGTTCAGATCCGACTTGGAAACCTGCTTTCAGACGCCCCCATACGCATTCAGCCTGGAAAAAAAATCACGAGTCTGAATCGCACTGTGGGTGGGGCTTATTGCACCTGAAACGTTGCTGGTCTGATCGGAGCTTTGAACTGCGCATGCGCAGTGAGAAAACAAAATTTGAAAAACACGCCCGTGTCACATCGCTCCCGGGCTGCAAAAAGTGGATAAAGCAGCCTGGGAGCGAAAAGTGGGAGCAACGGTCCCTACAGACATCACCCCACCCCCACAAAATAACTATCCTCCTTATCTACCCACTCCCAACCCCCCTTCCTCCCCACCGATCACCCGCAGAGTGGCAACGGACCCGCCTTCCCCCCAACCAGAAAGCGATCCGGCCTCCCTCTTCCCCCCACCAGGGATACATCTAACCCGCCTCCCCCCTCCCAACCCCTCACCAGAGAGTGATCTGGCCTCCCTCCCTCCCTTCTCCCCACAGAGAACTATCTGGCTTCCCTCTCCTCCCTCTCCCCCACCGCCCCTTACTAGAGAATGATCAGGCCTCCCCCCACCCCACCAGAGAGCGATCTGGCCCGCCTCCCTCCCCACCCCACCCCACCCCACCAAAGAACCATCTGGCCTCCCTTCCCGCCCCCCCCCCCCCCCACCCCGCCACCTCACCAGAGAATTATCTGGCCCGCCTCCCTCCCCCCTCCCCCACCGATCTGAGTCAGAGAGCCGTTGGAAGCTCTGAACTTACCTCTTCAGAAGCTGGAGCGCCCGAAACAGACCTTTGCCGAGCATATCTGTTTTGCGCTGAATCTGGATGGGCAAACGTGATGGTAAAGGGGGAAATGCAGGTAAAGTTGGGCGGGCAGCCCAGTAATTCAATTTAGATGCATGCAAATGCATTTAAATCGCAGTTGCGCCCGTTTCGGGCGCAGTTCGGATCACGGCTATTTTTGGGCCTTGGTAAAGTGGGCATCTGCGCGGACACACGCTAATTGCCTCATGCCCGACCTTACCAAGTTTTCACGCCTGAAAATGGGCGTGGCGCAATGGTAAAATCGGGCCCATAGTTTGAATGGTTTTCACAAACACTCCCTGCACAAGATCTTGGGCATCACCTGGAGAGACAACATTGCCAATAATGAAGTGCTACAGAGGGCTGGTCAGACGTATCTATGAGACATTGGGCCTGATTTTACTATTTGGCGTCTAAGGGCCGGATCCGGGTGTAATGCAGATCTGAGTCCGGGATCCTCTTTCTGGCGTGCCGATACGCGTTTTGCCGGCTCCGGTCCGATTCGCGCAGTGGGCGGGGCTTAGCGCTGCTGGAACGATCAGAGCTCTGAACTGCGCATGTGCAGTTTGAGAAAAATCTGAAAAAGCACCCGTGTCAGATCGCAGATCTGAGGAGTAGAAATGATGCCTTGACTTAAAATCATACCTGCGAGTAAATTTCTCACTCAGAATGACAATTATTTGTCCGTTTAAAAATATAACCTGTTCCTGTGCAAGCCACTCAGAAGCAATAAACACAACTGCATGTATGTAACTACATTTGCAATTTGCATCATTCCTGCTGATCAGAAGTAACTTTTAATATTTCCATGATGCCACAAATCTGTGTTGTTAAACACAGATAATGAGTGGGTGCCGAAAGATTTCCATGGACTAGTCTGTCAGTCAGTGCTCCCACTGATCCTCCCTGTACCAATATCTCTGTCCAACTGCCTGGAAGTCGTCGAGTCTCATCTGGAACAACTGAATTTGGTCAATAAATTATCTTTTTTGCCTTTGATGCTGAAATAAACACCATTCACCATTCACCGGACTCTGAAATGTCTTACTGCACTTTACACTGGAGGCTGTCAGCTCTCTTCCAACTTGTCCTATGTTGGCCACTTCAGTCATTACTGCAATTGAAGAAAAGTCTATGGTGACTGTATATTTCATCTAAAAGAATGCAGGCTTTTCACGCTATGGTATATGTGCGTTCAGTCTTTTGAGTTATGCCCCCTATTCCAGACATTAGATAAACATCCCTTTTGAAGTTTTTGTGGAGAAGCAAGGCCACATGACTCAGGACACTTACCTTTTGGCCAGTTTAATAACACAGACCCCCCTCGGAGGCAGGCCCCCCTCGACAGAACCCCCCCAACCAGAGATCCATCTGAGCCCCCTCCTCCCCCCACAACCAGAGATCCATCTGAGCCCCCTCCTCCCCCCCCAACCAGAGACCCATCTGAGCCCCCTCCTCCCCCCCCCAACCAGAGACCCATCTGAGCCCCCTCCTTCCCCCCCGCAACCAGAGATCCATCTGAGCCCCCTACTCCCCCCCAACCAGAGATCCATCTGAGCCCGCCCCCTCCTCCGGCGGACGCCAGCGGAACGGTGTGAAGCCCGGTCACTTTAGCCGTGGCTCCAAGTCTGTGGCCAGGAAGGTGCTGCAGGCTCTCGAAGGACTGAAGATGGTCGAGAAGGATTGTGGAGGGAGACCAGCGATCGAAGTAGGTTGGGGGTGTGGTCTGCCGAGGGGGGCCTTCCTCCCAGAGAGGTCTGATCCCGGGGGGGAGGAGTGTCAGCAGGGGGTGGGGTGCTCTGCCGGGGGGGTCTGCCTCCCGTTGGGGGGATCTGCCTCCAGGGGAGGGGGGTTGGTCAGCCGGGGTGGTTAGCGGGGGGGGGGTCTGCCAGGGTGAGGGGGTGAGGAGGGTGGAGGGATTGCCACTTCTGGGGGGGTGTGGGCTGGATATCGGGGCGCTCTCTGAAGGATGGTCGAGAAGGATGGTGGCCGCAGACTGACTTCACAAGGGTAGAGAGAGCTTCGGAGGTTCCCCTGCAGAATAGAAATCCACTATGGAATTTATTTAGCAGGTCGCTAAAAGCGCGGATCCGGACTGGGCCGCGCGGTGCTAAAGTGGGATTTGGTGGTAGAGTTGGGCGCGCGGTTCATTAAATTGATTTAAATGCATGCTAATGCATTTAAATCGTCGGGCTGCCCGATTCGGGCGCGAACCGGATCCGCGCCCGAATTGGGTGTCGGTAAAGTCGCGATTTGCTCGGATTCGGCTGCAGATCGCGTTAAAGGCCTGACGCCCAAATTTACCACGATTTTGCGCCCGAAAACGGGCGCAAATTGTTGGTAAAATCAGGCCCATTATGATGGAGAGATGATTAAGGCTGGCAGGACATGTATTTCGATTCCGGACGTATGCTCTGACATAGTGCCAATAGAGTGGACACCATCAGGCGGTTACATTTGTAATCCACCAATTTCTGATTGGAAAATTATATCCATTACTTCCATAATTTCGACCCGTACTTCCCTCAGCATCCTCATATACATCCATAGAACCATAGAATCCCTGCAGTGCAGAAGGAGGCCAGTCAGCCCATTATGTCTGCACTGACCCAGGCCTGCACTATCCCCTTAACCCTTTACACTTACCATGGCTAATCCCCTTAATCTACACATCTTTGGACTGTGGGAGGAAACTGGAGAACCCGGAGGAAACCCATGTAGACATGGGAGAATGTGCAAATTCCATACAGAGAGTCACCCAAGGCCAGAATTGAATCTGCACCCTTGGCGCTGTGAGGCAGCAGTGCTAACCGCTGTGCCAATGTGCCATCCCTTCTGGTCCTGGTGACATATCGACTTTAATTACAACCATCTTTTCCCACACCTCCTCTTCCACAATTGCCCTTGTAAAACTTGTTGACTTCCAAGCCTGCATGCTCAATATATACTCCTGTGTGTGAAATGTGGAACTCACTGCCTGACAGGGTATTAGAGCCAGAAACCCTCAACCCATCTAAAAGGTGTCTGGAAATACACCTCAGATGCTGTAACCAGCAGCAGGGCTGTGGTCCACATGCTGAAAACTGGGATTAGGCTGAGTTACTCATCTTGACTAGTGCAGACAAGTGGCCTCTTTCTGAGCTGTAAACTTTCTATGATTCTATGAAGTCTGCACCAGGAGCACAAACTCATAAAATCAACCTAATGACGTTCTTAATTTTATAACTCTCTTAGGATAAAACATTCTCTAAGCGGCTCCAGTTGCCCAGCCACCACTGCTGTAATCAGCACCAGTAGTTTTATAATTAGAAAAAAATCTCCAAATCAACACTAGCACCTTACACTGGAACTGAAATAAAAATAATCCTTCCCCAACTGATAAATGTATTTGAAAAGAAATTGAATACAACAGGAGTCCAAAGCTGGCAAGCTTGAAAGAGAGATGCGTGTTTAAAAAAAAGCTAATTGGAGAGCAACCAAAGTCAGATTAGTGCACAATATTTAATGTCAACCCTTAAACTGCTGGCAGATTCAGAGAAACCACACTCTCTTGAGGCTGCTGGTTGGAAAGGGGGATATTTTTGAACTTACACAGTGGATAATTTTACCCTAGTTTTCTGATCCAGTGACAGTGAAGGAATGGCTATTTGTTCCAAGTCAGGTTTGTGTGGCCTCGGGCAACTTGCAGATGGTGGTGTTCCCATACATCTGCTGCCCTTGTCCTTCTGGGTGGTAGGGGCCATGGATTTGGAAGGACCCATGGTGAATTGCTGCCGTGCATATGTAGATCGAACACATTGCTGTCACTGTGAGTCAGTGGTAGAGGGACTGAATGTTTAATGGTGACAGATGGAGTTCTGTGCTTCTTTGTCCTGGATGATGTCAAGCTGCTTGAGTGTTGTTGGAGCTGCACTCATCCAGGCAAGCAGAGAATTCAGTTTGACTCCTGACTTGTGCCTTGTTGATCGTGGACAGGATTTGGGGAGTCAGGAGATGAGTTACTTAATTGTACTTGGCTGCATTTTTCAGTACACATCCCAAAACTTTCACATACAACAATACATTCACGAATCCCACTTTCCCAGCACATGGATAGAATTGACATCACAGTTTTATAGTTTTTTCTTAGACCCATATTTATTTTGAGTGTGGTTTCTTCCCAAAATGCTTCATATATTTGGCAGATCTTTCTGAGGAGTGTGGAAGAACATTCTCTGTTTGATATTCCTGGTTTTTCATCTTGTGGGACCGCCAAGGTCTTGGGCACTAAGGTCAACAAAATGAGCCTGAGGCCATTTCACTCTTTCTATGTTCTCAGGAATCTCTGGAGATTTCATCATGGTGAAGGTCCTAAGCTGACTCCTGCAAGGTCACTAGACCGGATCTGCACCAAGTTGTTCTCAGGCCACATTACTAGTCTGGTATGAGACAGTCCAGCAATCCTAGGACTGGTGAGCTCTCTCCATCAAACAGAGCAGGGTAAGGGCAAAATGTACAAGTTGTTTTCTTTTATTCAACAAGCTCCTCAAGGTTTTCCTATCAAATCAGGGCATCACAACACTACACTGAAAGTCAACACATCAGAACTGACATTTCAGAACTATTTCAAATCTGTTCTCCCAATATAAAGTATGACAAAGTATTTATAGCACGGGAACAGGCCATTCAGCCCAAGAATCATAGAATCCTTACAGTGCAGGAGGAGGCCATTCGGCCCTTTGAACAAAGAACAAAGAACAATACAGCACAGGAACAGGCCCTTCGGCCCTCCAAGCCCACGCCGCTCCCCGGTCCAGGATTGAATCCTGAATCCAGGATCCCCGCCCAATTTTCCAGCCTATCTACATACCAATATCCTATCCACCGAGCTGTCCCCCACAGCTACGATGCTTTGTTCATTACAACCTATTAACTCACCCCCACCCCCCCATTCCAGACCATGTGATCTCCAGGGAGAGGCGAAAACCCAGAGTGAAAAACCCCAGGGCCAATATGGGGAAAAAAAAATCTGGGAAATTCCTCTCCGACCCCCTGAGGCGATCGAAACGAGTCCAGGAGATCACAATGGCCCTGATCGGAAAATGCTTCCCAACCCTAGTCATTTCCACTTCCAAGAGAAACAAGGAACAATTAGCCCGCGCCGCTCCCTGGTCCAAACTAGACCACTCTTTTGTATCCCTCCATTCCCACTCCGTTCATATAGCTGTCTAGATAAGTCTTAAACGTTCCCAGTGTGTCCGCCTCCACCACCTTGCCCGGCAACACATTCCAGGCCCCCACGACCCTCTGTGTGAAATATGTCCTTCTGATATCTGTGTTAAACCTCCCCCCCTTCACCTTGTACCTATGACCCCTCGTGAACGTCACCACCGACCCGGGGAAAAGCTTCCCACCGTTCACCCTATCTATGCCTTTCATAATTTTATACACCTCTATTAAGTCTCCCCTCATCCTCCGTCTTTCCAAGGAGAACAACCCCAGTTTCCCCAATCTCTCCTCATAACCAAGCCCCTCCATACCAGGCAACATCCTGGTAAACCTCCTCTGTACTCTCTCCAAAGCCTCCACGTCCTTCTGGTAGTGTGGCGACCAGAACTGGACGCAGTATTCCAAATGCGGCCGAACCAACGTTCTATACATCTGCAACATCAGACCCCAACTTTTATACTCTATGCCCCGTCCTATAAAGGCAAGCATGCCATATGCCTTCTTCACCACCTTCGCCACCTGTGACGTCACCTTCAAAGATCTGTGGACTTGCACACCCAGGTCCCTCTGCGTCTCTACACCCTTTATGGTTCTTTCATTTATCGTGTAGCTCCTCCTTACATTATTCCCACCAAAATGCATCACTTCGCATTTATCAGGATTGAACTCCATCTGCCATTTCCTTGCCCAAATTTCCAGCCTATCTATATCCTTCTGTAGCCTCTGACAATGTTCCTCACTATCTGCAAGTCCTGCCAGTTTTGTGTCGTCCGCAAACTTACTGATCACCCCAGTTACTCCTTCTTCCAGATCATTTATATAAATCACAAACAGCAGAGGTCCCAATACAGAGCCCTGCGGTACACCACTAGTCACAGGCCTCCAGCCGGAAAAAGACCCTTCCACTACCACCCTCTGTCTTCTATGACCAAGATGTGGAGATGCCGGCGTTGGACTGGGGTAAACACAGTAAGAAGTTTAACAACACCAGGTTAAAGTCCAACAGGTTTATTTGGTAGCAAAAGCCACACAAGCTTTCGAGGCTCTGAGCCCCTTCTTCAGGTGAGTGAGAATTCTGTTCACAAACAGAACTTATAAGACACAGACTCAATTTACATGAATAATGGTTGGAATGCGAATACTTACAACTAATCCAGTCTTTAAGAAACAAAACAATGGGAGTGGAGAGAGCATCAAGACAGGCTAAAAAGATGTGTATTGTCTGTAGACAACCAGCAAAGGAAAACACAGGGCGCCAGAGTAGGGATATCAGCGGTAGGAACTGAAGGAGGAAATTGCTACAGGTGCGGGGAATTAGGCCATTTCAAAAGGGAATGCCGAGCTATGATCCCGCACCCTCCTAATACAGGTAATAAGTGCGGCAGAATCGGACACACCGAATCTACCTGCAAAGACAGAAGGATCCCAAGGAGAGAGAGAGCGCCCCCGAAGAGACTGGAGAAAACCCCGGCAAGCGCCCCAGATATAAGGGAGAATGAGGTGGTTTCGGACCCAGCGCACCTCAGCCACCAAGACAATACACATCTTTTTAGCCTGTCTTGATGCTCTCTCCACTCCCATTGTTTTGTTTCTTAAAGACTGGATTAGTTGTAAGTATTCGCATTCCAACCATTATTCATGTAAATTGAGTCTGTGTCTTATAGGTTCTGTTTGTGAACAGAATTCCCACTCACCTGAAGAAGGGGCTCAGAGCCTCGAAAGCTTGTGTGGCTTTTGCTACCAAATAAACCTGTTGGACTTTAACCTGGTGTTGTTAAACTTCTTTCTATGACCAAGCCAGTTCTCCACCCATCTAGCCACCTCCCCCTTTATCCCATGGGATCCAACCTTTTTCACTAGCCTACCATGAGGGACTTTGTCAAACGCTTTACTAAAGTCCATATAGACAACATCCACGGCCCTTCCTTCGTCAACCATGTTGGTCACTTCTTCAAAAAACACCACCAGGTTAGTGAGGCATGACCTCCCTCTCACAAAACCATGTTGACTATCGTTAATGAGTTTATTCCTTTCTAAATGCGCATACATCCTATCTTTAAGAATCTTCTCCAACAACTTCCCCACCACGGACGTCAAGCTCACCGGCCTATAATTACCCGGGTTATCCTTCCTACCCTTCTTAAATAACGGGACCACATTGGCTATCCTCCAATCCTCTGGGACCTCACCTGTGTCCAGTAACGAGACAAAGATTTGCGTCAGAGGCCCAACGATTTCACCTCTCGTCTCCCTGAGCAGCCTTGGATAGATTCCATCAGGCCCTGGGGATTTGTCAGTCTTTATATTCTCTAACAAACCTAACACTTCCTCCTTTGTAATGGAGATTTTCTCCAACGGTTCAACACTCCCCTCCGAGACACTCCCAGTCAACACATCCCTCTCCTTTGTGAATACTGACGCAAAGTATTCATTTAGGATCTCCCCTACCTCTTTGGGCTCCAAGCATAAGTCCCCACTTTTGTCCCTGAGAGGTCCGGGAGATTTGAGTCTACACCAAATCTCCAACAGAGTATTTTACCCAGGCCCACCCCCCAATCCACCCCCATAATCCTACACATTTACCCCACTAATCCCCCTATCCTGCACATCTTTGGACACTGAGGGGCAATTTTGCATGGCCAATCCAACTAACCAGCACATCGTTCAGACTGTGGGAGAAACCAGAGCACCCAGAGGACACCCATGCAGACATGGAGTGAACATGCAGACTCCACACAGACAGTGACCCAAGGCTAGAATTGAACCCGGTTCATTTGCGCTGTGAGGCAGCAGTGCTAATTACTGTGCCATTGTGCCACCCTCGAAGCCAAAAGTGGTGTTAATGCCCCACATAATCCTCCTCCCACCCATCTTCATTTAATCCCATCTTTCTACTTCTTTCTTCCTGTCAGTAAGAAGTCTTACAACATCAGGTTAAAGTCCAACAGGTTTATTTGGAATCACGAGCTTTCGGAGCGCTGCCCCTTTCTCAGGTGAATGGGCCCACCCCAGCGCTCCATTCTACTGATATCATGCAGATATCCCTTCAAGGCATATTATAACAGTAACCTTCACTAGCAAGGTTTCCTAGAGCCTTCCTGACATCTGATAGAATGAAGTAGAGATTCTTCCTTCAGACTGCAGGTTACCATCACATCAATGCTGATGATTGGCTGGAAAACCTGGACGTTTAATTGTTAAGTTAGAGCCATGGCAATTCCTGCTTCAATTAACAACAGGTCCCTGATCTGCTACCGGCCACCCTGCTATGAGCAAATTTGTTCCAATAAAGTACTACTCTCTCTGTTTATAAGCCCCAAATGCCAGACCCTGAAACCTGCTAAAAACCTAGTGTGTGTACGTCTAGGCTTTACATATATCCCTGTGCATTCTATGGTGCATCTGAAAACATTTGTGAGAGTCATAGCGGACATGTTGAGTTTCCTTAGCCTTCTGAGAAAATAGAGGCATTTGTGGGTTTTCTTAACTATAGGTCAGTGTGGAAGGACCAGAACAGGTTGTTGTGACCTGAACACCTAAAAACTTGAAGCTCTCGACTATTTCTACTTCATCTTCATTGATGTAGACAGGGACATGTCCTCCACTACGCTTCCTGGAGTCGGTGACTATCTCCTTTGTTTTACTGACATTGAGGGAGAGATTATTGTTGTTGCACCAGTTCACCAGATTCTCTATCTCTTTCCTGTACTGTGCTGCAGTGATTCAAAAGCCTGCCAGCTGTCCAGGGGTATGGAGATTAAAGTGACCTGGCCACTTCAGATTTTTACAACTAACAGGCGGGAATGAAGATGTTGATCACAGGACTGCCTGAAATCACAACACAAAGGGTGATTTTCAGATCTGCCACGACTAGAATAGATAGACCAGCCACAAGACCTCCATCCCAGGGGAGAGTGGCAAGGCCCAGCTTCAGCCCACCCAACTCTCAGGACCTTTGGGGGACCCTTCTTCTGCAGCCTGGCAGCTGCAGAGGAACAAATACCCACTGAGCCTATCTCCTTTACCACCCTTGGGGTCCAAAAAGCCAGGCCAGGGTGTCGGTGCCACAATGCGAGGGGGCAGTGCACCACTTGCATTTTCAAGGCCTGATGTGGGGTCTGAATGGGGAGGGGGCTGATTGGGGGATGAGTGGGGGGGGGTCAGGTCACCCTCGTGCCTGCATGGTGTGTGAGGGAGTGACCCGTTTTTGTGAGTCGGGGGGAGGGAGAATGTCCCTCTTTGCTGAGGGGTTACTGGTGCTCCCTGGTGAGTTAGGGGGGTGGGGGGGGGGGGGCATTGCCACCATTACATTTTGTGGGGAGGGGGACCTGTCTCCACACATTGAGATCCCACCTCCCCAATCTCTGACTAGCGTCCACTAAGTTTTTCAGGATGCATGAATTTGCATCCATCACATGGGTCAATCCCACCTGACAGATGCTCCCGGCACCTGCGGGAAGCCCTTCAGTTTTCCCTCTGGCACATGCATTTAGTCCCGATTTGAGAGAATTCCAGCCGTTATCTCTGTTTCTCCCTTCAGAGATGCTGCCGGACCTGATGAATATTTCCAGCATTTTCTGTGTTTATTTTGATGACCATATTCATGCCTTGGTGCCTATATTATGCCTGTAAGGCATGTGCAAGGTCAGTCAATGTCTAGGCGCGTGTGTGCAGAAGGTTGCTTTTTCTGGTGAATAATCATATCACCTGCAACTAGTTTTTCTAATATAACCCAATTTTCAAAAAGAGCATTATAACCTACTTAAAAGAATAATCCTGGCTGTGTTATTGCACTGCACAATGTTATGAAATGTGCACCAGTCAAGAAAAAGTAGGTCACAGATTAGGCACTAGAGGATAAGTGCGGCTCTGGCACTCTCAAATAAGGCAGTTGTTCTATTTTAAGTCTAAGTTCTAAACTCAAGCGATTATTTTTATTTGAGTTGCACAAGTCACTGCCTCAGATGTTAAACAAGTCTGTATGACTTGTCAAAATCAGCATGATGCAGCTTTATAACATAATACTGAAATAATGATAACAACTCCCACGTTTATAACAGGTCGATAGGTTGTTTTATGTCTGGATAAATGTAACCTTTTTTCCTATCAGTCTAAATAGAAGAGCTTCTACCTGAACAGAGTTAGGCAGGTCTGGTGATGCTGCATCTTATGTAGCCAAATGCCTGATGGCAAAGAATTTTACTACAGTGGAGTAAAAAAAACTGATTGGATGTTTTTCTGTCCAACTTTAATTCTCTAAGCTTTTTGTGGGACTGACCCAGATATGGGAGTTTAGCCATCATAGAATCCCTACCGTTGCAGAAGGAGGCCATTTGGCCCATCGTGTCTGCACTGACTCTCCGACAGAGCATCTTACCCAGGCCCAACTGCTTCCTATCCCCGTAACCCTGCACATTTAACCTGCCAATGCCCCTAAACTGCACGTCCATGGTTATTCCAGCAAGATCAAATTCCATGTCACCCTCCTTTCCATGTAAATTGCAAATATTTGCTGCAATTTCTTTTTGTTTTTTGTCCATTGCCAACTTAAACAGAATACAATCTAGGTAATGTCTTGCATAGATGTACAATTTTGCTTTGAGCCACAAGTACGTGAAAGACATGACACATTGAGCAGTGCTGCTGAAGGTTGCCCACAATTTCTGATCTTTGGGGTGTCCGACCTGGTGGGGAGTACCCAGAGATGTGGGTTGGAATCCTCCGGCCGTTCACACTGGCGGGATTCTCTGGTCCCACCGGCAGCGCACCCCCGCCTGCGGGTTTCCCGCCAACGTGGTGTGACGTCAATGGGAATTACTGCTTGCAAACAACATGCCATCTTCCACCGGCATGAAACACGCAGCTGGAAGGCTGGAGAATCTCGCCCCTGCTATGGAGCCCCCTGTCACCCACTGCCCCCGGAGCTCCCCACAATGGGATTGCAAGTCAATTGCCCGGGAAGCTCAAACCTCCAGTGGGCAATTATCCTGCACTGGGAACCATCCGATACTCCAATTTAAATTGCAGTCTTCAGATGATGCTGACTCTCTTACGGAAATAATTACCCAGAAAATGTTAGAAGAATTAAAACCACTTTTAATTCCTGGCTAACTATAATTCAGATCCCTCCCGACCCCCCCACAGGACTCGATGACTACTCCCTAACCCCCCCATCCCAACTACCCTATCTTCCCTACTCTCAGAATACTAACCCATCCCCTGACCACCCTTACAAGCACCCATCAAACTGCCTGACGCCCTCAAGCCCCAATTCCACCCCCATGTCCCATCCCGCAATCACCCTCACAGGTCACCCACCCCACTGACAATCCCTCCCACAGTGGCCAGCCATACTCCCCCCTCACTGACCATCCAACCCCCTCATTTGCCACCCTCCCCCCACTCACCACCTCTCCCACTGACTAGCTGACACCTGGTTAACAGTAGCGAGTGCCACAAACAAGGGCCTGCGATTCCTTACCTCGGCCTCAGGAACCCATCTCACTGCACTTTTCTTACCCAGCCCAAGTGAAAAGGTCAGGCGAGAAAGGTGCAGCAACCCTTCAGGGAAAGTAGCAATGGCAATCCACTGAGTCTATGGTCCATTGCAGGACCGGAACAATTGTTTTTACTGTGGCATGGGCTTCATATTTTGTGAGCTGAAAATATTTATAGTTTGCACCAATTTTCCTTTCTCCTATTCCTGGGGCTTTGAATCATAATCAGGAAGGAGGGAAGTCCAATGACCGTACACACAGTCATCTTTAAAGCTGAAATATTCTATGTCAGAGGTTCCACTTTTATTATCCATTTAAATTGAATACATTTAAAGATTTAAAGAAACATGGTAATTATGCACAATTAAAACTGGACAGATGCTCCACCATAGAGAAAACAAAAATCATCTCCTTTAAACCAGTGTTGGTCAGATATGAATGGTATGGCTTCTACAATGTGGCCACCTTGCTGAAAACAATTAAGAGGCTAAATGGCCATGAAGTGGAGATGCCGACGTCGGACTGGGGTGCACACAGTAAGAAGTCTCACAACACCAGGTTAAAGTCCAACAGGTTTATTTGGTATCATGAGCTTTCAGAGTGCTGCTCCTTCATCAGGTGAGTGGAGAGTTGGGTTCACAAACAGGGCATATATAGACAAAGACTCAATTGCAAGATAATGGTTGGAATGCGAGTCTTTAGAGGTAATCAAGTCTCTACAGGTACAGACAATGTGAGTGGAGAGAGGGATAATCACAGGTTAAAGAGGTGTGAATTATCTCAAGCCAGGACAGTTAATAGGATTTTGCAAATCCAGGCCAAATGGTGGGGGTTACATGTAGTGTGACATGAACCCAAGATCCCAGTTGAGGCCGTCCTCATGTGTGCGGAACTTGGCTATCAGTTTTTGCTCGGTATTCTGCATTGTCGTGTGTCTTGAAGGCCGCCTTGGAGACCCGAAGATCGGAGGCTGAATGCCCTTGGTTGCTGAAGTGTTCCCTGACTGGAAGGGAACACTCCTGCCTGGTAATTATCGAGTGCAGCAAATTACCCAGCCTTGGGCAGCACGGTAGCACAGTGGTGGGTGGCACGGTAGCACAATGGTTAGCACTGCTGCTTCACAGCTCCAGGAACCTGGGTTCAAATCCCAGCTCGGGTCACTGTCTGTGTGGAGTTTGCACATTCTCCCTGTGTCTGCGTGGGTTTCCTCCGGGTGCTCCGGTTTCCTCCCACAGTCCAAAGATGTGCGGGCTAGGTTGATTGGCCATTCTAAATTGCCCCTTAGTGTCCCAGGATGCATAGGTTAGAGGGATTAGTGGGTAAATATGTAGGGATATGGGGATAGGGCCTGGGTGGGATTGTGGTTGGTGCAGACTCGATGGGCCGAATGGCCTCTTTCTGCACTGTAGGATTCTATGATTCAGGAGAACAGCGAGCCTGATACCACACAACCCTGCTACAGCAACCTCTGCAAGACATGTCAGATCATCGACACGGATGCCATCATCACACGTGAGAACACCATCCACCAGGTACGTGATACATACTCATGCGACTCGGCCGATGTTGTCTATCTGATATGCTGTAGGAAAGGATGTCCCGAGGCATGCTACATCGGCGAGACCATGCGGACGCTACGACAACGGATGAACGGACACCGCTCGACAATCACTAGGCAGGAGTGCTGAATGGAAGTAGGTATTGGGAGTCAGGGATTTTCCCGATGTCACGATCCTACCTCCATCCCAGCAGTGCCAGCAGGTGGGATTTTCATCGCCTGGAGGGCACAATGTAGATTGGAGTCCCCCGAGGTGGCGATGGAGGTCCGCCAATGCCAAGGCAACCAAGATATAAGGCCTGCCTCTGTTTCCAGAGACATCAGCCCAGTTCTTCAGATCAGTGCAAGCCTCCCCGCACCTTCCTTCTTAACATTTCATGAGGACGCTCAAAGGGGGCAACACCATTTTTACTCACCTTATACTCTTGACACCTCTGATCCATGGTTCATGCTTCTATTCTACAGGTGCAATTTAGAATGGCTTCACTGAAAATTCCACAAATTCTGAAAGGTTTACTTCCAGAATGATGCTGGCAACATCTAAACAACAGCTGGTGAGGTTCTGGCAACACCTGCTTCTGCACTCCGCTCAAATTAGCAGAAGACAATTTTTTTCTCATTCCCAGCTCTGTGCAGCCTTGAAACGAGACTCCAAAATCCGGCCCCGAGCTCCATGTTACAAAAAGGATATAGAAAAAATGGAGGAAGTGCAGAGGAGGTTTACACAGATGATAAAAGCTGAATAGGTTGAGACCCAGATTCTCTGAAAAAAAGGGATTGGAAGTTAACTTGTATGATGTCCTTAAATTTCTGGAAGGTTTGTTGGGAATTTGCCAAGAAACTGTTTCCATTTGTGGGGAAGTTAAAACTAGAAGCTATAAATATAAGATAGATACTAATTAATCAATTAAGAAATTCAGGACAAGTTCCTTCATTCAGAGAGTAGGAGAATGTGAAATTTCCACAAGGAGTAGGCAAGATGAATAGATGCATTAAAGGAGAAACTAAACAGGCAAGGAGAAAGGGTTTAAAGCTTAAAGTTTATTTATTAATGTCTCAAGTGGGTTTACATTAACATTGCAATGAAGTTACTGTGAAAATCCCTTAGCCGCCACACTCCAGCACCTGTTCAGGTACACTGAGGGATTTGCTGTTTTTGTTTCAGATTCCAGCATCCGCAGTATTTTGCCTTTTTCTTAGATGCTGAGAGATATTTGGTCTCCAGCGGTGCAGTGGAAAGAGTGGAGGACATGCAGTAGGCTTAAATTGGATGGTGGGAGGGTGTGAATATCTCACTGGGGAAGCTTAAGGCACAGCAAGAATATGGAAAGATTTGAAAATAAGGACAAGGACTTTGGCGTTGACAGGATGGGAACAGGAAGCCAGTGTATGTTGATGAATGTGACACATGGTGAAAGGGAAGATTCTGGCCATGGCATCCGTGATGGAAAAGTTGGCAAAAAAGGGCATGCAAGAACTCAAGTCTATAGATAAGAAAGGCATGGATTAGGGTTTTAGAAGATGTCAAGTTTGGAAATGGGCAACGTTGCCTCTGTGGAAAAATACAGTTTTGACCAGATGTCTAACAGGAAGACCAGCTTATGGTTGAACAGAATGTCAAGGTTGTGTCACACCTCAACATTTTGAAAGACTTTTTATTGAGCATAGAAACATAGAAACTAGAAGCAGGAGTAGGCCATTTGGTCCTTGGAGCCTGCTTCGCTATTCATTACGATCATGGCTGATCATCAAATTCAATATCCTGATCCCCCTTCCCCCAATATCCCTTGATCCCTTTAGCCCCCCAGAGCTAAATCTAATTTCTTCTTGAAATTAGACAATGTTTTGGCTTCAATTACTTTCTGTGGTAGTGAATTCCACACATTCACCACCTTCTAGGTGAAGAAATTTCTCCTCACCTCAGTCCTGAAAGGTAATTGTCATTCAGGCAGGGGAATTGAAAAATCTCAAGAATTACATGGTATCTTGAATATTTCCATGAATTAGGACAATAAGTCAGTAGTATGTATTTAGGAGATATTTTATTCGCCATAATAACAAAAACGAATGTTTCCAAATAATGCAAAAGAATCAGCAAAGAACAGCAAAGTTCCCTCAATGGTTCTGCTGGAAAATTTACTGATTGTTATGGCACTGAATCATAATGAGCAGGAAGGGTCAAGGTTCAATTTTCTGTGTGCTTAGTTAGCCAATTTCACCCGGCCAGTATAACCAGCGCAATTTGCCTCAACATCTCTGCAATAGGGATTGGGAAAAAAATAAGTTTCTGATTACTGCTGAGCAATCTTTGCAAGAAAATCATTTTGTGTTTGCGCGTGTATTGAGAACAGGATTAGTCTCTGCTGTGATGCCATGTTATGTTTGAATAGCAAACTGACGCTGAGCACTTATCCATGAAAAATCTGCAATATTTGTGAAATAGTATTCCAGCATAAATTAGCATCTTCAGAAGAGAATAGAGCCGACCAGAATTCAATAGAGTGAAATGCTTTGATTTCAAACAATTATAGTGCAGTCTTCCTCTCCTCAGAACTGATAACTGTCTTTCCCATTCACCAGCCTCCGCCATCCACCTGCCTCTCCAGAGGGCTTTGGTGCTGGTAATGACCAGCGTGGACCTGGCGAGTTGGACCCTGAGAGCCCTGAAGAGCACCACCATCCCCTCTGCAAAGAGGGACATCCCACCACCCCCCTCAACTCAAATAATGGGTCACCTCCCACCCCGCCACAGCACGCAGGCATGAGCATGAGTATAATCTTTTCTCCATACTGAATTTTGGATTACAAGGCCATTGACAACATTTACATAGGAGGACTAAACTTCAAAATCTGTTTACTGGTCGAAAATATATATACATGGCATCAGAAAACCTTGAAAGACCGTCAGCAAGTACCTAAAACCACTGATCAGAATGATGTATGAGAAATCAACTCAACAGATATAAAAGAGGGATTCTCCAGACCCGCTAGCCACTGGCGAAAATCGCGATGGCCCGTAGAATCAGGCTTCAGACAAAAAATTGCTTTTGGTGCTGGGTGCCAAATCCATCGCGATGCTCCCAGCCCGTCCCACTGGCCATGATCTGGTTCCCGCCCATAGCAGGCGACAACCCGATAATTATGCAAACCTGCAAGTTTGATGTACCATTCACCAGCCCCCACCACCCACCTGCCTCTCCAGAGGGTTTTGGTGCTGGTAATGACCAGCGTGGACCTGGCGAGTTGGAACATGAGAGCCCAGAGAAGCACCACCATCTCCTCTGCAAAGAGGGGCATTCCGTTCCCCCCCCCCCCCCCCCCCCCCACCAATAACTCAAATAATGGTCACCTCCCAACAGCACGCAGGCATGAACATGACCCAACGCCCCATAGCCCCCCTCCCCTGTCAGGCCGCTCTCTCAGGCCCACCTTCAGGCTACATGCCTTGACAGTGCCAATGGTGCACAACTCCCTGGCACCTTGGCACTGACACCCTGGCCTGGCACCTTGGGTCCGGAAGGAGGTAGGTCCATTAGCTACTCTGCCACTGCCAGGCTGCAAAGGACGGGTCCATGAAGGGTCCTGGGGGTTGGGTGGATTTGGGCCAGGGGTAAGGGGTTGACTTCGTCACTCACCTCTGGAATGTGCCCCTTCTAGTCCTGGGACACCTGAAGATGACTACTGGCATGGTGATTTCAGACAACCCTGTGATCAATTTTTGCACTGCTGCCTGTCAGCTGTGAAAATTCTGAAGTGACCAGTGAACTTTATGCACCTCTATGCACCTCCCAGCCACCTGGCAGGACTTTAAATCACATCAATACTCCATTCTGTATCTGGGATTTTCCTTTCTCCATGTCAGAAGCTGCAAGTGAGAGCAGACCCCTCTGAAGTCCACCGACTGAGAGGTGATGTCAATTTCACCTGGGGAGGGGTAGGGGTGGGCAGGGGTTTGCATTCTCCACAGCTCTGCACTCAGCCCCCAATGTGTTCACACAACTTTGATATGAATTCTGTGGACTGAAAAACAGGAAGTTAAACCACTTATTCCCTTTGAAGAAACCTCAGCTATCAATCAGGATTAGAGTCTATATGAACATTGCAGTTAGGAACAATGGTGGTACTTGAGATACATTTAAGTGTGAAGAAAGATGTAAATGAACACAGACTGAAGGTTGAGTAGAAATCTATTAATCTGTCAATGGAAGTCTCTTTCAAAGCACTGCACTTTGAAATTGACAAAGATCAAAGGCTTCCAACAGAGTAGAGAGGGTTTCAAAGGGTTGAGCTTGCTGGGAAGACTCAGAGATCTTAAATTAAAGCTGTACGAATACAGTGCCGCTGCGGAGAATGGAAACAACCACCCCTGGTGAAAATGACATCTCCTCTACGTCGGTGGACTTCAAAGAGGTCCCCTCACCTGCAGCTTCTGATAGGGAGAAAGGAAAATCTCTGCTGCAGAATGGAGTGCTGCTCTGATTTAAACTCCTACCATGACCGGGGTAGGACAGCTGACGGGCAGGAATGAAGATATTGATCTCAAGCTGCCAGAAATCACCATGCCAGGAATGATCTTCAGGTCTGCGAGGGCCATAAGGGACAGTCCAGCCATGAGACTCCCATCCTGGGAGAGTGGTGAGGTCAACACCTTGCCCCCCAGCCCGGGCCCAAGCAATCCCCAATACTGTTTCTCGGCAGCCTGGCAGCGGCAGAGTAGCAAATGGCCACTGGGCTTACGGTCCTTGACCCCCCCCCCCCTTCGGAGCCCAAGGCACCAAGCTAGGGTGTCAGTGCTAGGGTGCCAGGGCGCAGAGCACCATTGGCACTCTCAAGGCGTGTGTCCTGAAATCGGGCTTGAGTGAGAGACGAAGGTGGGAGGGAGGCTACTGGGGCTCTGAGTGGGGAAGGGGGATGAGTGGTGGCTGAGTGGGGATGAGTGCCGAATGGGGGTGGTCTGAGTGGGGTGAGGGGCTGAATGAATGTCTGGGTGGGCAAGGGAGGATGAGTGGGGGGTCGGGTGACTTTCATGCCTATGTTGTGTGTGGGAGGGGGGGGGGGTGACCCATTATTTGTGGGTGGAGGGAAGATGTTCTTCTTTGGTGAGAGGTTGACAGTGCTCTCCTGGTCAGTGAGGGGGGGGCACCATTTCTGTTTTGGGAGGGGTGGTGACCTGTCTCCAAGTGCAGAGGTTGGGTTGCCGTTTAGAAATGGCGCCCAGATCTCCGAGCAGTCGGTGGATTTCTTGAGATGCGTTAATTTGCTTACATCAGGTGGCTTTCCCGCTGGTGTGGGTGCTTAGTCCCAATCGGCGGGAATCGCAGCCCTAGTCTGTCTCAGTGCAATATTTACTAATGACTGTTACATCTATTAGATACAAGAATATATCCCAAGCAATAACTTTTAGATTAAGGAGATTTTAACTAAAACTTGCTGTTAACGGTAATTAATAGATCTTTTAAAGATTTTTCCCCTCACAAGAAAATGGTGAGTAGGAATTGTTATTAATAAAGTAATTTATTTCATTTTCAATTGTAGGTGATCAGGCCCTGCGGTACATTTAATAATCATACAACAAATTGTATTTGGACTGGTGTAGTGATTGTTTACATAATTTATTGTTTCATTTAACCAAATACTGGGAATGGAATATTATTAGATGAAGACAGACAAATAAATTGATTTAATTAAGTTTATCAGTTTAATCCTTTGACACATTTCTAAGTACATTTTAAACAAAAATTTACTTGAAGTAAAAATTATCTATTGTGTATCACCAATTCTCCAACTCACAATTTTTGAATGCATTCTTTATGGAGTAATGTAAAATGTGCGATAATCCTTATTTCTAAGTGAAAACAACAGCTTACAAAGTCAATAATGTGCTATAGCAAGCTATGCCTTTGGACCACAGAGTGGTCCACAGTGATTAAGGGTGGGATCTTGAGCCCATTCTCTCCCTATGCGGGAATGGCGACACAGGCTCAAAATGCGGAGAGTTGGAAGAAACGCGAATCTCACCTGCGAGGTTATGTTTCCCAATTTTGAGCTAACCTTGCCAGTGGAGAGATGTGGAGCATGCTGGGTAATGGGTGGGGACCTAATCTGAATGCTTCAGCATCTCATTAGTGAGCACTCATGTCAGATATTGAGGCCGCACAAAATATTCAGTTGGCCTTGGCGTGATGTCACATCAGTGCCATTTACAACAGGTCAACATAAGCGTGAACCTGGCGCCTTCACCGCCAGGGCGGTTATTGGAGTTGAGGCTCAGGTGGTCATTATTTCCCTGGCAGTTCAACATTCAAGGGGCACAAGGGAGAATGCTAGGGTCACACAGAAGTGCAGCTCGGGGCCGGTAAAGTTAATGTCGCCATCGGGAAGAGTGGGGGGTTGTGGGGTGTGGGTGGGTAGCTCAGAGGCCTTACCTTCCCTTTATATCGGGTTGCCCCTTGCTCCAAGGGGATGTGCTGGCTACCAATCAGGCATCACTTCCCGGTTTGTCCATGCTGAGTTTGTGTTCAAACAGTAGCTGAGTGGGTGCCCTTCCTTGTTGAAGCTGCAAACTGGGTGGGAGGCGGCCACAACCGAGGGGCTGTACTGGGTGCAGCTATGAGGCCCTGGGGTCCTGCTTTGGGAGAGGTCGGGCTGCAAGGGCAGTGTGGGGGTATCAGTGATGGGGAGTCAACTCTGCCTCATGAGGCATAAAGACCCTCTCATTTGGGGGAGGGTGAATGCAGTAAAACCTACAACCCTCAATCTGTTAATGGTGTGAGGCCAGAGGGGATTACTGGAAAGGAAGTTTAAATCCACTCTTCTGCAAACTCTGGTTGTTAGGTAGAACAATAAAAGGGCACTTATTGTTCTCATGCAAGGTTGTTTAATTGCACTGCGTTGAACACCTGGAAGAATGAAGCTGCCCTCTAGGGAATCACTTCAAAAGTTAATTTCATACTCTCAGGATGTCAGTTACATCTTGAGCCACTCACAAAGCCCAGCTGTCTTTGAGGGAGACTGCGGCTGGAGGGATGGCTCTCGGAGACAAGGGGTGTCCATTTTAGGAGGGATGGCTGATGACACCACGATGTGGAGATGCCGGCGTTGGACTGGGGTAAACACAGTAAGAAGTTTAACAACACCAGGTTAAAGTCCAACAGGTAAACCTACCAAATAAACCTGTTGGACTTTAACCTGGTGTTGTTAAACTTCTTACTGTGATGACACCACTGCAGAGGCCACAAACATCAGTGGAGACTCGATATCGTGAGACTCACACTTCAATGCTTGTTGGTGGAGCAGGCGATCAGACTGTTAAAGATGTAGTTCCAGTGCCTGGATCAGTCAGGCAGTGCCCTACAATACAGCCCCCAGAGGGTATCTCATATTTTGTAGTCTGTGCGCTCTCCACAACCTAGCACTGCAGAAGGGAAGCAATCTAGACCTGGAGGACATGGGCGAGTGCCAGATCTCCTCAGATGAGAAGGCTGTTGAGGAGGGTGGTGTGCCTGACAATACCGTGAAGGAGGAAGAATATTGGGCAATGGACAGGGCCAGAATTGGCTGTCGAAAATGGGATGCCCTGATCACCTCTGATTTCAGGGACGAGCGGAAACAGCAGGTGGTGAGGTATCCCACAACATGTGTAAGGTCAAACCAATGATGTAGTGTCAGTATGACCTCATCATTTGGTGCACGTTTTCAATGGCATGGGGCTGCAGTCATTGGCCTGACTCTGCCAGAGAATGATGATGATTTGCAGTGAGGTCAAACTGATGTTTCTCTCATCCTCAGCAATGTGTCTGACTCCTGCCTGACAGAGAGCTGAATGTGCAATGCCAATGATCGCGCACATCATGGGGTTCATCAAAGCTGAATAAATAGTCTCAGGCTCTGCAGACATGTAGCCAGGTTTTCACTTTCATCTTACACCTCGGGTGGGCAGCCAATCAGCACCTCAACAGCCCCTTGGCCTCTGCCATTCAGGTGAAGAGATGCAAAATTGAGCTGCTCTGGTCTGGATGGTTCCATGAATAGGGTCTCAGGAGGAGTGGCTGGGGGTCAGGGGGTGGGGGGGGGCTTTCCTGCAGCAGGGCTTCTTTACTCTGTCCTCATTGTGGGAGAGACATAGCACAGCCATTCTCACACTCCACAGGAATGAAGCACTGGATGTGTGCATGGGTCCAAGTTTGGTGGCATGAAAAGACATGGAGGCTCTGTGAGTGAACAGAGTGATTTATTATTTGTAACTATATACAGTGGTGACCTCTCTACACTTGTGCCTACTTTCACCCATGCCAACTAGGTTCCTATCATTTCTTAATCTTCACACGCCTACTAGCTCTAGGTGCTTCCCCAGGATCCACAGCTGTGGTTGAGGAGGCCTGCTGACTTCCATACTTTGTTGTCTGAGGTGACCTTGGCAGGCATTCCCTGGGGGGGTTTGGATCTTGAGGGCCCTGGCCTGCTTTCGGGCAGCACGGCAATTGCAGTGCTGCCTTCATCGGTGTGTGGAGCTGAAGGTTAGTCGTTAACAGGGAGAAGGAATTAACATAGGCTGGACAGCCCCAGGGTCCCCTGGGTGGAAGGCCCCATGCTGTGAACCAAACAACCCTCATCCCTTTGGTTGCCCTATGGGCTGTTTGTCCTCCATGTGATAAAGGGGCAGTTGAAGTCCAGAAGCCCCACCATACTTTGGCGCATACTTGTAGATTTCCACTCATGCTTGCACTATGGAGCTGAAGTCCTCAGACAAGGAGATCACAAGGTGAACCATAGTGCGGACATCTGCTATGGGCTGCACGTCCTGCGCCAAGGTGTCCATTGCGGAATAAACTTCGCAGTGTTGGCCTCATTGTGCTGGAGTGACGGAACCATCTCCTTGAACAGAAGGCAATGGGACTCCTCCGGTTGGCCTTGCAGTACAAGGAAGGATGCTGACAGGCTTTCCTAATGGTCACGACTCTGCTTTTGCAGTTCCATCAACTCTGCGATGACTAGACCCAGGGACATGTCATCGGACATGGGCCCCTCAGAGTCCTGGCCCCCAGCATCCCTCCGAGTGCTGGTTCCTGAGGACATCCCTGCCTCCACCTGCTGCAGATCGTCAGCTGTGAGGTGCTCACCAAAGAATGACCCAAAAGCCTGTCTACTTAATGATCCCACCAAGGTGTGAGTATCTGCACTGGTGCCGGGTGTGGGTGACAGCTGTGATGCCTCTTCAACTGTGGGGTCCCAGAGGAAGACTTCCTAGGGAAGGTAAACATCCGCTCATGTGGGGTAGCGTTGGTTGCCGTACACAGGAGGGACCGGATTGAATGGAGCGCATCAGAAAGTACCTCTTGCCAACGGGAGACTGGAAGACCTTTAGACCTCAATGCCAGTAAGACAGCCTTCCAGACTGTAGCATTTTCTCCCGTTACCCCTGCCCATTACCCCTGGGGTTGTAACTCGTAGTTCTACTTGAGGCAATCCCTTTTGAGAGCAGGTATTGCCTCAAGTCGTCACTCATAAACGACGAGCCCCTATCACTGTGGATATAGCTGGGGTAACCAAACAGGGTGAAAAGATCCCGCAATGCTTTGATAACCGTGGCAGCGGTCATGTCTGAACAGGGAATCGGGAGTACTCGTCAATCACATTGAGGAAGTACACATTCCGACCTGTCGAAGGGAGGGGGCCCTTGAAATCCACACTCAGTCTTTCAAAAGGGCGAGTGGCCTTAATGAGGTGTGCCCTGTCAGGTCGGTAGAAGTGTGACTTGCATTCAGCACATACCTGGCAGCTTCGGGTTATGGACCTGACATCCTCTACTGAGTAGGGTAGATTCCGGGCCTTTACGAAGTGGAAGAGCCGAGTGATCCCCGGATGGCAGAGATCATTGTGGAGGGCCTGTAACCGATCCTCCTGCACACTGGCACATGTTCCACGTGATAGGGCGTCTGAGGGCTCATTGAGCTTCCCCGGACAGTACATGATATCATAGTTGTAGGTGGAGAGTTCGATTCTCCACCTCAGGATTTTATCGTTTTTGATCTTACCCCGTAACGTGTTGTTGAACATGAACGCCACGGACCGCTGGTCCGTGAGCAGGGTGAATCGTTTTCCAGCCAAGTAATGGCGCCAATGCCGGACGGCTTCCACAATGGCCTGAGCCTCTTTTTCCACTGCGGAGTGTCGAATTTCAGGGCCTTGGAGGGTGCGAGAGAAAAAGGTGACGGGCCTGCCCGCCTGGTTAAGTGTGGCGGCCAGGGCGAAATCAGATGCATCACTCTCCACCTGAAAGGTGATGGACTCATCGACAGCATGCATCGTGGCTTTCGCGATGTCAGCTTTTATCCCTTCAAAGGCTAAACGAGCCTCTGCTGCCAGGGGAAAAGAGGTAGACTTTATGAGCGGACGGGCTTTGTCCGTGTAATTGGGAACCCACTGTGCGTAATACGAAAAGAAGCCTAAGCATCTTCTCAGTGCTTTGATGCTAATGGGTAGGGGAAGTTCAAGGAGGGGACGCATACGGTCTGGATCAGGGCCAAGGACCCCGTTTTCCACCACGTATCCGAGAATTGCTAGGTGGCGCTTGCTAAATACACACTTCTCCCTGTTGTAGGTCAGATTCAGGCGAGACGCAGTGCGTAAAAACTTTAGGAGATTGGCATCGTGGTCCTGCTGGTCATGGCCGCAGATAGTGACGTTGTCCAGGTACGGGAAGGTAGCCCGTAGCCCGTTTTGGTCCACCATTCGGTCCATTGCACGCTGGAAGACCGAGACCCCATTCGTGACGCCAAAGGGAACCCTTAGAAAATGGTAGAGATGACCATCCGCCTCAAAGGCCGTGTATTTTCGGTCCTCTGGGCGAATGGGGAGCTGGTGGTAAGCTGACTTCAAGTCAATGGTGGAGAACACCCGGTACTGCGCAATCTGGTTGACCATGTCAGATATGTGCGGGAGTGGATACGCGTCCAGCTGCGTGTATCTATTAATGGTCTGACTATAGTCTATGACCATCCGGGGTTTGTCTCCAGTTTTAACCACCACGACTTGTGCTCTCCATGGGCTAGTGCTAGGTTGAATGATTCCTTCCCTGAGGAGCCGCTGAACCTCAGATCGAATAAAGATCCGATCCTCAGCGCTGTAACGCCTGCTCTTAGTTGCGATGGGCTTGCAGCCTGGCACGAGATTCTCGAATAAAGATGGTGGAGTGATTCTGAGTGTCGAGAGACTGCACGTGGAGCGCGCTGGGCAATTTGGAGGCTGCTGTTCTCCCACTGAAAGTGGAGGGAGTGGCCCATCGTACTGCAGGGTCACACTCCTCAGGTGGACCATAAAGGTGCGGTAACACGAGGAGCCTGAAATTCTCATAAACTGTGCCCCGCACCGTTAGGTTTACCACGCAGCTCCCAAGAACGGTAACAGATCGGGACCTCGACGCCATAGAAATTGTCTGTCTGACAGTCTGTACTCGGAGACCGCACCGTTTCACGGTGTCAGGATGAATGAAACTCTCCGTGCTCCCGCTGTCAAACAGACAATGTATTAGGCGTCCATTTACCTCTATGCCCTTCATGGACTTGTCGAGTCTGTGAGGCTTGGCCTGGTCCAGGATGATTGATGCCACCGTTGAGTCTTGAGTGCAACTGCAGGCAGCTGAGATGGTTGATGATGATGACCCCTGCTGGTCGTCTGCGGTCGGTGCTGACCAAAATGGATGTGCCCATGGATCGCACGTGGTCGGTGGCGCTGAAAGTGGCGGCACCCGCAGGTCGCACGTGTCTTGCGTCGTCATCATCAGGAATGGCGGCGCTCGTGAATCGCACGTGGTGGAAGACCTCGATGAAGCCGGAGACAAGGAGACAGGTTCTGGAGAATCACACGCCGCACTGCTATGCTTCGAGGGTGGTTTAGCTCTGCACACTTTGGCATAGTGCCCTTTCTTCCCACACGCAGAGCAAAATACCGTTCTGGCCGGACATCGCTGACGAGGGTGTTTCGCCAATCCACAGAAATAGCACCGCGGGCCTCCTGGAGCTGCCGCCGTCGTCAGGTCCGAGGTTGAAAGCACGATCGCGCAGTTTCTCGGAGCCGCTGGGTAGAGTTGAGTCGGTGGCTGTACTTGCCACGATGTTCCCACGTGGTCGGTGGGGTAAGTTTCTAGACTTCTGGAGGCCGTTTCCATTGTGTCAGCCAATTCCACCGTCTTAGCTAGGTCTAAGTTACCTTGCTCTAGCAGCCGCAGGCGAATATAGGATGAGCCGATTCCCACCACGAACGCATCTCGGATCAAATCGTTAGTATACTGGGTCGCCGACACTGGCTTGCAATTGTAGGCTCTGGCTAGCTGCTGAAGTTCGCGCAGGTACTGTCCCGCCGTTTCACCGGGCTGCCGCCGTCGAGTGGCTAGAAGGTGTCGAGCATGGATCTCGTTTGGCGGTTTGTTATACAGTTTCTTAAGTAGTTCGATGGCCCCTTTGTAGTCTTGGGCATCGCGGATTGATGAATATACAGTGTCGCTTACCCTTGTGTGGAGGACTCGCAGTCTATCGGCATCGTTTTGAATGGCTGTTGAGGCATCGATATAGTCTTGAAAACACTTCAACCAATGGTCGAAAGTGTTCGACGCTCCAGCTGCACGCGGATCTAAGGTAAGCCGATCGGGTTTTAACATTTGCTCCAAGGTTTTTTTTTTACCAAAATTGTTACTAATAAAATTGATGCGCGATTAAATCACCTAGGAGGCTGGATCGTACCCGGGAAATAAAGGCTTTTATTAGTAACAAGAATGGAGCATACTATATAACAATACAATCCCAGACTAAAGTGTCACCCGGCAGTGCAGTGACCTTTATACTCCTACAGGTAGGCGGAGCCAACCGGAGTGTACCACAGAACAATACCAACAGGTAGAACACCCCAACCCTAACCCCAACAGTGACAACAGTAACATATGTACAAGTACCCATAGTGCTAACCATCTATGGTTCAGTACCCATAGTGGTAACCATCTATGGTTCACCACAGGGGGTGCAGAAAAAGACTGCATGAGACAGATCAGAGGGAGGCTCAATGTGATTTTCATGGCCACAAAAATGTTTGTTCATGAGCCTTAAGATTCGATCTGCAATTACACTGGAGCCGTCGGCATGATTCACTCCATTTTCCTCCCTGGAACTAACACATTGCCAAATTCTGGTAAGATCACCCCAAGGTTTTCAATATCTTGAAGAAATGTAAAATCAGAAATAAATAGGATGAAAGCTGATAACATAAACCTGACAAATTCAGAATGAAATGTACCATTGAATAGTAAAGTGTGATTTTCCCATTAGCAGCAATACAATGTGAAAGGATATTTGCACAGCTGTCTGATAAAATGTGACTACTTAATAGACCATTCATGTTACATCGCAGCACAGATTGTCTTTTAGATCTTCCAGCATTTACTCCACCAGGCTTCCCAACCCTCCATTATAATAAAGTAACTTAATCTTTTTTAATGGTCTGGTTCAACAGATGAAGATTCAAATATACAACTGACTTTATCAATAATGGTGTGAGTGAAGAATGGAATTGAAGCAGAAACTAAAAATTTGCCATTTACAATTGGGCCTTCGTATATTCATATTTTTAAAAAATGCAAATCCTTCAGTTCTATGATTTTATGAATCATATCTGTTTTCTGGGCACATTTCCATTTTAACAATCTCAACACAGGCACTTCCATTGGCCCAGGGGATAGTTTGGAAGATTTTTGCTTCAAGGCTTCTAGTCAAATTCATTGCAATGCTAATAAATTAATCTGACTACACTGCAGGTTAAACATCGCATTGGTTTGTTACTATTCTTTCTCCTGAATCAATCTGTCAACTGATGAAAGGCAAGATTTTAAGATTGGGATCATTGTGATAAGAATCTTCATGGGACTTCAGATCTAAACAAATAAAAGACATGATGAAACAGAGTGCTGGAAAAACTCGATAGGTTTGGAAGCATCTGTGGAGAGTGAAACACTTAGGGTGGAATCTGCACGTCCTGCCCGCCACAGGAATTGTAGTGGGCGGGATGGGACCTTGCAAAGGTCCATTGACCTTGGGCAGGATTTTCTGGCCTTGATGCGAGCGCAACCGGAAAATCCTGCCATTAAAGTTTCAAGTCTAATATGATATCAGGAAATGTCTGAAGGCACCGGATACTGCAAAGGCTGACAACATTCTGAAAATAGTACTGAAGATTTGTTCCCCAGAACTTGCCATGCCCCAAGCCAAGCTGTTCCAGCACAGCTACAACACTGGCATCTGCCTGCCAATGTGGAAAATTGCCGAGGTATGTACAGGACTAATCCAGCCAATTACTGCCCCATTAGTCTACTCGATCATCAGTAAAGTGACAGAAAGGGTCATCAACAGTGCTATCAAGCGGCACTTACTCAGCAATAACCTGCTCATGGACACTCAGTTGGGATATCACCAGGGTCACTCAGCTCCTGGCCTCATAACAGCCTTGGTTTCAAACATGGAGAAAAGAGCTGAACTCCAGGGCTGAGGTGAGAGTGACTGCCCTTGACATCAAAGCAGGATTTGATGAGTAAAATCATAGCCAGAATTTTCTGCTCACAGTCATTGAAAGGATTTAGGTGAGAACAGCCCGGGTAACTGAGGGGACGAAGGATTGAGAATTGCTGAATTGCCGGGAAAACTGTTCTAAATCCCGACTGTTTGGTCAATTTAGCTTCTCACCTGAATCTCCCCACTCTGTGCAATGCAGAGGTCCCAGTCGTGAATCTCATTAAAAACCCAGGGGGGCGGGGCCTATTCACATCGGAGTCTGACAGTTCTGGAGCTCTGCGCATGTGCAGTGGCCACGATCTGTCAGACTCCCTGTTTGCTGGCCAGCTCGATTGCTGGCCAGCCCGGGACCCCTGCAGTGCTGTCCCTCCAGCCCCTCCCACCCCCACAGCCCAATCGCAGCCCCACAACAATTCCTGTGCCAGCCCTGACTCCCCCCGCCCTAGTGTGTCCTAATGTCCAGCCCCTCCCACCCAGCAGTGGCGATCCGCCCACCCCCTCACCCTGGCAGACTCCCCCCCGGCTGACCCCACTAGGATCAGACCCCCCTGGTAGGCAGGCTCCCCCCCTCTGGCAGACCAACCCCCCCCTCCCCCAGCCCGCCACAATCGCTGCCCTCCCTCCACCCCAGAGCAATCCTCATGCAGAATGGCAGCGAGACCACCCACCCCCACCAATCGTCCCTAGGCCCCGCCCACAATAGGCCCAGTCCCCTTGGCACTGCCCAATGCGCGATAGGGCCGTTGGGCATGGGCACTTTGCCTCTTGGGCTGTGCCAGGGGGCACAGGCTTGCACTACCAGGGTGCCCATGCTCAGGGGCACCACCCCCCGCCGCCTGACTCCCTGGGGGGCCCGATTGCCTCCCCTTCATTCCGGCGGGGTCTCCCACTAGTTCCCCGAACGTGGGGAGCTACTCTAAACCTCGCCGGAATGGAGTACTTCTGGCGGGGTGGGCGAATCAATCGGGATCGGTCAGTTCCTGATAATCACATTTAAAAGATATTTAAAACATATTAAAAACAGATTTAAATTACTTACCTGCCTTCCCGCCGGTTTCCAGCGTGGTCTGACCGGTGACTGTTCTCCGGCTCTGGGAGACGCGCATGCATTCCCGGCGCATGCACAAATCCCGGTACAAGGGTCAGCGACGCACATCTCCCACCGCGACCCACCAGAAAAGTTGCGGGTCGGAATGGGAGAATCGCAACCATGAGGTGTGATTATGTAAATTCCTTAGCAGTGAATTTAACTAATACCGGGAATCATCCTAGTGAACCTTCTCTAAACTGCCTCCCAAGGGGACCAAAACTGCTTACAGTATTCAAGATTTGGTCTCACCAGTACCTTGTACAGTTGTAGCAAGACTTCTCTATTCTTATACTCCTGTCCTGTTCCACTTTTCTCCGGTGCCTTCCTTGATCCTTGATGCGCGATTAATTCACTCGAGATGCTCGATCATACTCGGGAAATAAAGGCTTTTATTAGCAATAAGAATAGAGCATACTGCTTAACAATACAATCCTAGACTAAAGGGTCACTAGGAAGTGCAGTGACCTTTATACCCCTATAGGAAGGCGGAGCCAACCGGAGTGTACCACAGAACAATACCAACAGGTAGAACACCCCAACCCTAACCCCAACAGCAAGCAGAGTAACATATGTACAAGTACCCATAGTGATAACCATCTATGGTTCAGTACCCATAGTGGTAACCATCTATGGTTCACCACATTCACCCCTCCTTTAAAAACAAAGGCCAGTGGGGCAAAAAACAGTACGAACTGTCCATATATTCACAAGTTCAGTCGTATCGGAGGTCCGCACCGTCTCTGCGACCTCCGCAGCACTGGCGGTAGCGCCGGTTCTGGTGACCGTGGTGACCCTCTCTCCAAGGTGGTGTCCAGTGACTCCTCCAGTTCCTCACGGACGGGTGGACCTCGAGGTGACGACAATCTCCTGGACTCAGGCAAGCTGTACACGGGAGTAAGAGGATTAAGTGGTGGTCCCGATACTGCCCGCGTCGTGTCAGGAGGGGAGAGAATGGGCAAAGGAACCCTAACCAGGGGTGCGGGAGCGACGGGGGTTTCCAGGTCCCCTGCAGGCGCCAGATCTCGGATAGAGGCCGTGTCCTCTCACCCGTCAGGATATGCTATATAGGCATACTGAGGGTTGGCGTGGAGGAGATCGACCTGTTCAACCAAAGGGTCGGACTTGCGGGTCCTAACATGCCGCCGCAGGAGGACCGGTCCCGAGTACGTCAACCAAGACGGCAGTGAGGTCCCAGAGGAAGACTTCCTAGGGAAGGTAAACATCCGCTCATGTGGGGTAGCGTTGGTTGCCATACACAGGAGGGACCGGATTGAATGGAGCGCATCAGAAAGTACCCCTTGCCAACGGGAGACTGGAAGACCCCTAGACCTTAACGCCAGTAAGACAGCCTTCCAGACTGTAGCGTTTTCTCTTTCGACCTGCCCGTTACCCCTGGGGTTGTAACTCGTAGTCCTACTTGAGGCAATTCCTTTAGAGAGCAGATATTGCCTCAAGTCGTCACTCATAAACGACGAACCCCTATCACTGTGGATATAACTGGGGTAACCGAACAGGGTAAAAAGATCCCGCAGGGCTTTGATGACCGTGGCAGCTGACATGTCAGAACAGGGAATGGCAAAAGGGAATCAGGAGTACTCGTCAACCACGTTGAGGAAGTACACATTCCGATCTGTCGAAGGAAGGGGGCCCTTGAAATCCATACTCAGTCGTTCAAAAGGGCGAGTGGCCTTAATGAGGTGTGCCCTGTCAGGTCAGTAGAAGTGCGGCTTGCATTCAGCACATACCTGGCAGCTTCGAGTTATCGACCTGACATCCTCAATGGAGTAGGGCAGGTTCCGGGCCTTTACAAAATGGAAGAGCCGAGTGATCCCCGGATGGCAGAGATCATTGTGGAGGGCCTGTAGCCGGTCCTCCTGCACACTGGCACATGTTCCACGCAACAGGGCATCTGAGGGCTCATTGAGCTTCCCCGGACGAAACATGATATCATAGTTGTAAGTGGAGAGTTCGATTCGCCACCTCAAGATTTTATCGTTCTTGATTTTTCCCCTCAACGTGTTGTTGAACATGAATGCCACGGACCTCTGGTCCGTGAGCAGGGTAAACCGTTTTCCCGCCAAACAATGGCGCCAATGCAGTACGGCCTTCACAATGGCCTGAGCCTCTTTTTCCACAGAGGAGTGCCGAATTTCAGGGCCTTGGAGGGTGCGAGAGAAAACAGCGACGGGCCTGCCCGCCTGGTTAAGTGTGGCGGCCAGGGCGAAATCAGATGCATCACTCTCCACCTGGAAGGGGATGGACTCATCGACAGCGTGCATCGTGGCTTTCGCGATGTCAGCTTTTATCCCTTCAAAGGCTAAGCGAGCCTCTGCTGCCAGGGGAAAAGAGGTAGATTTTATGAGCGGACGGGCTTTGTCCGCGTAATTGGGAACTCACTGTGCGTAATACGAGAAGAAGCCTTAGCATCTCCTCAGTGCTTTGACGCTAGTGGGTAGGGGAAGTTCAAGGAGGGGACGCATACGGTCTGGATCGGGGCCGAGGACCCCGTTTTCCACCACGTATCCGAGTATTGCTAGGCGGTGCTTGCTGAATACACACTTCTCCCTGTTATAGGTCAGATTCAGGCGAGACACAGTGCGTAAAAACTTCAGGAGATTGGCGTCGTGGTCCTGCTGGTCATGGCTGCAGATAGTGACGTTGTCCAGCTACGGGAAGGTAGCCCGTAGCCCATTTTGGTCCACCATTCGGTCCATCTCACGCTGGAAAACCGAGACCCCATTAGTGACGCCAAAAGGGACCCTTAAGAAGTGGTAAAGACGGCCATCCGCCTCAAAGGCCGTGTATTCCCGGTCCTCTGGGGGAATGGGGAGCTGGTGGTAGGCTGACTTCAAGTCGATGGTGGAGAACACCCGGTACTGCGCAATCTGGTTGACCATGTCAGATATGCGCGGGAGAGGGTACGCGTCCAGCTGCGTGTACCTATTAATGGTCTGACTATAGTCTATGACCATCCGGGGCTTGTCTCCAGTCTTGACCACCACGACTTGTGCTCTCCATGGGCTAGTGCTAGGTTGGATGATCCCTTCCCTGAGGAGCTGCTGAACCTCGGATCGAATAAAGATCCGATCCTCAGCGCTGTAACGCCTGCTCTTAGTTGCGATGGGTTTGCAGCCTGGCACGAGATTTGCAAATAAAGAAGGTGGGGTAATTTTGAGGGTCGAGAGACTGCATGAGGAGCGCGCTGGGCAATTTGGAGGCTGCTGTTCTCCCACTGAAAGTGGAGGGAGTGGCCCATCGTACTGCAGGATCACACTCTTCAGGTGGACCATAAAGTCTAGCCCCAGGAGTACCGGAGCGCAAAGGTGCGGTAACACGAGGAGCCTGAAGTTCTCATAAACTGTGCCCCGCACCATTAGAGTTACCACGCAGCTCCCAAGAACGGTAACAGATCGGGACCTCGACGCCATAGAGATTGTCTGCCTGACAGTTTGCACGCGGAGAGCGCACCGTTTCACGGTATCGGGATGAATGAAACTCTCCGTGCTCCCGCTGTCAAACAGACAATGTGTCAGGCATCCGTTTACCTCTATGTCCATCATGGACTTGTCGAGTCTGTGAGGCTTTGCCTGGTCCAGGATGATTGACGCCACTGTTGGATGCCGAGTGCAACTGCAGGCAGCTGAGGTGATCGATGATGAGGACCCCTGCTGGTCGTCTGCGGCCGGTGCCGACCAAAATGGCTGCGCCCACGGATCGCACGTGGCCGATGGCGTTGAAAGTGGCGGCACTCGCAGGTCGCACGTGTCTTGCGTCGTCGTCCTCAGGAATGGCGGCGCCCGTGGCTCACACGTGTTTGAAGACATCGACGAAACTGGAGACGAGGAGCCGGATCCTGGGGAGTCACACGCAGCACTGCTTGGCTTCGAAGGTGGTTTCGCTCGGCACACTTTAGCATAGTGCCCTTTCTTCCCACAAGCGAAGCAAAATACCGTCCTGGCCGGACATTGCAGACGAGGGTGCTTCGCCAATCCACAGAAATAGCACCGTGGGCCTCCTGGAGCTGCCGCCGCCGTCAGGTCCGAGGTTGAAAGCACGATCGCGCAGTTCCTCGGAGCCGCTGGGTAGAGTTGAGTCGGTGGCTGTGCTTGCCACGATGTTCCCACGTGGTCGGTGGGGTATGTTTCAAGACTTCTGGAGGCCATTTCCATCGTATCAGCCAATTCCACCGTCTTAGCTAGGTCCAAGTTACCTTGCTCTAGCAGGCGCAGGCGAATATAGGATGAGCCGATTCCCACCACAAACGCATCTCGGATCAGATCGTTAGTGTACTGGGTGGCCGACACTGGCTTGCAATTACAGGCTCTGGCTAGCTGATGGAGTTCGCGCAGGTACTGTGCCGTCGTTTCGCCGGGCTGCCGCCATCGAGTGGCTAGTAGGTGACGAGCATGAATCTCGTTTGGCGGTTTATGGTACAGCTTCTTGAGTAATTCGATGGCCTCTTTGTAGTCTTATGAATCACGGATTGTAGCATACACCGTGTCGCTTACCCTTGCGTGGAGGACCCGCAATCTGTCAGCGTCGGTTTGGACTGCTGTTGAGGCGCCGATATAATCCTGAAAACACTTCAACCAATGGTCGAAAGTGTTCGACGCTCCAGCGGCACGCGGATCTAAGGTAAGTCGATCTGGTTTTAACATTTGCTCCATGGTGTTTTTTTTTTAACCAAAAATTGTTGCTAATAAAATTGATGCGCAATTAATTCACTCGAGATGCTCGATCGTACTCGGGAAATAAAGGCTTTTATTAGCAACAAGAATAGAGCATACTGCTTAACAATACAATCCTAGACTAAAGGGTCACTAGGAAGTGCAGTGACCTTTATACCCCTATAGGAAGGCGGAGCCAACCGGAGTGTACCACAGAACAATACCAACAGGCAGAACACCCCAACCCTAACCCCAACAGCAAGAAGAGTAACATATGTACAAGTACCCATAGTGATAACCATCTATGGTTCAGTACCCATAGTGGTAACCATCTATGGTTCACCACAATCCTTTCAGCAGAGAGCTGGAGTTCAGGATATCTCAAGACAATGGAGTAAGTTATTGTAGAATATGGGTTTCTGAGGAAAATGTGGCCTTCAAAGATGTTGGGCTAGATTTTTGCGGTGTCAGGAAAACTCTCCAGACATTTAAAAATGGTAGATGGGACCCACATGCAGAAGCCGTTCCCCAAACAAAGGAAACATTTTTCCTGCACCTACCCAGCCAAGCCCTGTAGGAATATTGTATGTTTGAATGAGATCATCCCTCATGCTTTTAAACTCCAGAGAATAAAGGATATACCATCTATTCTTTCCTCATTGGACACCCCTCCATCCCAGTGATTAGTTTGCTGAATCTTCATTGCTCTCCCTCTATGGCAAGTCTTTCTGAAGGGCAATTAAGGATTAGTAATAAATACAGGCCTAGCTAGCGACAATGCCATGAATGAATAGTTAAAAATTAGATTGTTTGAAGTTTTTTTAAATCTTCACATGGCCGCTGAAGTCTGTCTGTGGTGGATACTGTGAGAGGTTATAGGCGACATGGGGGCCCCGATTTTACCATTTTCATTCTAAGTGCTGAATCTGGGTAGAATGCAGATCCGACTTAGAAATCTGCTTTCAGGCGCCCCCATACAGACTCAATCCTAAAAAAAAACATCTCCAGTCCCATTCGCGCTGTGGGCGGGGCTTCGCGCGGCTGAAACGATCGGAGCTCTGAACTGCGCATGCGCAGTTGGAAAAAAATTTGAAAAAGCGCGCCCGTGTCAGATCGCTCCCGGGCCGCAGAAAGCAGAGAAAGAGGCCCGGGAGTGAAAAGCGGCAGCGATGGCCCCCACACACATCACTGTCCCCCTTATCGGCCCCCACTCACGACCCACACATCACTGTCCTCCTTATCCAACCCCCCACTACCCACACACATCACTGTCCCCCTTATCCACCCCCCCACTACCCACACACATCACTGTCCCCCTTATCCACCCCCCACTACCCACACGCATCATTGTCCACCTTATCCACCCCCCCAATACCCAGACACGTCACTGTCCCCCTTATTCACCCCCCACTACCCACACACATCACTGTCCCTCTTATCCACCCTCCACTATCCAGACCGATCGCCACCCCTGCCTCCCCCCACCAATCGCCCGCAGAGTGGCAGTGGACCTTCCTGCCCCCATTCTCCCACCAGAGATTCTTCTGACCGCCCCCCCCCGCCACCGGAGATCCACCTGCTCCCCCCCCCCCATCAGTGAGCATTTGGGCCTCCTTCCTCCCCCCCGAAACAACAATCTGGTCTCACTCCCCCACTCCCCCCAAGAGAATGGTCTGGCCTCACTCACCCACTGCCCCACCCCCCCCCAGACAATGATCTGGCCTCACTCATTCCCACCCCCAGAGAATGGTCTGGCCTCACTCAACCCCCCGCCCGCGCAGAGGAACATCTGACCCGCCTCCTCCTCCCTCCCCACCAGACAACAATCAGTCCTCCTCTCCCCCCACCAGAGATACATCTGACCCGCCTCCTCCTCCTCCCCCCCCCAACCAGACAACGATCTGGCCTCACTCCCCTCCCCCCCACCCAACCAGAGAATGATCTGACCCGCCTCCCTCCTCCCCCCCCCCCCCCGCCACCGATCTGAGTCAGAGAGCTGTTGGAAGCAGTGAACGTGCTCTTCAGCAACTGGAGCGCCCGATTCAGACTTTTATTTAGCAGGTCCATTACGGCGCAGTTCCGATTGACAAACGTGGTGGTAAAGGGGGAAATGATGATAAAGTTGGGCAGGCAGTTCATTAATTCAATGCAAATGCATTTAAATCGCCGTTGCATCCGTTTTGGGCGCGAATCGAATCACCGCCATTCCCGGATTTCGGTAAAGTGGCAATCTGCGCGGGCACAGATCGCGTTAATGGCCTCACACCCGACTTTACCACGTTTTCACGCCCGAAAACGGGCGCGATGCAATGGTAAAATCGGGCCCGGGGTGTGTGAGGGGACCTGGGTGTGGGCGGGGGACATGAGATGGCATGGATGTCACATGATTATGGGGTGGCCATGAGGGGGCGCTACAGATGGCTGCAAGAAGAATTTTATACTGCTACTAACACACTTTAACTTAGTTCACACTGCATAATTAGAACACAGTCTCAAGTTCTTCATGTGGAAAATGTTCACCTACTTATGAGAAGTATTAAATGTAAATTTGAATATATTTGAGGCTAATATTAGAGATTGTAAAAACTCAGAGTACTGGAAATCGGATTTCTTTTGAAGTTTTAGACTAAAGCAATAAATTCCTAGCGTTGACAGATCTACATTAATTCATGAAGCGAAGAGAAACTAGCAGTGGTAAAGACCTCGTGATTTTTTAATACATAACATCCACACCATCAATCTTCAGAACCAAATCTTTTTTTGACTCAATCATCAGTCTTCACCATCATCGTCAGTCTCTAATACCGTCATGTGCCAGCACCATTCCCAGTCTTCAATACCTTACTTAGTCGTTGACAATAGTCTCAGCCACAAGCACCATCCTCAATCATCAGTACAATTATCCTCAGAGTTCAATACAGGTATTGTCATCAGCTGTGAGCATCACAATCCATCTGTTTTGCTATAAGCTTGGTTCCATTTTGATTGATGTTATTTTTGACCTAAGACTTTTGGAGAAGCAATGAAATAGCATATTTCACAGCTGACTTTCGGACCCGAGGGGCAAGGATATTTTATTATTGATAGGGTTGTGTTCAGAAGTAACATTATTGTCCAAACCTGTTACAATATTTAAGTTGCAAAAGCTTACACAATATTTTTAAACATTCGTAAACGTTATGAGGGCAATACTCAATAATCCCTGAAAACGGATTTATCGGGATCACAATATGGGATTAACTACTACCTACTCATTTAAATGACCGTAGTATGCAGCCCAGCACTAAACCCACTAATGAGTGACTGCATGGCTCAGCAGGGGTCACAAGTGCATGTGAGACTAACACCTCTTAAAGCTGGCCTGTACTCCTTAAAGCCAGATTGCACTTCTAAAAAAGGAGGTGCATTCTCGCTCCAGGAAGCATCTGGGGAAGAGTGTCTGAACTGCAAGAATAATGAATATGATGCAACATGACAATGAGCGTACTCCAAAGTTCTCTGGAATCCAGGGAAATAAGAAGTCCTCTAGCCACAGGGGCTAGGAGGCCTTCCAGACAAATTGCAAAGTAAGGAGTCTAACAACACCAGGTTAAAGTCCAACAGGTTTATTTGGTAGCAAACGTCACTAGCTTTCGGAGCGCTGCTCCTTCGTCAGATGGAGTGGAATGGCGAAGGAGCAGTGCTCCGAAAGCTAGTGGCGTTTGCTACCAAATAAACCTGTTGGACTTTAACCTGGTGTTGTTAGACTCCTTACTGTGTTTACCCCAGTCCAACGCCGGCATTTCCACATCATGACAAATTGCAAAGGCAGTGAGAATAGATAGCCATCACTTTCCAATGCAGTCAGTATAACGCTAAAGACCTGGTGTTGGAAGAAGTTTAGTGACCTCACATGAGTGATCAAGGATAATGGATTTATCTTCAAATGTCTTATCCTTACAACTGAACCACCAGCCTCACACACTGCTTAATTCACCACTCTGCTTTACTCACATACCTGCGAATATTATCAACCATGACCCATATCTCACACGTATGGCTTTACCTCACCCTCACGCACTTAACACGGCAGCAAGCCTCACACCCACTTCTCAAAGCTTGCACATACCCAACATTCTGCCAAACACACTGATGCACTTCCTTCACTCTTACAGGATATAGTGGCAGGCACCGAAGGTAGCAGGGGCCAAACACTGGGCAACAGATACGGGTGCATGATCTCACCTCGATGGAGAAGGCAGTGTTTGCCATTCTTGCAGTAGTCATTACTGTGGCCTTGGTCATCAGCAAAGCAGAAACCAATGATGATGACAATATGTTCATAGTTGATCCTCCTCTCCACATCCCATTTCCCCAATATCATAAAATCTCTTTGGATTTCCAAGCAGCAGATGGTTTAAAAATGGGCCTCCAGTTGTCCTCCCCTCCCCTCCCCTCACCACAAACTTAAGCTGGTGCCTTTCTATTTTCATATTCTCAGAAGCTGTCCAGGCATTGTAAAGGAAGACAAGACTGATGATAAAGAAATACAATGGGGCAAATTTTCCCGTTCTGCCCACCACGGGATTCAGAGCAGACAAGGGGCTGACCATGGAAAGGTCAATTGACCTCGGGCAGGATTTTCCAGTTTCAGGGTGAGCGCAGCCGGAAAGTCCTGCCCAATGAGCGGAATTTTGCAACTTTTTGGAAGAGTGTCATCTTGGACAGGAAAAATGGAGGATAGCCCACGCTGGTGGCGTTGCTGGGTTTTCCCACCTTAAATTTAAATTGATTGAAAAAAGAAAGGCAAGGGGTCCCATGATGTCATGCTGGCAGGGTGAACTTTACCAGAACTCAGATTTTCAAAAGATTGGGGCGCGGTTTTGAACTTGTTACACTTATTAAACATTGGAAACAGCAAGTTAGCCAAACAAATGGATCTGACTAGGAAAACGCTGTTGCTCCAACGATGTATAATCTTCCCATGCTCTGCAGCGCCTGCCTGCACCTTTTGCTCCAGAATGGACTCGGGGCTGTAGGCTCCAAGGGCAAATTCCAGTTGTTGCACTTGATCAAACGTTTCACATCCAACAGATTTCATTCTCCCTGAGAGGAGCAAGTGTCAGGTCGAACATGCAGTTAGAACCTGCAGTTATCCAGTCAGTGAGCTGATGTGAATTGAAGAGAGAAGGATTTGGAGAGGGTAGACTGTCTTGTGAAGAGGATGACATTGAAAAGGCAAGGTGGAGAATTAAATAGGCAGGCAAGCCTATTAGTGAATTGAGCTGCCTAGTTAAAGAGGAAAAGATCCCCAGTAAATTGGAGGTGATAGACTGGAAGAATACACCTTTGAAGGGTGGTGGGTGGTGGTGGTGGGAAGAAAGAGGAGTACCATGTGAAAGGGAATGTAACAGTTGAACTTGTGACAATAATATGCCTTTAAGAAATGCATTTTAATCATGTTCTCTGCAGTTTTTCAAGCAGGCCTGACATTTTTGTTTTGATGCCATGCTGTCTGTAACCAATATCTTTTATTGTTGCTGAAGCAGGGCAATTGAAGAAATGTTTATTTTTAATCAGGACTAATGCAGTGTCCTAGAGTTTTTAGGACCCTGTTGAATTGTTGGTGGCGAATGATTGACCAGTCAGGTGATACCTGGAAGACTGTTTTTTTCACAGCAAAGTCTCAGGCTTTAGTTTCACTTTGGTTCCGGAGCTGTTTGGATTTGTGACAGAATGCATTGTTTCTTGTTTCTCTCCCTGGTATTGCTGTCTATGTGTTGCTAGCTAGAAGCGAGAGGCAAACAGGGTCTTTATCTATCTCTTTCTCTCGAGGCGTGCTGAAAGTTCCAGGACTGGAAAGCTTCAACTGTAATCCAATATTCCAAAGGACCAATTCACATCAGGTGTTAGAAAGCTGCAAAATCCATCATCACGTCGCATACTTGCTTTTTGTACCAAGCCGAGAAAGAGGTGTATGTTTGTGGGTGTTGTTTGATTTGGAACATTTTAGTTAGCTGCTAAGGTTTATACAATATCATGGGTTTATTTTGTACTTGGTAAAAGATACGCTATTTTTTACTATATATTAATTGTGTTCTTAAATAAACTGTTTGATAAAAGCTTCCTAGTGGGTCACTTTAATCATACCTGGAGTGAAACACCTTACACTCACCTATGTCAAAATCAAAGTGCAATAGGCCTAGGCTGACTTTGTAAAACACCTTGGAGTTTCCGGCATGAATCATAACAAATTTATTGTTGGGAAGTGATGTGTTTGCTAGCAGCATGTAAATCAGATGATTTATTTTATACTTTTAGAGAAGGCTGTGAGTGCATACTTCAGCAGGGTCACAGGCAGAGAGCACCAGTAGTAACACCCCTGTTCTTAAAGTAGGATGTTCACCCTGTGAATCTCAGCCAGATTCCCAGATCTTTGCCAGACCCAGCCCTTTGAATACTATCAATCAAGATCATTAAAGGATCTATTAAAAGAAGTGCCAGACTGTCTAAAAAAGCAAACATATGCATAAAGGTTAAATTATATTTCTTTCTAAAATATATTCACACAATACATCAAACATTTGTACCACAGTGTGCTTTCTGAGATAAAACACTTGCAATTAGCTTTTACTGTTGTAAGCGGACACAAATTTCTGTGATTCCTTAGATTAAATATTTCTTAGAATAAAATCAAATAAATGAAACAGGACAAAGCAGCACTCAGGCACAAAGTGTGAACAGACAAGCAGGTTTTTTAAAACGCAGAAACAAGGCTGACAAAAGGACTCAGGAACTCACATTAGCATACCCTTCCATTTAATTAAATTGGCTCCAAGGATATCAGGAAGCCCTCATCAAACACTTCAGAAGGTCTCCTAGACCTGGAAGACTTCCTGATATCCAAATAAACACTTCTTGTATAAGAAACTCCGGAGATCTCAGACAATTCTCACCTCCCTAGACTGGGCAATCACCAGATTTAACACGTCAACTCCGCACCTAAAAACCCATTAAACAGGATGACCAGAGCAGAAAACCATAAACAAACCATTTACACATCAACTACGGAATATGACTATAACTATAACCCGTTTTGGCGGGCCTTCAGAGTACCTTCGGGACTGTTATTGTATGTATGTCCTGATTGTACCTCCATCGACGTAAAGCAATAAAGCTGTGCCATTGTTGAACCTGACTCTGGGTCCGTAGTGGTTGTATTCGCCCACTCGCGCTAACAATTGGGGGCTCGTCCGGGATCATGACCGTTGCTGGAACATCGTCTCTGGGCACTGGGTGAGTATCTTTACTCATTTAAATCCATGGGCATTCCCAGTGTCAGAGTGGTGTTTCACGGCTGCCGCGATCTGAACTTGTGAACAGAGTCTGTTCAATAAACTGCACAGTCGGGTAGGTTCTTTTTGGGCGGGTGAGTGGGGTCGCGAACTGTGATTGATTGTGTTGCCATTACATTCCGTGTACCCCTGACGATGAACCCGACCATAAACTAACTGAACTATAGGTACCTGACAGGACAGAGTTTGAGAATAGTAGAAGCCGGGAAGACGTCCAGGTTTGGGCCACTGTGATTGGGCTCTCGGAGTTCGGTACAAGTCCGGGCGTTGCAAGTCGGGTAGGACCTCTGCAGGCGCGAAAGGTTCGGGCCACTGGGGGCAGAATCCGCGAGGAGTCTCCTACATGTCTGGTCGCTACTAAGTCTGGACCCTCTGTGAGTGCCTCGACCACTACAAGCAGGAGACCTCTGGTAGCACAAAAGAACGGCTATAAGCCGGGGAACTCCTATCTGCGGTCAATTCCACGCCTGTCCGCACCCAGGTCAGGGTGATCCCGAGGAGATAGGGAAAACGGCGAGCCTCTGAGGATTGACTTAGCGATAGGAGTTGGCAAGGAAAGGGTGGCCCTGGCCCCTGTAGTCGTGGTCAGAGCTCACCTGCCTCTGTGCGCGGTAATCTCCCCGCTACACGCAGGACGGGCTCTGCGTGTTGCTGCTGAAAGTTTAAACACACTGACAGTGGGAACACCAAACCAGTAACCTCAGAGATACCCACACAAGTATCTGTGAGAAGCACCAGAGCCAGGACTAGCACACCACCGGTCTTAGTAAGAATCAGCACCATGGATAGCGAGGGCATCACTTTAGAATGGGGGCCGGAAGGGTCCCTCACCCGCTATCTGGCAGACAAAAATAAGACACTAATTAAAAGCATGATCAAAGTGGGGTGGAAACCCCAAGACCTACTTGAAAACCAACGGGAATGGTGGGCGAAAGAAAAGTGAAATAAAGATGATAAGGCTTGGATCCTGATATTAAAAGCCCACATCACTCTAGCAGGGCGAGTTCATAAATATGTTCAGGACAAGCAAGAACAGTCCGCACAGCGAAAGCGCGCCGCTGTGATGGCTGCTAACCCCGTGCTGCCAGCACTGTCCGACTTCTCACATGATTTTCCAAGTGAGGAGCGTCCCGATTGGGAATGCTTAATGGATGAAACGGGTTCACTGTGCCCGACAGGGAGGAACCTCCCGTTGACCACCGACCACCCCCCCCCCCCCCCCCCCCCCGCCCCCCCCTCCGCCAGGACGCTATGGCAGCTCCCTTAAAGATCGAATGAGTTCCTGGGGAACAAGGGAGAGATGGGCGAGGGCGAGGGCAGCAGACCCAGATTAAAATGATCTATGTGTCACTCACACCGGGAGACACAATGAAATTACTAGAGAAACTCCCGACCCTCCAGCCCAGACACAGTAATGTGATCTTCTGGCAGAAGATTAAGGAAATGCAACTGTGACATAACCTACATAACCGGGACAAAGCAGGGCTGGTAAGAGCCAAGATGCCCAAGAATTATTGGACCCGGCTTCAGGCAGAGCACCAGAATGGGTCCTGGTGTGCAAACCTGGATGAGAGTCGCCGAGAGCAGGATCAGGCTCTGGCAGACTTTAAAAATGATATCGTCCAGACCATGGGGCAGGTCCCCGTGAGCTGGGGCGCAATAGTAGGGGTAGCGCAGGGGAAGAAGGATGGGGCCCAGGAATATGGGCGACGGAAATTTGATGCCTTTATGGCCCATGGGGGAATGCCTTCGTTCCTCCAGTTATATAGGGATGGACTGAGCCCGGCGCACCAAGCAGTTCTGAAAACCGGGTTGGTAAATTTCAACACTTTTGATGAACTGGAGAACTGAGCCATTACTGTGGATAACCAACAAAGGAAGATCCTAAGCACCAGAGTAGGGATATCAGCTATGGGGACTGAAGGAGGGAATTGCTACAGGTGTGGGAAATCGGGCCATTATAAAAAGGACTGCCGAGCTCAGGCGCCCCATCCCTCTAACATATGCCACAAGTGCGGCAGATTCGGTCACACCAAATCAGCCTGCAGAAGCAGAAGGTTCCCAAGGAGAGAGAGAGCGCCCCCGAAATATGGTCAAACCCCGGCACCCCGGATATAAGGGAGAACGAAGTCGTCTCCGATATTGCGCACCTCAGCCACCAGCAGCTGCTGGATATTATACAAACTCTAGCGGCACAGAAGTCCTATGAGTGGCATCGGCCCCCACCCTGGGAACGGACCCCCGTATTTGGGTTAATGCATGTTAGGGGGCCTGTGATGCAAAGTATTAATAGATACGGGGGCTTCGATATCCCTCACTAACATGGCACTACCCACCACCCATCGTTGCATCGTAGTGGTAGGGGTAGGGGGGGGTAAGACTACAGTATACCAAAGCGAAGCAGTCCTACTTGAGATAGAAGGAATCCTACTCCCTGTACACTTCTGGGTGGGCCCAAACCAAAAGGGAACAATCTTGGGGATAGATCTCCGAGGAGAGTTAGGAGCAGTGGTGGACGCTTTTAATAAGCGCCTGCTGTGGACTGCAAGAAAGGAACATAAAAGCGGGATTCAGGGATACTGGGTCCCCAATAAAAACGTAGCAGCCATAAGTATGGGAGCCCCTACTCACACGACCCGAGACTGGGGAAAGGAAGGACTAGTGGGGCTCCTGTGCCAATCATTACCCCGAGTCTGGGCGGCGGGCAAGCAAGTCTCATAAGGATCCCTCCCCGACAGATACAAGGACCGGTTCACACTCCCCACAAACAATACCCCATAAAACCCGAAGCGCTGCAGGCGACCGAAACAATTGTCCAGGCTTTGGTTGCCCAGGACATCCTGAGACCCACGGTATCACACACCAATTCCCCAATGTGGCCCGTCCGTAAGCCAGACGGAAGCTACCAGCTGACCATAGATTATACCGCCCTGAATAGGGTAACCCCAAAGGAACACCCTATTGTTGCGAGCCCAGCCACCATCTTTAACGGATTGCAACCTGAACATTGTATCTTCTCCGTGCTCGATATAGCAAACGGATTCGGGTCAATCCCACTCCACCCAGACTCCCAGGAGAGGTTCACCTTTACCTGTGGAGGTAAGCAATACACCTGGACTCGTCTCCCCCAGGGATTCCACAACAGCCCCAACATATTCCACCGGGTTATGAGCAGAGCCCTCGAAAATTGTGACCTGTCCCCCTATAAGAGCACCTTCCTTCAATATGTGGACGACATTCTGATCGCTTCCACCAACCCCACGGGACACCTAGGAGCCCTATCGGTAATCCTGCATGGTTTACAGACAGCAGGATTTAAAATCAATCCAACCAAGGCACAACTCGCCAAATCTGAAGTCCGGTACTTGGGGAACGACATAAGCCAGGGAAAGAAAACTCTCCCCACTGATCGAAAAACAGCAATTGTCAATATGCCCCGTCCTAATACAGTTAGAGGGGTCCATAGGGTTATGGGACTGTTTAACTATTGCCGGAATTTTATTGACCAATTTGCATCCCTGGCGGAACCAATCCAGCGACTGGTAAAAGGGGGGAGACCAGGAGCAGAAACAATTGAATGGGGACCTGAACAGGAGGCAGCATACACCCACCTAAAATCAGAACTACTAGCAGCCCCAGCCTTGTGCCTGCCCAACATAACGAAGCCCTTCCACCTCTTTTACAATTCGGAGGACGGATTTTACAGCTCTGTGGTGACCCAAGAATGTGGGGGCACCATGCGGGACCCGTAGCAAACTACTCCGCCCGACAGTCCCCGGTAGCCAAAGGACTGCACAAATGTGTGGCAGCCCTGGACTGTGCCACATGGGCAGTCAGGGTGTGTGAACCCATCACTATGTCAGGGCAGATCATTTTGGACACAAAACACACTATAGTTGAGCTACTGAATATCGGTCGACTCCGAACTGTCTCGGACGCTCGGAGGGCCAACTGGGAGGCAGTGCTCCTTCCCCGGGATCAGTCCATTAAAATTGTGCGGGATACCGGAAGAAACCCTGCAGAGGGGTTCCTTCCAGAGGGCAGCCCGCACCACTGTCCAATTAATCCAGACACAGACGCAGAGGATGGGATTAATGATCAGCCCCTGGACAACCCCGATTTAACGTTATATGGGGATGGGTCCCGAAGACAAGTAGAGGGACAGTACTGCACAGGCTGGGCAGTGGTAGATCAGGAAGGGACACTGATAGCAAGGGACACCCTGAGTGGGGATACCTCCGCTCAGGTGGCTGAACTTATAGCCCTCACAGAGGCCCTTAAAGCGGGAAGGGACAAACGGATAAATGTATATACAGACAGCCAATATGCGTTCGGGGTGGTCCATGACTATATGATGGCATGGAAAAGGCGCGGATTCATCACCGCAGGGGGTGGGGGGGGCACGTAAAACACGAAAACATAGTCCGAGACTTGGCAACGGCATCCAGGTTACCCTCGGAAGCAGCCGTAATTAAAATAAAAGCCCACCAGAAGGCGAGGACTGCAGAGCAAAAGGGAAACCAACTAGCAGACGCTGCTGCCAAAGCTGCAGCCGGGGAAGCCCTCCCGCAGGTAGCCGCCATCACCACTCCATCCATGGAAGAGGTGGACATTTGTAAACTCCAGGGTAGCGCTGACCCAGACGAGGTGGCACGGTGGGAGCAGGCAGGGGCGTCCCTAGATAAGAATGGGGTATGGCGCAGAGGGCACCAGGTAGTTGCCCCTTCATTCATACAGGCTGAACTACTCCGACTCCACCACGAACCGGACCACTCCGGCCGGGATGGGACCCTGGCCCGCTTATCAGCTGATTGGTGGTGGCCAGGGATGGGGCGAGATGTAGCTAAGCACTGCCAAAGATGTATTATATGCGCTCAGCATAACCCCGGTCGGCCCCTGAAAGTTAAATTAGCACCAACCCAGACCAAAGGGACCTTGGGAAAACCTCCAAATTGATTTCATCGGCCCCCTACCCACCAGCCGCGGGAAGAAGTACTGCCTCGTCCTCATAGACCAGTTCACCCGATGGGTAGAAGCCTTTCCAACTCGGGATTGCAGGGCGACCACTGTAGCCCGCATCCTGGCATACGAAATAATACCAAGGTGGGGAGTCCCACTGCAATTGGACTCCGACCAGGGGACACACTTTACAGGCAAGGTGATGAAGCACGCTTGCAAAGCCCTAGGAATCCGACAGCGATTCCACATCCCATACCACCCTCAAAGTGCTGGAATGGTAGAGTGGATGAACCGCACTCTCAAAAATGCGATAGCCAAATCCATCGCAGAGACAGGTCAGAGGTGGGTAGATGTCCTTCCTTGTATTTTGATGCACCTAAGGGCCACCCCAGGTCGGACCGTAGGGCTCACCCCGTTTGAGCTGATGACCGGGAGGGCAATGCGACTCCCAGAAAACATTGCTGTGGGGGGGGGAAGAAATGGCACTCCTTCGGGACAAAATCAAGAGATATGTACAGCAACTGGACTTACAGCTCCGAGATTTGCACCATGCAGCCAGAGACCAGCAAGCCATTAGAGACCAGGCTAGAGATCAAAATGTCAGTCACACCACCCTCCCCCAAGTAGGGGATAAAGTTTTAATTTGGGTTGCCCCAGACCGACCCGGGTTTGCACCAAAATGGATAGGACCTCACAAGATTATCCTTACCAGCGACACGTGCCTGTGTCGATGTTAAGGGAAAGGGCCGCTGGAAACATTGGTCACAATTAAAATCCTGCCACCACGGGAAAGAGACAGGACAGACTGACTGTAAAGACAGGGATGCTCCGACCACTCTACGTATTGGCCCCTAACTATCTTTGTCCATACAGCGGAGGTCGGAATAACAACTTATATTTTTGGCACAAAGGAGTCGTGCGCCAACCGTGGCATGGATGTATATATGTATATAGGAATATAAACATGAATAGATAAATAGATTAAGTTAGTCATTTGATATCAATCTAACGTCAGGTGGCCACCAGGTTTTATATACCCTCCCCCAACCCCCTCTCCAGGACCATGTGGACGACTTGGAGGATGATCTTCACGGCGACCTTCCTGACGGGTATTGCACCCAAAGAACACCCCATCTACCCACGATTCCACGGGGTAACCTTCAACACATCCGAGGCACTGTGTGTGCCAGCTGAACCAAACCCTATGGACAGTAGAGCTTATTTTAATGCATGGCTACAAGTTTACCCGGGCATCAACGAGATCTGCTTCACTTGCACCTTAGAAGGACTCCGAACATGCATTCAACGACGGGACCTTCGGAACAGAAACGACTGCACTTTCGGGACCATCTGCGCCCTCCCCGACAACCCACTGGTTACACTACCACAGGACATTTTAAAACCGGTCATGGACATTTGCGGCTATTACGGGCTTGTTGAGGCTCCCGCAGTCTCACTGTATGTACGCTTCGCGCCGCTTCCAACGCGGGCCCCCACGACTACAACACCCGAAATCTTACCCTGTCCCTTGCAAAGCAAGGGACCGGAGGGAGGACTGGTGTCGTGGAACGAGGGGGAGATTGTGAAACATGAGGTCGTACCTGTCCTGATTGATATTTCAGGAATTCAGGTGCCAGAGTATTGCTCGGAGCAGACACAAGACATGTACCGAATGTTGGGAAGGGAGACCATAAAACGGGCCATTGACTCAATGGGGGCTACACATTACAGGGGAAACACAAAGACATACAGGAATAAAAGGGACATTGTCAATGACATAATCACAGGGTTAAACACAGGATCCACAGTGGTTAACTCCATTGACGTCCAGGGCCTTAACAACAAAATTGAACAACTAAAAGGGGTGATGAAGAACATCTTACGGCGATCACTAGACCAACAGGCTGAGCAAACCTTTCTAGGGGAAGCGGGCGCCCACATCCAATTAGATGGGATTGCAGTACTAGAAGCGCACACCCGGACCATAGACAGGGAGCGGGAGGACACTGCCCGGGTACAACAGGGACAGCTATGCCATGCGTATGGTCAGTGGATGGTAGCACAAGTACGACACAATCTGGACCAGGTACACAGGGGGGAGGTGCCCGACTGGATCGACAGCGCCTAGCTAGCGCAATTCGCAGATCAGAAGGGGGTGCTGGATGACCGGACCCTGAAAGGGATGACACGGGTGTATCCAGTGATCCCCAACTGCGAGGTTAGTGAGGGCACCGGGATAGGAATGGTTCTGTTGGTTCCAACAGGACGCTGGGCCATTCCCTATCTTCTGGATTGAAAACGGTGTTGTTAGGGGCAATGCCTCCCTCCGCTACCACATAACCGAAACCACGGCCATCTCCAGGCATGGTATAATGTCCAATGTCTCTCTCGCAGGGTGCAAACAGCGGGGAGAGATCACCATCTGTCCTCACCCACTGAGACAAGGAGAGGCAGCAGAATGTGGGTTTAACCGGACACAGGACTGCACCCTAGAAATTACACCCATAGATCCACACTTCGCCCGGGCAGGATACGGGGGACAGGGTAGATACTGTGTGGCCACCACACGTACATCATTTATATACAATGGACTAACATGCCCAATCCCCAACCCAAACTTCTGTTTCACCCCGCGCAGACCAGTCACTATAGGTCAGGCTCACATCACCAATATCTGAAATAGACAGACAGTAACTTTTAATGCCACAGACCCTCTAAAGGATAACTTAAAAGGCTATCAGGAACCCGAGCAAGCCCCCATCCCACACCTGACTGAAGTCCTAAGGGAGCTCCGACTCAAAGTAGGACACTCCTTCCGGTTATACCATCAGCTACAATCACATATCAAAACTTTGGAGCAGGACACCGAAACGGCATTGCAAAGCCAAACATGGGTACAGAAGGTGTGGGACTGGGGTCTAAACGTAAACATTCACCCCTGGATCCGAATCATTTCACATACACTGGTTGTCATCCAACTCATCTTAGCACTTTCCTGGGGAGTAGCGACATGTTAAACATACCGGCAGCGGAAGAAAACGAAATCACGTAAAAACTTAGTTAGGACAATTGGCGTTGTCGGACAGTTAACAAACCGGGAGGATTACTCCTGCATACACTTAATTTGACAAGCTCCCGGGGCTCCCCTAAACTGTACGACTGCAGCGTGCAGAGGCAGGAAGCACCGGACACAAAATTTGTCGGTCTGAGGGAGGTGGAACAAGTCCACTCCCGACCGACACTGGGGAACTGTAAGCGGACACAAATTTCTGTGATTCCTTAGATTAAATATTTCTTAGAATAAAATCAAATAAATGAAACAGGACAAAGCAGCACCCAGGCACAAAGTGTGAACAGACAAGCAGGTCTTTTAAAACGCAGAAACAAGGCTGACAAAAGGACTCAGGAACTCACATTAGCATACCCTTCCATTTAATTAAATTGGCTCCAAGGATATCAGGAAGCCCTTATCAAACACTTCAGAAGGTCTCCTAGACCTGGAAGACTTCCTGATATCCAATTAAACACTTCTTGTATAAGAAACTCCGGAGATCTCAGACAATTCTCACCTCCCTAGACTGGGCAATCACCAGATTTAACACGTCAATTCCGCACCTAAAAACCCATTAAACAGGATGACCATAGCAGAAAACCATAAACAAACCATTTACACATCAACTACAGAATATGGCTATAACTATAACCCGTTTTGGCGGGCCTTCAGAGTACCTTCGGGACTGTTATTGTATCTATGTCCTGATTGTACCTCCGTCGACGTAAAGCAATAAAGCTGTGCCATTGTTGAACCTGACTCTGGGTCTGTAGTGGTTGTATTCGCCCACTCGCGCTAACACTGTAAAGGGACATCCTGAGGTTGTGAAAGGTGCAATATAAATGGAAGCCTTTCTTTTTTATACAGTTAAATTATGGAAGTTTTTGTTGTTTCTGAATTTTAATATAAAAAATCAGGTTGATGCACAATATGAGATTTGCAACTATCAGTACACCGCAGTTAAATACCATATTGAAACTTTATTCAAATGCCATCCTCCTCAGATTTATTACTACTGCAAGTATCTGTGCAGTTACCCAAGCAGTTGTCTATCAAACGGATGTCTGGTCTTTTCACTTATTAAGATTAACCAACGTAGACTCCTGAGATAATTATCAGATGCCTAAAATAATTATCTAATAACACTGTCCCTTCTGGTCTGATGCAAAAACTGTCGGATTAACATTGCAATAGAATAAGCTTTTGAGGAGTTGAAATGCAGCTCAATAGAATCAGTGCATTCTCCAAATAACCATTTCTTGCAGATGAAGTGGGGAGTTATCTCTCCATGTCCAGATATTACAGACAGGGATCAAGCGAATATGCTTCCTCATTAAATGAGTGAGAAAGAATTAGATGCAATCATTTCTGGATTATACTGGATTAATCTCCCTGAGAATTGGTATTTTGTGGCTTCCTGTGTACACACACACACAAAATGCTGTGTAAATTCCCTAAGTAGAAATAAACATATTAATAGGATATTAAATTGTTACTTGCTTATTGGGCATTTTTCTTCAAACTCCATTAGCTCCGTATTTACTTTGCTGTATTCGAAATCCTTTTAGTATTCAAAATGGGAATTAACATTACTGTATTGATGCAGCGATAAAGGTCAGTTTGACATCGTTAATAAAATCATTTTAGTCCCAATGATGTTAGAAGACAAACACAAGCTTCCAGCTACACAGCAGCCCAGTCTAGCCCTGCAAGTGCTCTGCTCCCCTCCAAAGGTTTGTTTCGCTATTGTTGCTGCAAGAACAGAACGCACTAAATACTTGTGAAAAGGAAAAAAAAGGTGCTGTAATTTCTGGGGTGATTTTTACCATTTTGATTCTAAGTGCTGAATCTGGGCGTAATTCAGATCTGACTTGTAAACCTATTCTCAGGTGCCCCCATACACACTCAGCCTGAAAAGAAATTGCTGGTCTGAATCGCGCTGTGGGTGGGGCTTATCATGCCCGAAATGTTGCTGCTCCGATTGGAGCCTTCAACTGCGCATACGCAGTAAAAAAAATTGAAAAACGCTCCCCTGTCACATCGCTTCCAGGCCGCAAAAAGTGGATAAAGCGGCCAGGGAGCGATGGCCCTCACAGACATCGCCACACCCCCCCAACATAACTGTCCCCCTTATCCACCCACCCACCCCACTACCCAGACCGATCGCAACCCTCTACACCCTTCCCCCACACCGATCACCCGCAGAGTGTCAGTGGACCCCCCCTGCTCCTGCCCCCCCCGCCACCCCCCGACCAGAGAACAATCTGGCCTCCCTCCTCCTCCCCCCCCACCAGAGAACCATCTGGCCTCCCTCCTCCCCCCCACCCCCCACCAGAGAACCATCTGGCCTCCCTCCTCCGCCCCCCACCCCCACCCACCAGAGAATGATCTAGCCCGCCCCCCCACCACCACAGTTCTGAGTTAGAGAGCTGTCGGAAGCTCTGAACTTACCTCTTCAGAAGCTGGACCTTTGCTGAGCATGTCTGTTTCGTGCCGAAATGCAAATGCATTTAAATTGACATCACGCCCATCTTGGGCGCGGTGCCGATTGCGGCCATTTTCGGGCCTTGGTAAAGTGGGAATCTGCACGGACGCAGGCGCAGATCGCACTATTCGCCTCACGCCTGACTTTACCAAGTTTTCACGCCCGAAAACGGGCGCAACACAATGGTAAAATCACACCCTCTGTGTCAGAACAAGCAGTGTGGTAAAACATATAATTTACAACTTAACCCTCATTTCCACCTTCATCATTTGTCCATTGGGTTTGATTTTACCAGCCCTCTGCAAATGAGTTGGGACGTGGGAGAGCTTGTAAAATGATGCAGGAAGGTATTGGAGTGGAGCCTAACATCCCCCAGCCTCTATGGGGTATTACCCAGCAACAGGAATCTCAATGGAACAGAATACCAGCAGGCAGCCTATTATTGGTCATTTCCCACTCTGGTCAGCATTTTACCCACAGATAGGGCATATGGGGGTTTATCACTGCATCATGGTCCATGGATGGCCCCCATAGTGGCAATGGCCACCCCCATGGTTATGGTGCCACTGCTGGAGGGCATCACCCTCCCTAACTTACTTTGTCTTCCAGCGTCCTGCAGTATGGAGGTGCCTTCTTCTTTTTATAGCATCAACAGCAGTCACTGCAATTGGTGCCCTCTAATTGGGCAGCTCTGGGAGGTGGGGCATCATCTCAGTTGGACAATGATCCCACCAGTAGGCAGCCTCTTAATTGGCTGTTGCCTGTTAAATGACACTCACAGTCCCCATGATCTTCTGCATCCTGCACAATCCCCTCACCATCATGAGGGTGTAGTCCTTGCCACCAGATATATGGTGAGCAGCTGAGGCGAGAACACGTGTGCTGTTCATGGTCGGCTCATCTGGCTACGATACCAATGAACTCAAACCCCAATCCACACCTCACCTTCCTTCTGTTATTGACTATCACAATGTCCTCCTGGTCTCAATGCTGAAATAAAAATCACCACAAAACAACCATTTTGAATAGGCACTAACTTTCATCAGAGGATACTGCAGATGGCCTGCAGGATGACTTTGAGAATCTGTGGCCCAAGAAGACCAGCTTTGGTCTGCACCAGCTTTTCATTGGCTGGGCAGGCTGGCTGGTAAGCCAGCACCTCACTGTACCGCAAGCCCACGGATAACCTCACGATGCTCCACTTCTCCAGCTTCCATCCTAAACACATTAAAGAAGCCATTCCCTATGGACAAGCCCTCCGTATACACAGGATCTGCTCGGATGAGGAGGATCGCAACAGACATCTCCAGATGCTGAAAGATGCCCTCATAAGAACAGGATATGGCGCTCGACTCATCGATCAACAGTTCCGACGCGCCACAGCGAAAAACTGCACCGACCGCCTCAGAAGACAAACACAGGACACGGTGGACAGAGTACCCTTCGTCGTCCAGTACTTCCCCGGAGTGGAGAAGCTATGGCATCTCCTCCGGAGCCTTCAACATGTCATTGATGAAGACGAAGATCTCGCCAAGGCCATCCCCACACCCCCACTTCTTGCCTTCAAACAACCGCGCAACCTCAAACAGACCATTGTCCGCAGCAAACTACCCAGCCTTCAGGAGAACAGTGACCATGACACCACACAACCCTGCCACAGCAACCTCTGCAAGACGTGACGGATCATCGACATGGATGCCATCATCTCACGTGAGAACACCATCTACCAGGTACACAGTACCTACTCTTGCAACTCGGCCAACGTTGTCTACCTGATACGCTGCAGGAAAGGATGTCCCGAGGCATGGTACATTGGGGAAACCATGCAGACGCTACGACAACGGATGAATGAACACCGCTTGACAATCACCAGGCAAGACTGTTCTCTTCCTGTTGGGGAGCACTTCAGCAGTCACAGACATTCAGCCTCAGATCTTCAGGTAAGCGTTCTCCAAGGCGGCCTTCACGACACATGACAGCGCAGAGTCGCTGAGCAGAAACTGATAGCCAAGTTCCGCACACATGAGGACAGCCTAAACCAGGATGTTGGATTTATGTCACATTATCAGTAACCCCCACAGCTTGCCTCCTAGACTTGCGGGCTGTCCTGTCTGGAGACAATACAAATCTCTTTAACCTGTGCTTAATGCTCCCTCCACCCACATTGTCTGTATCTTTAAGATCTGGTTAGCTGTAGGGATTCGCATTCTAATCTGTATTCTGTAACTTGATTTTGTGTCTCTGTGCCCTGTTTGAGAGCAGATTTCCGCTCCATCTGACGAAGGAGCAGCGCTCCGAAAGCTAATGGTATTTGCTACCAAATAAACCTGTTGGACTTTAACCTGGTGTTGTCAAAACTCTTACTGTGTTCAGCCCAGTCCAACGCCGGCATCTCCACATCATGGCTGGTAAGTGGCAGGGATAGGGTCACATGCCATCCCGAGGGAAGGCAGCAGGTGTGTGCTCTATGGAACCATTGCCACTTCTCCAGGGTAGTTCCTCAGTAATGTTAGTAATCAGCTGTAGGGCAGATAGTTTGACCGCTGTGACAGTCAGCAGCCACTTTGCACATTGGTGTCTATAACCATAATAGCAGCAGTCTTTGCCACATGGCAACAAGGTGAACTCATGTGACTTCAGTCTGACCTTCCACTGCAGTATTCAGATTTTGGGTATCTTCTACCAGTGCTGTAATGGAAGCCGAGACAGCCTCAAATACTGCATTGGGTCAGCAAATGTTCTCATGGAGGGGCCACCACTTGCACACTGGAAAGGATGGGCACCAAGATCTGTGTCAAGTTTGTGTTGGAGACCTCCTTGCTTCTTGACAGTGATTGCAGGCTGTCTGTGTGAATACTAATCAGTCTTTTCCTACACTCTGTCCTGTCAAAGTCCTCAGCTGACTTCTCTGCAGCAGAATTTTTACATGACCATGCCTCTGGGGAGCTGGCACTTGCACTGTCCTTTCCCCTTGCCTTTGCAGCAGCCTCCTAGTGCCTGTTAACTCACCTCGCTCTGCTGCACTATCAAGTATTCATAGTGCCAGTACCTGACCTGGAGGCTGTGAGTGTGACTTTGAGTGATAATGTTTCCTCTTCATTGTCATTTTCTTCTTCCTCATCCAGTGCATGCATGTGCACTGATGCCTGGCCAGTTGGAAGCTCTTGGTTAATTGAAAGGGAAATGGATGCTTACAGATGCGCAGTTTGGGAATCAGACCTGGGTGTGGGATAAGAGAGAGGTGGGATGTAGGAAGGACGAATACGTATGAACACACCATAATAGTTGATTCCTTCAGCCCCAAAAACCATCCCTCCCTCTCCACATCTCCACACATATGCACATGCACACACATACAACCCAAGCACACACCCAGACCAAGACTTCACTCACACCCGTTCTAGTGATGGCCAGCTGTTTCTGTGTGGACCATCTTGTCCTGCAGGAGAGGGAATGAAGTTTTTGGTGAATTTGGTGCAATCTGTTTGAGTGATGTGGCTGTCATGTGAATAAATTGACAGGTAGAAGTGAAGGTTTTGGAGTTGTGCAATGTGTGTGAGGGTGACAGTGACAACGCAGAATTGGAATTGTGAAATTTGCAGTCGACACAAAAATTAGCTGGGCAGTTGATGGTGAAGAGGATAGCTGTGGATTACAGAATGATGTCAATGGGTTGGTTGAATGACTGCAGAAATGGAATTCAAACTGCAAAAATGTATGAGGTCATGCATTTGGGTAGGGCAAACAAAGCAATAAATGGGAAGACATTGAAAGGTGTTGAGAAAATGAGAGACCTTGGAGTGCATGTCCATAGATCTTTAAAAGTGGCAGGACAACTGACAAAGTGGTCAAGAAGACATATAGAACATAGAACATAGAACATTACAGCGCAGTACAGGCCCTTCGGCCCTCGATGTTGTGCCGGCCAGTGGTACCAATCTAAAGCCCCTCTAACCTACACTATTCCAATATCATCCATTTGTTTATCCAATAACCACTTGAACGCTCTCAACGTTGACGAGTCCACCACTGCTGCAGGCAGGGCATTCCACGCCCTTACTACTCTCTGAGTAAAGAACCTACCTCTAACACCTGTCCTATATCTCTCACCCCTCAATTTAAAGCTATGTCCCCTCGTGCTAGCCAACACCATCCGAGGAAAAAGGCTCTCACTATCCACCCTATCTAATCCTCTGATCATCTTGTATGCCTCTATTAAGTCACCTCTTAACCTTCTTCTCTCTAACGAAAACAACCTCAAGCCCCTCAGCCTTTCCTCATACGATTTTCCCACCATACCAGGCAACATTCTGGTAAATCTCCTCTGCACCCTTTCCAACACTTCCACATCTTTCCTATAATACGGCGACCAGAACTGTACGCGATACTCCAAATGCGGCCGCACCAGAGTTTTGTACAGTTGCAGCATGACCTCCTGGCTCCGAAACTCAATCCCGCTACCAATAAAAGCTAACACACCGTACGCCTTCTTAACAACCCTATCAACCTGGGTGCCAACTTTCAGGGATCTAAGCACATGGACACCCAGATCCCTCTGTTCATCCACACTACCAAGTATCTTACCATTAGCCCAGTACTCTGTATTCCTGTTACTCCTTCCAAAGTGAATCACCTCACACTTTTCCGCATTAAACTCCATTTGCCACCTCTCAGCCCAGCTCTGCAGCTTATCTATGTCCCTCTGTAACCTGCCACTTCCCTCCGCACTGTCTACAACTCCACCGACTTTAGTGTCATCCGCAAATTTACTAATCCATCCTTCCACGCCCTCATCCAAGTCATTAATAAAAATGACAAACAGCAGTGGCCCCAGATCCTTGCGGTACACCACTAGTAACTGAACTCCAGGATGAATATTTCCCATCAACCACCACCCTTTGTTTTCTTACAGCTAGCCAATTCCTGATCCAAACCATTAAATCACCCTCAATCCCATGTGTCCGTATTTTCTGCAAAAGCTTACCATGGGGAACCTTATCAAACGCTTTGCTGAAATCCATATACACCACATCAACCGCTTTACCCTCATCCACCTCTTTGGTCACCTTCTCAAAGAACTCAATAAGGTTTGTGAGGCACGACCTACCCTTCACAAAGCCGTGCTGACTATCCCTAATCAAATTATTCCTTTCTAGGTGATTATAAATCCTATCTCTTATAATTCTTTCCAATACTTTGCCCACAACAGAAGTAAGGCTCAACGGTCTACAATTACCAGGGTTGTCCCTACTCCCCTTCTTGAACAAGGGGACAACATTTGCTATCCTACAGTCTTCTGGCACTGTTCCTGTAGACAATGACGACACAAAGATCAAAGCCAAAGGCTCTGCAATCTCCTCTCTAGCCTCCCAGAGAATCCTAGGATAAATCCCATCCGGCCCAGGGGACTTGTCTATTTTTACCCTTTCCAGAATTGCTAACACCTCCTCCTTATGAACATCAATCCCATCCAGTCCAACAGCCTGCATCTCAGTACTCCCCTCAACAACACTGTCCCTCTCCAGTGTGAATACCGACGAAAAATATTCATTTAGTGCCTCTCCTATCTCTTCAGACTCCACGCACAACTTCCCACTCCTGTCCTTGACTGGCCCTAATCTTACCCTAGTCATTCTTTTACTCCTGACATACCTATAGAAAGCTTTAGGGTTTTCCTTGATCCTACCTGCCAAAGACTTCTCATGTCCCCTCCTGGCTCTTCTTAACTCTTTCTTTCGGTCCTTCCTGGCTAACTTGTAACTCTCAAGCGCCCTAACTGTGCCTTCACGTCTCATCTTTACACTAAGTCTCCTTCTTCCTCTTCACAAAAGATTCAACCTCCTTAGTAAACTACGGTTCCCTCACACGTCTGCTTCCTCCCTGCCTGATGTGGAGATGCCGGCGTTGGACTGGGGTAAACACAGTAAGAAGTTTAACAACACCAGGTTAAAGTCCAACAGGTTTATTTGGTAGCAAAAGCCACACAAGCTTTCGAGGCTCTGAGCCCCTTCTTCAGGTGAGTGGGAATTCTGTTCACAAACAGAACTTATAAGACACAGACTCAATTTACATGAATAATGGTTGGAATGCGAATACTTACAACTAATCCAGTCTTTAAGAAACAAAACAATGGGAGTGGAGAGAGCATCAAGACAGGCTAAAAAGATGTGTATTGTCTCCAGACAAGACAGTGTCTCCTCCCTGCCTGACAGGTACATATTTATCAAGGACGCGTAGTAGCTGTTCCTTGAACAAGTTCCACATTACAATTGTGCCCATCCCCTGCAGTTTCCTTCCCCAACCTATGCCAGCTAAATCTCGCCTAATCGCATCATAATTTCCTTTCCCCCAGCTATAACTCTTGCCCTTTGGTATATACCTATCCTTTTCCATTGCTAAAGTAAACGTAATCGAATTGTGGTCACTGTCACCAAAGTGCTCACCTACCTCCAAATCTAACACCTGGCCGGGTTCATTACCCAGTACCAAATCCAATGTGGCCTCGCCTCTTGTTGGTCTATCTACATAGTGCGTCAGGAAGCCTTCCTGCACACACTGGACAAAAACCGACCCCTCTAAATTACTCGAACTATAGCTTTTCCAGTCAATATTTGTAAAGTTAAAGTCCCCCAGTACAACTACCCTGTTACTTTCGCTCCTATCCAGAATCATCTTTGCAATGATCTTTGCATATGGAATGCTTTCCTTTATTGGGTAAGGTATTGAATACAAAAGCAGGGATATAATGATGGAACTATGTGAAACGCAGCTGGAATTTTGTGTACAGTCTGGTCACCACATTATTGGAAAGACATAATTGCTGTGGAGAGAGTGCAGAGGAGATTTACAAAAATGTTGCCATGGCTTGAAAATTGCAGCTATGAAGAGAGATTGGATACCCGAGGGTTGTTTCCTTAGTAAGAAGTTTCACTGTGTTTACCCCAGTCTAACGCCGGCATCTCCACATCATGTTGTCCTTAGAACAGAGGAAGAAGAATGGGAGCAGGAAAGACTTGTTTCTCTCGCTGAGCGGTCAACTAAGAGGGGGCATAGGTATAAAATGATTGGAAGAACGATTAGAGAGCACACGAGGAAAAACTTTTTCACCCAGACGGGCATCTAGAATTCATTGCCTAAGTTGGTGATTGACCTCAACTCATTTAAAAAGGTATCTGAATTTGCATCCAGATAGGCCTGCATCCATGAAGGGTTGTAATCTGCAAGGCTAGGGGCCAGATATTGGAAAGTGGGATTAAAATAAGTGGCTAGTTTCTTTTTTCCCTTTTTTGGCCGGTGCAGACACGATGGGCTGAATGACCTTTTTTCACCGTAATTTTTCAATGGGGATTGAACAGTGTGTGAGGCTAGTGGTTCATTTTTAAGGATGTGATGTTTGAAGATAAATTCACTGAGCTTGACCACTCATGTGAGGTCAATTAGCCTTTCTAAGCTATGGATCCAACTCTTCATAGCTAGAATACTGACATTGCATGTGGTCGTTATATAATCCCACTGCCTTTGCAGTATCTTTTTGGAGGGTCCCCTGTGGATAAAGGATCTCCCTTTTCCTGGTCCCCCTGCCTCACACTTCCAACATGTTCAAATGAGACACTAAAATGGAGCAAAAGGAAGGTGGCTTTGGACTTTGTGGCAGAATCCTTGATAGATTGGGCATAGTGGCATAGTGATTAGCACTGCTGCCTCACAGCTCCAGCAACCCAGGTTTGATTCCCGGCTTGGGTCACTTTCTGTGTGGAGTTCACACATTCTCCCCATGTCTGCATGGGTTTCCTTCAGGTGCTCCGGTTTCCTCCCACAGTCCAAAGATGTACGGGTTAGGTGCATTGGCCATGCTAAATTGTCCCTTAGTGTCCTGAGATGTGTAGGTTAGAGGGATTAGCGGGGTAAATATGTGGGGTTACGGGGATAGGGCCTGGGTGGGATTGTTGTCAGCGCAGAATTGATGGGACGAATGGCGTCCTTCTGCACTGTAGGATTCTATGATTTCTATGAGATATGGTTTCATGATCCAGGTGCAGAGCTACTGTATCAAAATAAGTCCAGCTAATTTCTGTCAGTAAACTCTATCAATGTAAAATGAGATCCATTTCTTACTATCATCACCATCTCCAGCCCCCACTACTTACATCAAGAAATTCTCCATCGGAGAAGATGAATTGCAAAAAGAAGGAAAAAAATGAAATCTGAAAAATTTAAACGTAATAGGATGAAAGGCTATGAATCAACCCACAGGAAAAAAGATACCTTTAATCTGGATGCTAAAATTCAAAAGCTCTAGGGACAAACTCTTGGCATATCCACAGGCTCATCTGTTTGATCAATCATTTACAAGCTGCACCTTCCCAAATGACTTGACAATGGCAACAGTTTCTCCACTGCAGAGAAAACAAGTAGGTAGACATGAACAATGTGCAGTCACAAAACAGTGGAACCCACTTAAGTGATAACCCACTTGTCAACTGAAATGATTCACAAAGTGGGCTGTTGGCGTAATCAATTTTCCCGTTCTCTCATTTACCCCATTGCTTCTGGGGTCCTTGTTGCAACAATCCAGTGCCACAGTTTCCCCAGTGTTGACAGCCGTGTGCACAATGCCAAAGCATCAAAGGGATTTCTCTTCAGGCACATTCGATTGAAATGCGGCAAGTGAATTGCATTGATTGACATGCGCCTTCATTCATTCATACTAGATACACTCGGCCAAGCAACAGAACATCCCTCTAACAATACAACTAACTGAAATGCAGTAGGCAGTATTAAAATAACTACTTTCAAGAATAGAAAATAAATGTGCCGAGGCATAGCCGAGTCTTTTGCTTTTAATTCTTTAAAAAATATATATATTGTACCTTTTTAGCTGATTATATAATTGTCGAGACTCAGAAAGGATTTATTAAGTAATTGTTTTTGTCAGGCTAATTATAGATCAGATATTCATTGAAGTGGGTCTAATATGGAAATTCTCATGGCCAAGTATCTGAATTCATAGTTTGGTTTTCAAAATGACAATTTAGTCAAAATTGTTTTTGTTCCCTCACTTAATATAGTTAAGTGACATGTTAACATGCAGAAGAGGATCCAATTACTCCCCCGCAGGAGCTAATACCATTTACACAGTAATATTGCATGACAAACTTGGTTTCAATTCCATTTAGATAACCAAAAAACTGACTCAGAAATTGCTGGATGGTATTGCAAGCAGTGGTCCCCCAGGACTCATAGCTTGGTTGGTTTTCTATTCATTTTGTCATAGGGTCATAAAATCCTTTAAAATTCACAACACAGAAGGAAGCCATTCACCCCATCATATCTGTGCTAGGTCTCTGCAAGCACAACTCTGGTGGTCCTATTCCTCTGGCCTTTCCAAGTAGCCCTGCAATTTATTTTCTCCTTAGATGCTTATCCTATTGCCTTTTGAAAGCTATGATTGTATCTTATTCTGCCACACTCTCAGGCAGTGAATTCCAGGTCCTGTGTAAACAAGCTTTTCCTCATGTTGCCATTGATTCTTTTCTCAATCACCTTAAATTAGTGTCTCTGGGGTTTGACATTTTCATCAATGGGAACAAGATCCCCCTATCTACTCTGTCCAGACACCTCATGATTTTGTACACCTCTATCAAATTTCTTCTGAAACTGTTCTTACTGCAACGGTCGTAAATGTAGCCCAATCCATCATGCAAATCAGCCTCCCATCCATTGACTCTGTCTACACTTCCTGTTGCCTCGGCAAAGCAGCCAGCATAATTAAGGACCCCACGCAACCCAGACATTCTCTCTTCCACCTTCTTCCGTTGGGATTAAGATACAAAGATCTGTGGTCACGTACCAACCGACTCAAGAACAGCTTCTTCCCTGCTGCCATCAGAATTGAACCTTGCATTAAGTTGATCTTTCTCTACGCTCTAGCTATGATTGTAACACTACGTTCTGCACTCTCTTGTTTCCTTCTCTTTGAATGGTATGCTTTGTCTGTATAGCACGCAAGAAACAATACTTTTCATTGTGTACTAATACATGTGACAATAATAAATCAAATCAAGTCAAATCAAATCAAATCATGGTGCACACTCCAACTTCTCTAATCCATAAATAGAAGTCTCCCATCCTTGGCATGAATCTCATCAATAGAACATAGAACATAGAAAAAATACAGCACAAACAGGCCCTTCAGCCCACAAGTTGGGCCGGTCATGGCCCTACCTACCTAGGCTTATATATAGGCTTACCTATAACCTTCAATCCTATTAAGTTCCATGTACTCATCCAGAAGTCTCTTAAAAGACCCTATCGAGTTTGCCTCCACCACCACTGACGGCAGCCGATTCCACTCACCCACCACCCACTGAGTGAAAAACTTACCCCTGACATCTCCTCTGTACCTACTCCCCAGCACCTTAAACCTGTGTCCTCTCGTAGCAGCCATTTCAGCCCTGGGAAAAAGCCTCCGAGAATCCACCTGATCTATACCTCTCAACATCTTGTACACCTCTATCAGGTCACCTCTCATCCTTCGTCTCTCCAAGGAAAAAAGACCGAGCTCCCTCAATCTATTCTCATAAGGCATGCCAACCAATCCAGGCAACATCCTTATAAATCTTCTCTGCACCCTTTCAATGATTTCCACATCCCTCCTGTAATGAGGCGACCAGAACTGAGCACAGTACTCCAAGTGGGGTCTGACAAGGGTCTTATAAAGCTGCATCATTATCACCCGACTCCTAAACTCAATCTCTCGATTGATGAAGGCCAGCACACCATACACCTTCTTAACCACCTCCTCTACCTGCGAGGCCGATTTAAGAGTCCTATGGACCCAGACCCCAAGGTCCTTCTGATCCTCTACATTACTAAGAGTCTTACCCTTGATATTATACTCCTTCATCCCATTTGACCTGCCAAAATGGACCACTACACATTTATCCGGGTTGAAGTCCATCTGCCACTTCTCTGCCCAATCTTGCATCCTATCTATGTCACGCTGCAGCTTCTGACATCCCTCCAAACTATCGACAACACCACCAACCTTACCAACCCATCCCTCCACTTCCTCATCCAGGTCATTTATGAAAATGACAAACAGCAAGGGTCCCAGAACAGATCCCTGGGGGACACCACTGGTGACCGACCTCCATTTAGAAAAAGACCCATCTATACCCACTCTCTGCCTCCTTTGGGCAAGATGTGGAGATGCCGGCGTTGGACTGGGGTAAACACAGTAAGAAGTTTAACAACACCAGGTTAAAGTCCAACAGATTTATTTGGTAGCAAAAGCCACGCAAGCTTTCGGAGCTCCAAGCCCCTTCTTCGAAGAAGGGGCTTGGAGCTCCGAAAGCTTGTGTGGCTTTTGCTACCAAATAAACCTGTTGGACTTTAACCTGGTGTTGTTAAACTTCTTACTCCTTTGGGCAAGCCAGTTCTGGATCCACAGGGCAGCAGCCGTTGGATCCCATGCCCTCCCACTTTTTCTAGAAACCTTGCATGGGGGACCTTATCGAACGCCTTGCTAAAATCCATATAAACCACATCTACCGCTTTCCCTTCATCAATGTGTTTAGTCACATTTTCGAAGAACTCCACCAGGCTCGTAAGGCACGATCTGCCTTTGACAAAGCTATGCTGAGTATTCTTGAGCAATGTAAACCTCTCTAAATGTTCATATATCCTGTCCCTCAGGATCTTCTCCATCAACTTACTAACCACTGAGGTTAGACTACCGGTCGGTAATTTTCTGGGCTGTCTCTATTCCCTTTCTTGAATATAGGAACCACATCCGCAATCCTCCAATCCTCCAGAACCTCTCCCGTCTCCATCGATGACACAATGATCATCGCCAGAGGCTCTGCAATCTCTTCCCTCGCCTCCCACAGTAACCTGGGGTACATCCCATCCGGTCCCGGCGACTTATCTATCTTGATGCTATTCAAAATTTCCAACACATCCTCTTTCTTGATGTCCACCTACTCAATCTTTTCAGTCCACCTCAATCCTGTAGTACAACCACCCAGGTCTTTTTCCACCATGAATACCGAGGTAAAATAATCGTTATGCACCTCTGCTATTTCTTCCGGTTCTGTACAGACTTTCTCACCTTCACGTTTTATAGGTCCTATTCCTTCACATCTCATCCTTTTACTCTTCACATATTTATAGAATGCCTTAGGGTTCTTAATCTTACCTGCCAAGGCCTTCTCGTGACCCCTTCTGGCTCTTCTAATTTCTTTCTTGAGTCCCGTCCTACAAGCCGTATACTCATCTGGATCCCTATCATCACCTAGCTCTCTGAACCTTTTGTACGCTTTCCTTTTCTTTTTGACTAGGTTCAGCGCAGCTTTCGTGCACCACGTTCCCGTAACCTAGCCAAACCTCCCTGTCTCATCGGAACGTTGTCATGCAGAACTCCAGACAAACATTCCTTGAAAATCTGCCACCTTACTTCGGTACTTTTCCTCAAGAATACCTCCTTCCAATTTATGTCTCTAATCTCCTGCCTGATAGCTTCATATTTCCCCTTACTCCAGATAAACACTTTCCTAGCCTGCCTGATCCTATCTCTTTCCAATGCTAGCGTAAAGGAGATAGAGTTATGATCACTATCCCCAAGATACTCCCCCACTGAGAGATCCGACACCTGTCCAGGCTCATTAGCCAGTACTTTCGGAAATCTCTCCAATATCTTGATGACTATGCTAATTAATAATATGCACATACAATTGAATGGGAGTGAAAGTGTTAGACCCAAACAAAACCATTAGAACTTGCATATAATTGGTAAAATCTCAAAACACACAGCATAGCATTTGGATGGATAGCGCTCACTCTTTGCTCATTCCCACTGGCCTGAAAGGTTCACAATTGTGCCCATAGTGGTGTGAGTCCACTCGGGTGTCATATTGGTGAGTTTAGATTTGATGCTGACCGTGGCACTTGGCAACTCAATGCTTCAGCCAACGCCATCATACGCAGCTGATCATATGTGATTTGATTTGATTTGATTTATTATTGTCACATGTATTAACATACAATGAAAAGTATTGTTTCTTGCAGATTATACAGGACAGGTTGTTAGTGATCTAGACACCTAAAAACTTGAAGCTTGCGACCATTTCCACTTTGTCCCCATTGACGTAGACAGGGGCACAGTTCACAGAGAAGGAAACGAGAGAGTGCAGAATGTAGTGTTGCAGTCAATAATAGGATGCAGAGAAAGATCAACTTAATGCAAGGTAGGTCCTTTCAAAAGCAGGGAAGAAGCTGTTCTTGACCTCAGACTTTTGTATCTTTTTCCCAATGGAAGAAGGTGGAAGAGAGAATATCCGGGATCAGTGGGGTCCTTAATTATGCTTGCTGCTTTGCCAAGGCAGCGGGAAGTGTAGACAGAGTCAATGGTTGGGAGGCTGGTTTGCGTGATGGATTGGGCTACATTCATGACCTTTTGTAGTTTCTTGTGGTCTTGGGCAGAGAAGGAGTCATACCAAGCTGTGACACAACCAGAAAGAATGTTTTCTATATAGTGCATCTGTAAAGGTTGGTGAGAGTTGTAGCTGACATGCCAAATTTCCTTAGTCCTCTGAGAAAGTAGAGGCATTGGTGGACTTTCATAACTATAGTGTCAGCATGGGGGGACCAGGACAGGTTGTTAGTGATCTAGACACCTAAAAACTTGAAGCTTGCGACCATTTCCACTTTGTCCCCATTGACGTAGACAGGGGCACGTTCTCCACTACGCTTCCTGAAGTTGATGACAATCTCCTTCGTTTTGTTGACAGTGAAGAGAGATTATTGTCGTTGCACCAGTTCACCACATTCTCTATCTCATTCCTGTACTCTGTCTCGCCATTGCTTGAGATCCGACCCACTAGCAGCAAACTTGAAAATCGAGTTGAAGGGGAATTTGGCCTTACAGTCAATAAGGAGTATAGTAGGGGGCTGAGAACACAGCCTTGTGGGGCACCGGTGTTGAGGATGATCGTTGAGGAGGTGTTGTTGCCTATCCTTACTGATTGTGGTCTATGGGGTTGGAAATTCAAGATCCAGTTGCAGAGGAAGGAACTGAGGCCCAGGCCATGGAGTTTGGAGATGAGTTTCATAGGAATAATGATGTTGAAGGCTGAGCTGTAGTCAATAAATAGGAGTCTGACATCGGTGTCTTTGTTATCTAGGTGTTCCAAGATTGAGTGCATGGTCAGGGAGATTGCATCTGCAGTGGACTTGTTGCGAACTGTAGTGGATCCAGGTAGTCCGGGAGGCTGGAATTGATTCGTGCCATGTACCTGTCAGGCAGGGAGGAAGCAGACGTGTGAGGGAACCGTGGTTTACTAAGGAGGTTGAATCTTTTGTGAAGAGGAAGAAGGAGACTTATGTTAAGATGAGACGTGAAGGCTCAGTTAGGGTGCTTGAGAGTTACAAGTTAGCCAGGAAGGACCTAAAGAAAGAGGTAAGAAGAGCCAGGAGGGGACATGAGAAGTCTTTGGCAGGTAGGATCAAGGAAAACCCTAAAGCTTTCTATAGGCATGTTAGGAGTAAAAGAATGACTAGGGTAAGATTAGGGCCAGTCAAGGACAGGAGTGGGAAGTTGTGCGTGGAGTCTGAAGAGATAGGAGAGGCACTAAATGAATATTTTTCATCGGTATTCACACTGGAGAGGGACAGTGTTGTTGAGGGGAGTACTGAGATGCAGGCTGTTGGACTGGATGGGATTGATGTTCATAAGGAGGAAGTGTTAGCAATTCTGGAAAGGGTAAAAATAGACAAGTCCCCTGGGCTGGATGGGATTTATCCTAGGATTCTCTGGGAGGCTAGAGAGGAGATTGCAGAGCCTTTGGCTTTGATCTTTGTGTCGCCATTGTCTACAGGAACAGTGCCAGAAGACTGGAGGATAGCAAATGTTGTCCCCTTGTTCAAGAAGGGGAGTAGGGACAACCCTGGTAATTGTAGACCGGTGAGCCTTACTTCTGTTGTGGGCAAAGTATTGGAAAGGATTATAAGAGATAGGATTTATAATCACCTAGAAAGGAATAATTTGATTAGGGATAGTCAGCACGGCTTTGTGAAGGGTAGGTCGTGCCTCACAAACCTTATTGAGTTCTTTGAGAAGGTGACCAAAGAGGTGGATGAGGGTAAAGCGGTTGATGTGGTGTATATGGATTTCAGCAAAGCGTTTGATAAGGTTCCCCATGGTAAGCTTTTGCAGAAAATACGGACACATGGGATTGAGGGTGATTTAGTGGTTTGGATCAGGAATTGGCTAGCTGTAAGAAAACAAAGGGTGGTGGTTGATGGGAAATATTCATCCTGGAGTTCAGTTACTAGTGGTGTACCGCAAGGATCTGTTTTGGGGCCACTGCTGTTTGTCATTTTTATTAATGACTTGGATGAGGGCGTGGAAGGATGGATTAGTAAATTTGCGGATGACACTAAAGTCGGTGGAGTTGTAGACAGTGCGGAGGGAAGTGGCAGGTTACAGAGGGACATAGATAAGCTGCAGAGCTGGGCTGAGAGGTGGCAAATGGAGTTTAATGCGGAAAAATGTGAGGTGATTCACTTTGGAAGGAGTAACAGGAATACAGAGTACTGGGCTAATGGTAAGATACTTGGTAGTGTGGATGAACAGAGGGATCTGGGTGTCCATGTGCATAGATCCCTGAAAGTTGGCACCCAGGTTGATAGGGTTGTTAAGAAGGCGTACGGTGTGTTAGCTTTTATTGGTAGCGGGATTGAGTTTCTGGGTCAGGAGGTCATGCTGCAACTGTACAAAACTCTGGTGCGGCCGCATTTGGAGTATTGCGTACAGTTCTGGTCGCCGTATTATAGGAAAGATGTGGAAGTGTTGGAAAGGGTGCAGAGGAGATTTACCAGGATGTTGCCTGGTATGGTGGGAAAATCGTATGAGGAAAGGCTGAGGGGCTTGAGGTTGTTTTCGTTAGAGAGAAGAAGGTTAAGAGGTGACTTAATAGAGGCATACAAGATGATCAGAGGATTAGATAGGGTGGATAGTGAGAGCCTTTTTCCTCGGATGGTGTTGGCTAGCACGAGGGGTGAGAAATATAGGACAGATGTTAGAGGTAGGTTCTTTACTCAGAGAGTAGTAAGGGCGTGGAATGCCCTGCCTGCAGCAGTGGTGGACTCGTCAACGTTGAGAGCGTTCAAGTGATTATTGGATAAATATATGGATGATATTGGAATCGTGTAGATTAGAGGGGCTTTAGATTGGTACCACTGGTCGGCGCAACATCGAGGGCCGAAGGGCCTGTACTGCGCTGTAATGTTCTATGTTCTATATTCTATGACTAACCTTTCAAAGCACTTCATAATGATGGATGTCAGAGCCACCGTTCGATAGTCATTAAGGCACGCTGCTTGGCTTTTCTTTGGTACTGGGATGATGGTCGATGGATGATGTTCAGCAGGAAGGAATCATCTCTCCCCCAGCAGTGCTACTTAAAGGGATCATCAACTGCTTTCGGGTTATTTGCTGACTGATGTCTACTGGCTGCTGCTGATTGTACAATAATTTGGTGTTTTCTAATATTCTTTAAAGTTGCTAAAGTCTACTGGGTGCAGGTGCCGCTGAGGTTCCTAATGCTGCCTGTCAACACAAAGATGTGTTACAACTGAGAGGGATGCTGCTCAAGGTGCAACTGGTATGTGACCAAACACAGCGAATCATGCTGTTCAGTGCCCAGTATCCTGGCAGGAGTCACAATACCTTCATTCTGCAGCAGCCTACTATGCCACATGCTGTTGAATCACCACAACATATCAAGGGGCGACTACAGACTGGAAAGGACTATCAGCTGATGGCTTTGAGTGTGGGGTTGAGTGGTCCAGGGTTGTGCATCTTTTGGGTATTTGAAAGGAGAAATGTATAAGGGTAGGGCTGTGGAGAGAGAAGGGTAGATTGTAAGAGATGCACACTGTCACCATCTACAGCTTGGAATTCGGAAATAGTTGAGGGATGAGGAAGAAGTGGGATGTAAGGAGAATTAAATATGTTGCCATTTTCGATTGTTTCTGACTCAATTCTGGCCAAACCTCGGTTATGGGCACTCCAAAGATGGCAAGCAACACTCCCTTCATATGTTAAAGGATATGGAGCCACACTGTACCGCACCCCCAACATGAAAATAACAACCACAATGGATTTTTTTATTGCGTAAATTTTAATGACAGAGCACTTCTTGACATCAGGATGCACACTCTTGGTGGGCTATTTTTCCTTAGGGACAAAATCTAATAGCTCCCAAAACATTTTTGCATGATGCGTAATTCACTTGCACCCATTCCTACCAATGGAAGTGGAAAGGCAACTTTGTATTTTCTGCTAATTTGCACGATTGTTACTTGAAGGTTGTCTGACGCTGCACTGAACATCTTGGAGGAGCAGGTGGAAAATAGGAGAAATGTGAACTATCCACAGAGGGCCAGAATGCCCTCTGGACAAACTTTGCGGAGGCAGTGGAACCAATACCAGGCATCACGAGAATCTAGATGCAGTGCTATCAAAAGATGAATGATACAGGTGATCAAACTTAGTAAATATATCTTCAAATACCATAACTCACCAGCTAAACCATCACATCCTGTTCAATGCACCACAACCACATTACTCAGCTACCCAATAATCTCTACCAGCCTTGGCTCATAACATTCATTGCTTCACCCCACCCTCACACACTTGGCACTGCTTCAAATCGCAAACTCATATCCCACAGCTTGTACATACTGTTAACTATTCAACCTTGAGAGACACATCATGCAAACAGATAGCACCATATTCACTAACACGCTTTTCTCTCTCTTGTGGCAGAAGGTGGCATATAATTCAAAGGTAACAGGAACTCATATCCTGGTCTGCACAGAGGAGACAATGTTCACCATTGTTGGAGTGCCATTGTTGAGGTCATGGTTAGCAGTGGGGCTGAAAGCTTTGAAGATGACACTAACTTCTGGAAAAGTCCCAGAGGATTGGAAAACTGCCAATGTAACACCCTTATTCAAAAAGGGAGGGAGACAAAAAAACAGGTAACTATAGGCAAGTTAGCTTAAATTTTGTTATTGGGAAAATGTTAGGGTCCATTATAAAGGATGTAATAGCAGAACATTTAGAAATGCGTAATATAATCATGCACAGTTGGCAAGACATCATGAAGGGGAAATCATGCCTGCTAAATTTATTAGAATTCTTTGAAGTGGTAATGAGCAGGATGGATAAAGGGGAGCCAATAGATGCAATATACTTGGATTTCCAAAAGGTGTTCGATTGGGTACCACAAAAAAGGCTACCTAATGAGATAAGAACCCATGGTGTTTGAGGGTAGTATGTTAGCATAAATAGAGGATTGGCTAACTGATAGAAGAGAGTGAGTTGGATGAGGGGGACATTTTCAGGATAGCAACCTGTAACTAGTGGAGTGCCGCAGGGATCAGTGCTGGAGCCACAATTATCTACAATATATATTACTGACTTGGACAAGGGAAGTGAATGCATTATTGCTAAGTTTGCAGATGACACAAAAATAGATGGAAGGCAAGTGGTGAGGATGACATAAAGCATCTACGGAGGGATATAGACAGGTTAAATGAGTAGGCAAAAACTTGGCAGATGGAATTTACTGTAGGAAAATGTGAAGTTTTGCACTTTGGTAGGAAGAATAAAGAAGCTGAATATTATATAAATTGAGAAAGACTGCAGAAAACTGTAGACAGAGGGATTTGGGTTTCTTCATTCATAAATCACAAAAAGCTAGCATGCAAGTTCAGCATGTAATTGGGAAAGGAATGGAGTACAAAAATAGGGATGTCTTGCTAAAACTATACAAGGCACTCATAAGACCACACCTGAAATACTGTGAACAGATTTGGTCCCTTTAACAAAGGAAAGTTTTACTGGCAATGGAGGCAGTCCAAAGAAGGTTCATTAGGTTGATCCCGGGTATGAAGGGATTTTCTTAAGAGGAGAGATTAATTAGGTTGGGCCGGTACTCATTGGAGTTTAAAAGAATGGGAGGCAACCTTATTGAGACATATAGGATTCTCAGGGGGTTAGACACTGAGAGGTTGTTTCCCCTTGTGGGAGAGTCTAGGACCAGAGGGCATAATGTCAGAGTAAGGGGTTGCCTATTTCAGACCGAGGTGAGGAGGATTTTCTTCTCTCGGGGGTAGTGAATCTGTGGAATTTTTTACTGCAGAGGGCTGTAGAGGCTGGGTCATTAAGTATGTTCATATCTGAGATAGACAGATTATCAATCAGCAAGGGAATTAAGGGTTACGGGGATAAGGTGGGAAAGGGCAGTTGAGGATTATCGTATCAGATCAATCATGATCTCATTGAAAGGCAGAGCAGACTCAATGGGCCAAATGGCCTACTTCTGTCCCAACATCTTATGGTCTTATGAGCCTGGTACCTCATCCTCCTTCTCACATCCAACTTTCTCCTCATCCCAGAATCTCCTTTGATTTACAAGCTGCAAATGATGTGAGTATACCCCTCTTGCCTTTTGGCATACCCTCACCACAACTCTATCTTCCAGCTGGCCAGACTTAAAAAGCACAAGAACGGGAAGACAATGATGATGAAGAAACACTCGCTCTCACACCCTCAGCCACCAGCCTAGATACTGACACCACACCTACTTTAGAGTTTGGCTTCGAGTTGAGATCCACACACAGTGAGACACCAGGCATGTGTGCCATGTAACCAGAGCAGGAAGCTAGGGCAGCACAGATGCTAGCTTCGCAGAGAAAAAGATTGTACATGAGTGCTACTGCAGAGGTTTCAAAGAGGCAATTATTAGAGAGGACTAGAGAAGGTGGTTGATGGGTGTGCACAGTGAAATGCTTGGTGCATTTGCAGCCCTGCCTGTAAAGCGGCATGCAATATCAAGGAGAATGGAGAATCCAGAAGGGGCAAGGCCACCCACTTCCTGGTGTGGGTCGTCCCCCCCCGCATCTCCCCCTCCATGCTGGAGTGTATTATTCAGCACATTTTCACTCAAACAATAATGATCAGATTGTGTTGCTGGTTGTTAGATTTTCAATACGGGTTGTGACAAGAGTGAGATCAATTAGGTTGAATGGTCTCCTTCATTTAAGCCTGTCTGGTGGTCTCTGTATGAATAGCAAAATATCAGCAAAGAACTCTTTTGAATTTAGCACATTAAATATGCAAGTTAAGAAATATTTATTGCAAATTTAGCGCTGAAATGTGGGACGAATTTTAGCAGAAAATTGGAAAAAATTCATAAAACAACACATTTAATGTCCAGCTGTTTTCTGTATATAAACTGCTTTTAAAAACGTACACTTAAAGTCTGAAAATCCGTTTCATGCTTCTTCTCCAAGTTCATTTCTCCCCAGTGTCTCAAGTCCTATAAGAATCTCATTATCCTGCCAGTTAAATTTATTAGGTGTTATATTAAGACTGTCTCAACATGAGCTTATTCACTGCAGATATTCTATTCAACATCAATTTATGTACACCAACATTTTTATACATCTTAATTTCTTGACCCCCAGCTTCAGTACTCACACTCAAGTGCCGCGATACTAAATTACATGGACAGAGGAGGTGTCAGCTTGAGCGGGGTGACACCTTCATAAAGGTTGGCTTGACAGTATGATAGAGAGAGCACAGGGAGGTGGTATATTGAGCGATGTGAGACAAGTCCCCTAAAGTGCCTGAGTGGGATGGAGAGAAAGGAACTCCACTCATAAACAAAGCAGCAGGAGCAACCTGACAGGGAATTCAAAAAGGCTCACTTTCAATTCAAGAATAAAAATTCACCAATTAACTCTTTCCTCTCTTCTTTTTGTTCCTGAATTTAAATTTGTGACGTTTTTATTTTTATTGAAGATTTTTTCATCCTATATAAAAAAAACAGACCAAACTCTCAAATATTGGTACAATACAGTAGGATCAGTTTCAAACAAATACTAGTAGTAAGAAAAAGAGAGAAAAAACAATTACCAACACAGTTGGTTTGGGATATTTATTGTATCCAGTGCCACCCACCATACAAGTAGCAAAAGGATATATCGAAGGATGTTGGGTGGGGTTGGAATGTCAGGATAACAGGGTTTGGGACATTTTACTATGTTAAAGGTACTATATAAATACAAGCTGTTGTTGATGCTCTTCTTCCTGCCGGGATAGAGTTTCACAGGGGCTGGCAGCCTTCTAAACTTTGTGCACAAAACTCGAGTTTGTGCCCAAATATGTTTTGGACAACTTTCAGGAGAAACTGGTCTCCATCGCTCCTGAGATTTGGATAATATTGGTGGGACCAATTTCTGAGGATGATCTCATGCATGTAATCTCCCCTGGAAATTTGACAACCTGATAAATTGGCAATGAACTATTTCTAAATATTTAGGAAGTTGACCTCTTAACAACTATTCAACCCTTGAATCATCTGATCAGGATCCTCATGACTATTTTAGGATTCCACACCCAAATTCAGCATAAACTGGGCAGTGTTTGGACTGCTCGTGCTATGCTTAGTTTTGCCATTTCTAAATTGGCATGACTGGTGCTCTTCCAGGCTCTACAAGAATGCTGAAGACCACTGCCAGCCCAGGATCTCATCCTGTACCAACATCCATACCACACCTCAACTATCACCCCATCAGGACTTCTACCTACAGATTGGGTTAGCATTGGAATCCATTGAATTTCCCAACTCTGTAACCAGTGTATTGCATTGGGATGATCAATTGGCATCCCAGTTTGACAATTTTATGGAAATGCAGCCTAAAACTCAATTTCCAGCATGCCTCAGTCTTAAGTCAATGGTGAACAAAGACAATGAAGGTAATTTTACATCTGTCCTGGGAGAGATGTGTAGTCAACAGCTCAATATATATCATTTATTTTATACTATCACCAAAACCAAATTTATGCCTGCTTTTAGTGATGACTAAATAAGATATCGGCTGGAATTTTACTGCCCCACTCGCCACGAAAATCGGAGTGGGCAAGGGGTGGAACATGGGAAGGTCCGTTGACCTCGGGCGGGATTTTACGGTTTTGGGACAAAGAGAGGCCGTAAAATTTCTGCCCTACATCACATTTCAATAATCAAAAACAAAAGGGCTCTTTATTTGATTTCATGATGTCAAAGAAGTCTGCAATGGGGTGGCTCACACTGATTTATACAGAACTAGACAAACTAATAAGCACAGAGGTTTACAGGTCCTTTGCTGACCTATTTCTGTGCAATGATTACTTAGTTGAATTAATGACACCAGATGATTAAGCTGTGAACTAATGCTTCAGTGTCCCTTGAATGTGAAATTAATTACCTGCAGAACACTGACCTTTTCCTAATTCTGCTTGGTATTTGGTCAGGCCTTTATTGAAACACCTTGGGATGATTTGCTGTATTAACAGTCCTTTATAAGTGAAAATGCTTGAAACTGTCATCTCTCCAATACAAGTGAATGAAAATTCTGCATATCGACAACTGAAGCAAAGCATTGTCCCTTGTCACGTCCTCTAGCTACCCTTGCGGCTGAGTTTCAGTGAGAAGGTTATTTATAAGTCAGCACCACTTGATAGGACTATTATCTACCCCTCTCCAGATAGTTGGGAGCATAGACTGATAGTGACTGCATTAGATTTGTTCTGAATAGCTTGGTTTACTTCCAGTTTTATAATTCTTCATTCCATCAATGGCGCTGTATTTTCATGATGTGGAGATGCCGGCGTTGGCCTGGGGTAAGCACAGTAAGAAGTCTCACAACACCAGGTTAAAGTCCAACAGGTTTATTTGGTAGCAAATACCATAAGCTTTCGGAGCGATGCCCCTTCGTCAGATGCAGTAGTTATCTGTTCTCCAACAGTACACAGACACAGAAATCAAGTTACAGAATACTAATTAGAATGCAAATCTCTACAGCCATCCAGGTCTTAAAAGGTACAGATAATGTGGGTGGTTCCCTCCACCCACATTATCTGTACCTTTTAAGACCTGGCTGGCTGTAGAGATTTGCATTCTAATTAGTATTCTGTAACTTGATTTCTGTGTCTGTGGTACTGTTGGAGAACAGATAACTACTGCATCTGATGAAGGGGCATCGCTCCGAAAGCTTATGGTATTTGCTACCAAATAAACCTGTTGGACTTTAACCTGGTGTTGTGAGACTTCTTACTGTGCTGTATTTTCAGCCATTACATCCCAGCAAACTGGAACTCATTCACTCACTAACTCTCGGTGGTCCGCAGCCTCCTTATTTTCAAAACCTTTCTAAAAATGATTCGCTTTTCCATTATGTTTCCTCATTTCCTTAGCTTTCTTCACCCTCTCTTCCTCCTGTTAAGTGTTTGCTTCTTCAGAATCATCTCCCTGTAAATGTGACAGAGAGAAAAATGTGTCTTATCGTGATATAGCATCTTTCATAGAATCACAGAATGGTACAATACAAAAGGAGACCATTCAGCTGACCGTGTCTGCACCAGCCCTTTGAAAGTACTGAATCAGACAGCCAGTGCAGACACGATGGGCCAAATGGCCTCCTTCTGCGCTGTAACAATTCTGTGATTCTGTGATCTAATTAGTCCCACTCCCCTACTCTTTCTCCATCACTCTATACTTTTCAAATTCCCTCTTGAAAGTTACTGTTGAATCTGCTTCCACTACAATTTTAAGCAATGTATTCCAGATCACAATAACTTGTTGAAAATAAGGAACAATCCCAGCTTCTATAAGTGTTTGAAGTTTCTTCTCCAGTATATACTGTCAAGAAGAGGAACTGAAAGGATACCAAGTATTTCACCAGTGAAAAGAAGGAGTGACATCAGAATACAAGTCACTCAGCGCTTCTCTTATGTCCTTCCTAGCAGACAGCACGATGCTAATCAGGAGTTGGCACAAATATCTGAATTAGTGAGTGATAGAATCATACAGATTCTATAGTCTCTCCAGATAACTCCTTTATCCCCAGGACCATTTCATGAACAATTAGTTCCAAGCTCTTTCTGAATCATATAGCAATGTAACATCTCCTTTTCAATAAAAAAATGTCTCTTTGTATGGGGAGGTGGCAGCATAGTGGAAATGTTGCTGGACTAGCAATCTGGAGGCCTAGGCTGCCCTGTCACCATCTATGATTTAAGCACATATATAAGGTCCCTCTGTTCCTGCACCCCGTTTAGAGTTGTGCATTTATTTTATATTGTCTCTCCATGTTTTCCTACCAAAATGAGTCGCTTCACATTTCTCTCTATTGAACTTCATCTCTCAATTTTCCACCCATTCCACTAACTTGACAATGTCGTTCGACACTTCTCTCCTCCTGGTTCGTAATGCTTCCAAGTTTTGCATCATCTGCAAAAATTGAGATCTTCCTGGGGGGAAAAGATATTGCTGTGATTTAATTAGCAGAAAGTGATGATTCTTCCCGATTTCACTGTGGACCTTCACTATCAGCAGTCCCAAACTCAGTGAGGCACAGATGCTCTGCAAGTTCAATATGTTTATGCTGTACCCCACAGAGCAGAGGATTAAAGCTCACCGAGAGATTGATAATTGTCATCTGCTCAAGGGAAACCCTGAGCTTCTAGCAAAACCGCTAGAGAAAGAACACATAACAGCAGTCAAGGCTGAGGATGTAACTATTCTCGGAATGCAATTCACTTGTACAAGAACTGTACTTAGAACCACAATCAGTTTGCTCTGAAAGATGTCTTAATTCAGTAAGGTTAATGTTTTGAGATTGCCTCACAATTAACAATTTTACTGGATATCGGGTGAGGACCACAAAGCACTAATTAACATTGAGACCTGGAGAGTTCCTAATTTCAATATTTAGGTTATTAAAAATCAGGATCCATGGAGATCAGTGAAATGTGCTGACCTGTGAGGAGAGTCTTTAATTCTGATACGCAGCATGCAAGATGGTATCCAGGTCTGATTTATCATTATTTGTCATTTATATCTGCATTATAATACTGCTTAAAACTATGGAGACCATGTCATTAATAGACAAGATTATGACTTTCAATCAAGTGATTGTCCCAGTTGGAAAAGACTTTTTAAATTAAAAAGAAAAGTTAGATAAGGAATGCTGTGAACTATTCCTGCAACTTGTTCTTTAATAAACTTCCAGCAAAAGTCATTATTGTGCTGGCTCTGAGAAATGAACAACAAATTATTTAGCTGAGGATAGGATTGAAGTTTCTTTGAGATAAGAATAGTGGGGTGGGGGGAGGGAGCATCATTGAAAGATAATATGACCGGGAGAAGAGCAGAAAGTAGGTTTAAGTGTTTTGAACTTCTGCTTGAATGCATGAACCATTAACGGACAGCTTTTCCTCAGAAACTTACCCGAGTACACAACAAGGCAAATGGTACAAGACTGGAATTTGTTCAACATGCAATGTCCAAGGTTCCCATTCATGGGCTTTTAGTAATAAGAACAGAAGAACACAAGAAATAGGAGCAGGAGTAGGCCATCTAGCCCCTCGAGCCTGCCCCGCCATTCAATAAGATCATGGCTGATCTGAAGTGGATCAGTTCCACTTACCTGCCTGATCCCTATAATCCCTAATTCCCTTACCGATCAGGAATCCATCTATCCGTGATTTAAACATATTCAACGAGGTAGCCTCCACCACTTCAGTGGGCAGAGAATTCCAGAGATTCACCACCCTCTGAGAGAAGAAGTACTTCCTCAACTCTGTCCTAAACTGACCCTCCTTTATTTTGAGGCTGTGCCCTCGAGTTCTAGCTTCCTTTCTAAGTGGAAAGAATCTCTCCACTTCTACCCTATCCAGCCCCTTCATTATCTTATAGGTCTCTATAAGATCCCCCCTTAGCCTTCTAAATTCCAACGAGTACAAACCCAATCTGCTCAGTCTCTCCTCATAATCAACACCCCTCATCTCTGGTATCAACCTGGTGAATCTTCTTTGTACTCCCTCCAAGGCCAATATATCCTTCCGCAAATAAGGGGACCAATACTGCACACAGTATTCCAGCTGCGGCCTCACCAATGCCCTGTACAGATGCAGCAAGACATCTCTGCTTTTATATTCTATCCCCCTTGTGATATAGGCCAACATCCCATTTGCCTTCTTGATCACCTGTTGCACCTGCAGACTGGGTTTTGCGTCTCATGCACAAGGACTCCCAGGTCCCTTTGCACAGTAGCATGTTGTAATTTTTTCCCATTGAGATAATAATCCAATTTGCTATTATTTCCTCCAAAGTGAATAATGATTAGCAAAAAACTCATCAAATGCAATGGCTTAGCAAATCAGGTCAGTTTTGAGTCTGAAGATATTTCAGAATAGCAGGCTGCTTAAATATTCCCAAACTACCAATTACTAACCAAATGGAGTTTGATTGGTATTGCGAGGACACAGTGAAGAAACAATTGGTTATGCACACAATTGTGCACTTGCAGTCATTTAAAGACATTTATTGTCTGGTCTCAGAACATTATTGATATGGGGATCAGCTCTGTACGGTCTGTCAGTGTGAAACTTATATTTTCTGAACTTTTTTGGATGGGTTGCAAATTTAACTTAATTGTCAAAGGAAAATGGTAGATGGTGGGACTGTCCGCCTGTTGCGTTTCTTAATAACAACACTACTACCTATGTAAACATTTTGAGAAACTACTTCCTGTAGCAATTGTTGGTTCTTCAGGCAGCCACACATAGTTTGTTGTTTGTAATGTTGGCACTAGGAAGGGCAATGATAGATGGTATTGCTGTTTAATCAAGGACAGAAACCTCTTGCTTTATTGCTCATGTGGCAGATATTAGGAAAATGTTTGAAGCCTGAGATGTGGGGAGAGATTTTAACTATTTCAAAACCCATCCATCTACACATACAGTAGTTAAAATCAGATCCAGCAGTTAAGTGATGTTTTGCTTTTGTAAGAAGTCATCTTCACGCTAACAATTTAGTGGACCCTTTAATTTGTACAACTACAATTGACAACAGCTGAACCTTTAGAGGCCGTGCCACACCACTGAGAGCCATTATAAAAAGTGAGCTAGTCTGGAAGCAGCAGCTCTGGCTACAAATACAACCATGGTGGCACAATGGTTAGCACTGTTGCCTCACAGCGCCAGGGAACCGGGTTCGATTCCTGGCTTGGGTCACTGTCTGCGAGGAGTTTGCACATTTTCCCTGTGTCTGCGTGGGTTTCCTCCGGGTGCTCCGGTTTCCTCCCATTAGTCTGAAAGACGCGCTGGTTAGATGCATTGGCCATGCTAAATTTTCCCTCAGTGTACCCGAACAGGCGCAGGAGTGTGGTGACGAGGGGATTTTCACAGTAACTTCATTGCAGTGTTAATGTAAGCCTACTTGTGACACTAATGAATAAACTTTAAAAAAACACATCGGTATGGATGAGGGAGATGTCACCATAGCCTTCCCGGATTAAGGGGATTGCAGTGAAAAAGGAATTCATTGCATCACACACATTGATCTGCTTACAACAAATTTGGAGCAATTGGCTGGGGCAGGAGGTGGAGGAATGGCTCAAGAAAAAATAACTTGCTAAATATTTTAGCTCCTAGGGCACTTTCCTGGGATCTCCACAGATTCCATCCTCCTCTCAAGTGATCTGTTTTGTTGACCTCTATGGAGGACAGAGCAAGAAGAAATCCTGGAGTAGCCTGGGAATTCTGTCAAAACGTATCTCCCTTTGATGGGGAGAGGAGTTGTTTTTTCCTTCCCTAAAAGGCATAAGTGAAGCCAATCACTGTATTTGAGACTATCTTTTCATTCCGCATTTTATTAATTGAATTTAATTTTCACCAGCTGCTGCTTTCACTCCTCACGATGTGGTCTCCTCCACACTGGGGAGACCAAATGCAAACAAGATGAGTGTTTTGTCGCTTACCTCCATGTGGTCTACAAACATGGCCTCTATGTTTAGTTGTCCATCATTTTAATTTTCCACCTTTCTTCCATTCTGACCTTCCTGTCCTCGGCCTGCTGCGGTGCTTTAATGAAGCGCAAAAGCAAATTCAGTGAACAGCACCTCACAGTTGGCTGGGAACTTCACAACCTTTGAGACTTGACATTGAGTTCAACACCTTTAAATCATACTTCTGCCTCCATTTTGTGTTGGTCTTTTTGCTGGTTTGTTTTCCTCGCTCAATTCTTTTTAATTGCACCCCCCTATGTCCCCCCATGCCTCATGTACCATGGGGATGAGTGGAATGTTCCATTCCACTCATCCCCATGGCCCCTTATACGCTCCATGCCAAGCTGTGCCTTTCCTTCTAAAATATTGAAAACAGCTGGTAAAACTCTGGGAGCTATAATTTATTTCAGTGAATTTTATTCTGAAAGGAAATTAAGACATAAAATGTCGAGCGTATATTATTCTCAAAACTTAGCTCCCTAGCAGAGCAAAAACCATGGAAAACTTTGGATCTGATGGATGAACTATGTTTACGATGAACAAATAAAATATCTAAGCGAATAAAAATCATGTACAGGACTGTCTACTATTGTACTGAGTAAAATGCAGCAAAGATGCAGTGAAAACCTACAAGTTGAACATTTTAAATAATCTTAATCTTCAACAGCAGGGTGGCACAGTGGTTAGCACTGCTGCCTCACAGCGCCAGAGACCTGGGTTCAATTCTCGGCTTGGGTGACTGTCTGTGTGGAATTTGCATATTCTCCCTGTGTCTGTGTGGGTTTCCCCCGGATGCTCCAGTTTCCTTTCACAGCCCAAAGATGTGCAGGTTAGGTGGATAGGCCATAGTAAATTGCCCCTTAGTGTCAGGAGGGCTAGCTAGGGTAAATGCATGGGAGTGTGGAGGTAGGGCCTGAATAGGATTGTGGTCGGTGCAGGCTCAATGGGTTGAATGGCCTCCTTCTGCACTGTAGGATTCTATGATTCTAGCAGGGAACATTACACAATCATCATGAAGAAAATATATCAGAATGCTGGAATTTAATTCCTTACTGCAAGCAATTGCTGTTGTGAGGGAAGGGGGTAGGACAGTTTAACACTAATTTGTTTAGAATTGGAAACAGCGCTCTGTTGAACAGAAGTGCCATGCATTATATACATCATTAAGCATATGAAAGCAACATTAAATAGTCATTAATCAAAATGCCTCTGCAGAAGCAGCTTTAAAAATATTTATAATTATGGGGAAACCGTGGGGATGATTTTAGTGAAATACTTTAGGCTCTAAAGCATTTCCAAGGTCACTGAGGTGGGGTTTTGAAGCTGCCATCTTGGTAAATGAGTTGATCCGCATGCTAGAAATGATCGCCTGGAGGATCATTAGAGGGTTGACTGATAATTAAATTGCCTGCCAGCGCTCAATAAAGAGACTTCGCGCAATTTTGGTGGGTAAAGTTTCATTTAATGACTGCCCTGAACTGTGACCAGCTGAACAGAGTAAACAAGTCATTGCTGAAGATTTTAGGAGCTACCTAAAGTCATACTCAGCTTTCAGTGTTCGCTTGCTGATTGAGATCGACTGACTGTACTGCATTTCAAGAGAACCTTTGAGGCATTGCAAAACACTATCTAACACTTGATATGTTGTCAAGACTTCTGCAACACTCGACCAACATTTTCCCCAGGTATTCGCTCAGGAATTCATCGATATGGAGTCAATGTTGCTTTACTCTACCTTTTCGGAGTCTCTAGGAAAAAGGCTTGGTCTTGGGCACCTTGATTGGGGTTTCCTTTTTTCTGGATTAGGAATTAAAGGAGAAGATAAGTTTAAAGTTTATTTATTAGTCTCACAAGTAGATTTACATTAACAGACTGTGGGAGGAAACCTACGCAGACACGGAGAGAACATGCAAACTTCGCACAGACCTGATCTGATAAGGCCAGGTAGAGTAGTACCAGCTTTGGAGTACGGGAAAAGAAGGTGAAGGGAGCTCAACGTAAGGCCCTATTGACCTAAGCACTGCTACAATCACAGAACCCAAAAAGCAGTGCATGAGACTGCAGTTTACAGAAGAAATTATCTGTGGCCTCATGGAAGAAAGACTTAAATACCACAGCCAGGACTGCATGACCTGTGGCAGTCAAGGTTACAATAGAACATAATTTTTGATGCCACAGGAACTTTCAGGGCTATAATGTCTTATTCTTCTGTGCATTACTGCATAAAGAAAGGCCCCCATATCTCAATACACTCCAATGAACAACTATATATCATTTTCTCATGTTAGAGAAAGCTAGAGGCAGAAAAGCCTAGGGGTGCAATCTTACCTGCAATTCACGCCACACTCCCGCTGCAACGAAGACAGAGGCTTTGGCAGCCAGCCAAATCTCTATTCACTGCATCAGGATGGGAAAATCCCACCAGCGTGAATGACGGTAAGATTCCAGCCTCGGATTCAACAGGATTATGTGATTCCTCATGGTTCAGGGAATCATTGATTGTTTCCTTTTTAATTTTTCATGGGATATTGGCATTGATTGTTCATCCTTATTTTCCCTTGAGGAGGTGAAGGTGAGCCACCTCCTTGAACTACTGCAGTCCATCAAGTAATGGTACATCCACAGTGCTGTTTGATTTGGTTTGATTTGATTTACTATTGTCACATGTATTGGGATACAATGAAAAGTATTGTTTTTTGCACTACACAGACAAAACATACCGTTTATAGAATAACTAGGGGAGAAGGAAAGGAGAAGATGCAGAATATAGTGTTACAGTCATAGCTAGGGGATAGAGAAAGATCAACTTAATATAAGGTAGGTCCATTCAAAAGTCTGATGGCAGCAGTCTGTTGATACGTGGTCTCAGACTTTTGTATCTTTTTCCTGATGGAAGAATGTGGAAGAGAGCATGTCCAGGGTGAATAGGGTGCTTGATTATGCTGGCTGCTTTTGCAAGGCAGCAGCAAGTGTAGACGGAATCAGTGAATGGGAGGCTGGTTTGCGTGATGGACTGGGTTACGTTCACAACGCTTTGTAGTTTGGAATGGAGTTTCAAGATTTTGATCCCATAACAGTGAAGAAGTGAAGCTATACTTCCAAGACAGGATGGTGTGTGGCTTGGAGTGGAAATTGCAGGTGTTCCCACGCTTTTACACCCTCCTCACCCCACCATCTTTTCTGATTTACCAGTTTAGATAGTAATGCTGCACTTACACAGCATGTGGACAAGCCTACAAGAGGAGAGGCTGTACTTGATCTGATACTAACCAATGAACCTGGACAGGTGTCAGATCTCTCAGTGGGAGAGCATCTTGGGGATAGCGATCATAACTCTATCTCCTTTATGCCTGCATTGGAAAAAGAGAGGATCAGGAAAGCGTTTATATGGACTAAGGGGAAATATGAAGACATAAGGCAGCAAATTAGAGGAGTAAATTGGAAGGAGGTATTCTCGGGGAAATGTACTGAAGAGAGGTGGCAGTTTTTCAAGGAATGTCTGTCTAGAGTTCTACAGGACAATGTTCCGAGCAGACAGGGAGGTGTTGATAGGTTAAAGGAACCGTGGTGCACGAAAGCTGTGCAGGACCTAGTCGGGAAGAAAAGGAAAGCATACAAAAGGTTCAGAGAGTTTGGTGAAGATAGGGATCTAGATGAGTATACGGCTTGTAGGAAGGGACTAAAGAAGGAAATTAGGAGAGCCAGAAGGGGTCACGAGAAGGCCTTGGCAGGTAGGATTAAGGAAAACCCTAAGGCGTTCTATAAATATGTGAAGAGTAAAGGATGAGACATGAAGGAATAGGGCCTATAAAAGGTGAAGGCGGGAAAGTCTGTACGGAACCAAGGGGCTGCTGCCCTGTGGATCCAGAACTGGCTTGCCCAAAGGAGGCAGAGAGTGAGTATAGATGGGTCTTTTTCTAAATGGAGGTCGGTCACCAGTGGTGTGCCCCAGGAATCTGTTCTGGGACCCTTGCTGTTTGTCATTTTCATAAATGACCTGGATGAGGAAGTGGAAGGATGGGTTGGTAAGTTTGCCAACGAAACGAAGGTTGGTGGGGTTGTGGATAGTCTGGAGGGATGTCAGAAGTTACAGAGGGACATAGATAGGATGCAAGACTGGGCGGGGAAGTGGCAGATGGACTTCAACCCAGATAAATGTGTAGTGGTCCATTTTGGCAGGTCAAATGGGATGAAGGAGTACAATATAAAGGGAAAGACTCTTAGTACTGTAGAGGATCAGAAGGACCTTGGGGTCCGGGCCCATCGGACTGTAAAATCGGCCCAGCAGGTGGAGGAGGTGGTTAAGAAGGCGTATGGTGTGCTGGCCTTTATCAATCGAGGAATTGAGTTTAGGAGTCCGGGGATAATGATGCAGCTATATAAGACCCTCGTCAGACCCCACTTGGAGTACTGTGCTCAGTTCTGGTCGCCTCATTATAGGAAGGATGTGGAAAAGATTGAAAGGGTGCAGAGGAGATTTACAAGGATGTTGCCTGGATTGAGTGGCATGCCTTATGAAGATAGGCTGAGGGAGCTCGGTCTTTTCTCCTTGGAGAGACGTAGGATGAGAGGAGACCTAATAGAGGTATATAAGATGTTGAGAGGCATAGATCGGGTGGACTCTCAGAGGTTTTTTCCCAGGGTGGAAATGGCTGCTACAAGAGGACACAGGTTTAAGGTGCTGGGGGGTAGGTACAGGGGAAATGTTAGGGGGAAGTTTTTCACACAGAGGGTGGTGGGCGAGTGAAATCGGCTGCCGTCAGTGGTGGTGGAGGCAAACTCAATAGGGTCTTTTAAGAGACGCCTGGATGAGTACATGGGACTTAATGGGATGGAGGGTTATAGGTAGGCCTTAAAGGTAGGGATATGTTCGGCACAACTTGTGGGGCCGAAAGGCCTGTTTTGTGCTGTAGTTTTTCTATGTTTTGATGTTTCTTACTTTCGAGGATAATCTAGAACCATGATATGCACATCGTGAAACACTGGGCATAGGTAGTGGACAGGGGTAGCAGAGCTTGTTAAAAGGCAAAGTTGCACATGAGTTTTGTTCCAGAGTCCACAGATGATGGCTTCAATGTGAGGATGGAGCACTGTTTACAGGGAAAGATGGATGGTGATGCACAATGAAATGTTTGATTCACTGACTGGCAGAAAGTCTCTGATCAATGTGTATGGAGGAGTCCAGCTTAACGTGGTACAGGATTTTTTGTTGAACTTAGAGTTTATCCTCTTTGGCATGGAACTGGTGACCTATTTCATGAGGAGACACTTACAGACACATCCATGATTTATGTCATTTGATGGTCTATAATAATGTTTATAAGTATTTGAAAAGTTCATAAGTTTGTCAAGGAAAAAACAAACATTACTTAAATAGCCAGGAGGCCTTGTGGCTCTGGTAGTGCCTATCCCTACCAGTGAACCAGAAGCTCTGGGTTCGAGTCCAATGCTATGACTTGTTGGCCACAAAAGGAGAGTTCAATGTGGCTTAGCAGGCTGATAATCAGCTCGGCATCCTTCCATCACTTCCTCCACAAAAAAAAGTATGGATGTGAAGATATGCTAAACAAACAAACTTGAATCGCTTGCATTCCCGTTAACATCTGTGTTAACAAACCCTGCTGAGTAGAATACATTAGTGGATTGGAAGTAAATTCAGTCTTCATAATGGCATTCTGCTGAACAATTGTATAAAAAACCCTTGGTGAGCTGAATCCATCAGTGGGTTGGAAGGTGGTCATGCATTCATGACATTCCACTGAACAGGTAAGACAACAAACTCTCCCCCTTAGCAGAATCTATTAGAATCTTTGAAGATGGCTAGAAGCTGAAACATCTATCAAAGCTTTGAAACAACTGAATTGATGCCCGAGCTAAATTTTAAAGGCAGTGAAAGCTCAGCTAACAGTTAAAGTTTTGAAAAAACAAGACAGATAATGGAGCTGAAGTTCAATGGAAGAATTAAAACAATGGGCACATTTCATACCATCAGATTATAGTTCATTATTGTACAATGCAAGACAGGACTTTATATCGTGGATAATGTAATCTAATGCATCTGAAGACCTTTACACTTCCAAAAGTCCTTTGACAACTTGCCAGTTGTCAGAAGTAAAAACCTGGAGATCACATTATTTAAGTCACCTACTTTTTCAAAACAAGGCACATTGATCAATCTCTACAGTAAAGACATATATAATTTATACTGCAGCATTTCATTATGCATGTGAGGTAGAGACAATCCATGTTTCACACATAGTTCATAACACCTCTGGTGTGATTTATCTTGCCTACCAAATTAATACAACTTAAGGTGAAATGCTCACTTGTGCAATGCTGGCGGCATAATCAAGCCAGCAGAGTGTGGTTCCCCCTACCCACCCCCTATCCTATGCTGGTGAACATTGCTGGTGCTGAAAATGAGGACGAGAACCCCAGATTCAGGTCCTACCCATCATTTTTAAAGCCTGCCAATTGCTTCAATCCAGGGTTGACATCGGAAAATCCAACCCTTGAAGTCGGAGCTTCATAGGTTTTTATTAGGTAGGGATAGCAAGGATATGGAACACAACTGAGTAAATGGGATTGGAGATACAGATCAGCCATAATCTAATTAAATGTTGGAGTAGCCTCAAGGTAGCTAATGACTTACTATTCTTATGTTCCTAATTAACTCACCATGGATATGCCTTAAACATTGACTGAAAACACAGGCCATCTGTATTGACGGCTGAAAACACTTTTCAAATATATGACCATTTTATAATTGACCTCTGGGGCATTATTGATAGCTGCAAGAGTACAGATGAAACATAGATAAATGATATTGTAGCTGATCCAGCTTTCTTTAGGTGCCCAATTAACATTTTAAATTAGCAAAGCCACCTCCCATGGTTTCTATTCTATTGTTAATGTTAAGTTAAAAATGCTTATTTCTCTTGGGAGTTAACCTCTTATAAACTGGAACTTGCAGTACAGAAATAGCACAACGTACGTAGAGACAAAATCCAGCCCAGTTCATACAGTGAGAAAGCAATAGAACATTACAATGATGCAGTTCATTATTTCACTTGAAGTCGTGGTAAATGGGTCTATTCTCCCAATTACAAACCTATCAAGGAGGAGATTATGCTTGTACACAAGAAAATGTTTTACACATAGGGTAAGAAATGACTAAAATCTATTTGGTAAGTTTCAAGTTTAATATCCCTCAATGACTCATTCTCTTAAATGTTTACCTGATTCTCTCAATCTATTTTGTCCTATTTCCCTTTACCAACGTAGTCCATTCCACATATTCAATATCCTCCGCGTTAAAAGAGTCAAATCTAAACTGTGTCTGCACCTTCCTACTTCTGAACTTGATCATGAGGGCATTTTCAAGCCCTGTTTCACACAAGCACAAATCCCCTTATGGCCAGAAACTCTTGCAAAAGGGCCAGAATGGGATTTGCAATAGAGGGGTCTCAGAATTAGATCTTCCCTGCCCACCCCCATCGCCAACGCAATCAGACTCACGCCCAACAAGTGCATGGACCTAATTACCATTCATTAACATGTATTTAAATATTCAAAGCAGCTGAACACAGGATTTTCTGGGAATATCATATGTTCCCACATGCTGGCATGACGTAACACCGGTGGGAATCACTACTGGTTCCCAAAAACAGAGAACAGGCATGATTACCATGCCGGGGGCTTGGAGGCCAGTGTAGCACCCATATGGTCAGGGATATGGCCCTGGCAGTGCCAAGGGGTGGGGCCAAAAACAATGGGTCCAGAAGGGATGGAGCCAGAAGGGGAGGGTAGGAAAGGGCGTGACTAGGGATGGGGCCATTAGAAGGCCCATTGGAACAGTCCCGGTGCCCTGATACCCTGATTCTTGGGTGGAGTTGATACTAGAGATCTTTGGGGGTGGCGTTTATGGTGGCGATCAACGCTGGGTGCGGGGGGGTGGGGAACGACATGTCCTGATATCCATTGGTGGAGTGGGGGGGATCTTGTACTTTATTTTGTGATTTTCGGGTGCCCCAATCTCTGTGGAACCGGGATTGCTAGCCCTGACTCTCATGACGATGGCACAAAACAAACCCTCCTGCTTTAAAATATCAAAATGTGAAAACATTTGTACAGAAAACCTGCCTGTTTCTCTGGATTTTCGGCCTGAACCTGACACTTTGCCCTTTTTTGGGAAAATGTCTCCCAAAGGATTCCACTCCCTGAATGTGCAGTTGGTTAGTTGATTAACACATCATACAGATGGATGCCTGGAATCCTAGCAGCATCCATGACACCCCTATTCTGCGCCGCTTCACTATAGTATTTGAGCCACCACATCAAACCAGAGCGTGGCTGCTGGGTGGAAAATGCAATCCGCTGACATGATTTATGATTCTGGTGCACAACCCATGCACAGTCTGCATTTAATGAAATCCATGCTGTCACAAGAAACATCTTAAAGCAGACCAAACAATGGCCTCAGGCAATGTTTCCACTGTTTCGACAGCTCTAGAGAAGCCCTGTCATACTCAAAAGAGCATGTGATAAAACTCATTGTAGTGTGATGTATCCTGCAGAACCTTGTGATCAAGAAGGCACAGCATATGCACTGGGTACATGAACCAGACAGCTGAGGAGGAGGAAGGGAGGACACAATCCGACACATCCTCTTTCTGACTTGGATGTACAAGATTTGCTCATCCAACTGTGATACCGGTGAACACAACCCCAATTCCCCTTGGACAACAGTCTCACCCCTTCACTCCTCTCTATTAATGATCATTACTTGGTCACAATGTTGAAATAATAAAACAATAATTCTAATCTGATGCTAACAAATAAATCATCCAATATTTCACGCAGGTGTCAACTACTTACCCTTGCACATTCTCTTAATGTCCACCTCTAAAGTACAGAGTGCCAGTATCTGCTAGTGACTATGAGTGCGAGATTGAGTGATGGTGTTTCTTCATCACCAGTTTCTCCAGTCTCTTGCATGTAACTCTCCTGCACCATTGCTTGGCTCAGGTTAGAACTCCTGGGTATCTGAATGGATAGGACTGCTGTTAAGGTAGGAGTGTGGGAAAGCAAAGAGGTGGGTGCTTACAGTTTCTGTAGCTTGTAAATTGGAAGAGGCGATGCGATATGAGGAAATGGGACATGAGAAGGAGGATAAGGTATGAACATATCACCTTCCATGGCTTCAGCCCTGTCGCTGGCCACAGCCCCTATCATGGCCACTCCAACGCCAACAGGTGGCACGGTGGCACAGCAGTTAGCACTGCTGCCTCACAGTGCCAGGGACCCAGGTTCAATTCTGGGCCTTGGGTCACTATTTGTGTGGAGTTTGCACCTCCTCCCCACATCTGCTTGGGTTTCCTCCAGTGCTCCAATTTCCTCCCACAGTCCAAAGATGTGCGGGTTAGGTTGATTGGCCATGCTAAATTAACCATTAGTGTCAGGGGCATTAGCAGGGTAAATATGTGGGGTCATGGGGAAAGGGCCTAGGTGGATTGTTGTCGGTGCAGGCTCGATGGCTGAATAGTTTCCTTCTGCACTATAGGGATTGTAAAGTATTGTCACTGTATTGTAATTGTAACTGGAACTGTATGATTCTATGACATGCAGATGAGCCTACCCTCACCAATTAGAAAGCTGCTGCTTCAGATTGTGCACCAACTTATTTCTGCACGAGAGAGGAATACGTGCCAGTAAATGTGGTGCAAAATGTTTGGGTGATATATCCAGTTGAATAGCTGGTAGTGTGTGCAAATTATGAGGTGTGTCTGTGATGTCTATAACACTGCTAAATATGTGAGGGTAAGCGATGCTATGGATGCAAAGAATAGGTCACCTGTTTCCCTGGATTTCTCTTCACTTATCCACTTCTTGCACAGAGGCCTCCGATGTTGCATTTGAGAACCTCGGAGCTTGCTCTCTGACCTTTCTGTTGTTTCACTACTCAAAATTCTTCCTGCTCAGATTATCTTTCCTAATCAATTCTAGCACAGAATGCTCCAGTCAGAATTCACCTCCCTGCAGCTGGTTCATAGTGCCAGCTAGCTTTGAGTTGCGCCAGCCTTGCAACAACCTGATGTGTGCAGCTACTCAATGGCACATCAACACTGCACTGCACACTGCTTGCTCAAATAAGCAGCCAGCATAAAATTTGTGTGCTGTCTGCATTGGAAGGTATGGGTACAGGTCTATCATGCATCATCACCCCCTTGTTTTCGGGACTTGACCATTTTTTCTTGTAGGAGGAACCATACATGCAAGACTAAATGCAAGAGATTCAGATCCAATTATGAAAGAAATTTCTTTACACTGTGGGGATCACTTGAATTTTGGATGATAGTGTAAACTGATCAATGGAAATGAGAGGTGTATCATGGATGGCTGGCCTGATTAGCTCATGTTACATTGTCATACACAATCAAACTGAACAGCAGAGAATTTTGAAGCTGAGGAATTCATTTGAAGAGATTATGGCTCATGCAGAAAATATGTCAACATTCAAAATTCGGCTAATGACGGTAAAGAGTATACTGGAGTGTGGGATGGTTGTATCACAGCTTGGTATGGCTCCTGCTCTGTCCAAGCCCACAAGAAACTACAAAGGGTCATGAACGAAGCCCAGTCCATCACTCAAACCAGCCTCATTGACTCTGTCTACACTTCCCGCTGCCTCGGCAAAGCAGCCAGCATGATTAAGGACCCCACGCACCTCGGACATGCTCTCTTCCACCTTCTTCTTCTAAGGACACGTATCAACTGACTCAAGAACAGCTTCTTCCATGCCGCCATCAGACTTTTGAATGGACCTATCTTGCATTAAGTTAATCTTTCTCTACACTCTAGCTATCTGCACTCCCTTCTTTCCTCATCTATGAACGGCATTCTTTGTATAGCGCGCAAGAAACAATACTTTCACTGTATACTAATACACGTGACAATAATAAATCAAATCAAATTAGGGTGGCTAACAGGCAATTGTCTCTTGTATAGGGTGAATGCAGAATGGATATATTGGGTCAAGTGAACTTTTGCTTGTTATAATTTTGCTATCTCTCTATGAAGTTTTGAAGCTGGGGAACTGGGAACACATAATCCTCTATCAGTGCTCTACCCTTAAAGTGGTTTTGAGAAGATAAATGGTGCCACCCTCTAAGTTTCTTTCCTTCCATATGGGGAAGTTTTACTCTCTGGTTAATGTCTTTTTCAGAGCTGGAAACTTTCCAGAGACATGGGTTACTTTCACCAACCCTATCCCCAACCCCACAGAAAGATAATAATGTATATGACCTGAGAAATCAATTTTTTTAGATTAGCTACAAATGCATGTAGGATCATGCATGTTCTACTTCAGAAAGTAATGTGTGCATTAAAAATGTTTATATGTATTTTTATAGTTTATATATATATAGATTTCATGTTAGGATCAGCATGTTCTGTGAAGCCATAATGATGAGAAAAAATAATTGGTCCTATATCATCAGCTTGTGGATTTATATGGCACATTCAAAATTATGTGAAAAACCATTTCCCCTCAACATCCCGTAAACAAACAACATCTGGAATAAGGTACCATACTGTATTACAGTAGCACCACAACACTCTGACTTTGGAGAAGTTAAATAAGAGAATGCAGGACCAAACCATAAGTTGTGTGAGAACTGTGAAGTTAGCGCAGCAATGCTATCACACTGAATCCCACCTTTTGCATTGCATAATAAGTTGAATGTTTTACTTAACAAAATCATTGTACAATAATGACTTAATATGCGCAGTCTTAAAAAAAAGATAAACTCCACATTCAGATTAAACTAGACGTGAAATAGCCTTGCCAGTTTGATATATCAGAAACACATAAACCAAATATACGAATAACCAACCTTTCCAAATGAAAATTAATTCCTAACTATGCTTAAAGAAAAGCAGAGAAGTTAAGTCAAGTTCTGTAGTTATTTGTTCAATTTAGTTAACAATCTCTCTCGGACAATTGTAGTTAAATTGATACATTAAATGAAATTTTATGGTTTTGAGCTGCGATAATCAGATTTATTGCCAATTTGAGCCTAATAAAGTGAGAAAATAATAGCACCTTTGTCTGAAAGCGAAAGTATTTTGAAAATTATATTTATCTCCAGAATTATGAAGATGTCTTTGCTGTTAGAGAGAGGGAGAGAGAGACAGCCCGCACATTGAGATTTATGAAAAACTAATTCATTAGTTAAAATGCTTGGGATTTAATGCAAGGGTGACATCTTTCCTTTAGCTGTTAAAATTCCTGCTGTGCCTGTTAGAATTCCCACTGGCTCACTGGTTTTCTCTTTAACAAAGTCTGTCATCATTCTTTAGACTATGCGACTCATCCTGTAGGTTAAAGGTCAGGACACAAAGCACACTACTACAATACACAGAATTCATGAAGTACATTCATCATAATCAGACTAACAGTGCTGGTAAGTGTTTCACAACAACTTCTTCCAAGCTGGGAAATCTTGTAAATAAATCATCTGTTACTGGACTCAACAATAATGCAGCTCTTCCTTTCAATTCTGTAAAATGAACAGTGAATGAAAGATATTTTAATATGTTTTATTCTTACCATCTTTTCAACAATATTGTAATTTTATCTCACTTATTATTCAACATCTACTCAGCATCAAATCTGAATATCTGAAGAAAAGTTTGATCATTTGATAGCAAAAAGCATTAGAGAATGTATAGGGCATCAACAAAGTGTTTGATCTTTTTTCTCGACCAATTTTCTTACCCCATCTCCTGATCATACTAAATAATGTGCAGAATCATGGTGTTCCCATGTCCAACATTATGCTTTTCAACAACCTCCCAGTAACAACAGATTTACCCAGAATTGAATGGGATCTCACCTTCTATTCAAATTTCTTTTTAGAAAATTAACACGGTTAGAATTTTTCTGGGTGATTGGAGGCTGGAGGAAATAAACATCAGCAAATTAAGTAATGAAACATTTTGTACATTTACACGACGTACAATTTAAACATTACCCAGAGATGTTTGGAAGAGACAAAACTCAAAGTTTATGAAGAATACTGTTTTGATTTATAAATGAATACCTGAGGGATTCACAAGTGAATTACATTTTGGAACAGAAGCACTATTTCCATTCATGTGGGGTCATGACAAAATTATGACAAAACATCTTCCAACTATACAGGGCTGAAATGTTCACAGGCGTCCCTCATTTTCATGAAAATGAAGGCCATTCTAGGACTGACTGAAGGTCAAAGAGCATGAAGTTTCAGTTCCATCTGTTCAGCCCTCTGCTACAGCTGCAGTGAGGGACACCCCCCTCACCCCATCTTTAATACTCTCCTTGTGATCTCACAGGTCTTTGATAATATGTTGAGATGTGAAGATTGCATTGTTTTTCTAAAAAGAATGACTGTAATTACAAGAGTGTGGATATCTAATTTTGTTAAAACAAAATTCTGAAGCTCTGGAAGTAGATTACGTTTTATGTTTATGGGGGCGACTCTCCCCGCCCGCTGTGCTGCTTTTGTAGTGCAGCGGACCAGGAGGCTCAAGCAGAGGCCGTTTCGTGGCCTCCGCGAATCTCCGGCAGCCGGATTTCCGACGCCGTCAGCTCCACACCAGAAATCAGCGCGGAGCTGAATAAATTATTTAAACGAGCATTTTAATATGTTTAACATATAATTAAGGGGTCTGGGACTGAAATCTCCAGGCCCGCTAGCCTTTACACCCCTGCCAGGAGTGGTTCACTTCAGCGGGGTTTACTATAGCTCCCCACTTGTGGGGAGTTGATGGCCAGACCCCGCTGGAGTGAAGGGGAGGTCATTGAGGCCACCCCCCCCCCCCCCCAGAGGGTCCAGCGCCAGGCGGGAGTGCCCTCTGGGCATTACCACGTTGGAAGTGCCAGTCTGGGCCCCTAGCATTGCCCAAGGAGCAAGGTGGCAATGTCCAAGGAGACATATTGGCACTGCCCATCAAGCATGGGGGCAAGGCCTCGGGGAGGGGAGATCAGTGGGGATGGAGGGGTCCTGTTGCATTCTGCACTGGAATCAGTGCCAGAGGGAGGAAGGCCAGTGATCAGGGCTGAGCATTGGGGTGGGGTGGGGGGGGCGAGTCAGTCTGCTGGGGGGAGGGTCAGGGCTGCACGGGGTGGGGGGGTCAGGACTGCGGTGGGTGGTTGGGTCTCCTGGTCGGAGGGGGGAGGATCTGGTGGTCGGGGCGGGCCGGGGCGGGTGTGGGAGTCGAGACTGGCCCGGACATGTTCAGGGGTCCGTGGTGGGGGGCTCATATGGACAGCAATGCGGGGTTTGTGGGGCTGGCCAGTGATCTAGCTGGCAAGCGATCAGGAGGCCGACAGCATGGGGCTACTGCACATGCGCTGATCTCAGCACTGTCAGATTGGCGTGTGCGCAGTGGCCTGCTCAGCGCTATGCTGCCGGCCTTTCCAGTGTAAATAGGCCTGTCCACTAAATTTTTGCCTAAATCACGCTAGTGCAGTTCACAGTGCACAAAGTGTGGGAGATTCATTTTGAAACTCCTGTTGAAAAAAACAGCGTGATTTACTCCAGTTTTTGGGAGAATCGCCCCTTATATTTTAAGTTTCCTTGCAGCTTGCTCACGCAGTGCTGCATACCTGAACATGAAGAAAACCAGTGGCTCTCAACAATTTATATTATTGTCTCCACCAAGAAACTCCCATCTTCTCACACTTCTGTAGGTAATGAAAGAGATATGAGTAGGTCCAGGTTTGGGAAAACTTCACAGTAAATTCTCTTCTGGCTCATTTACTTTCCCTTCTGCATTCTTCTCTTACCTCCCCTTTTGTCTGTCTTTGTGCTTTGCACCTCCTCTCTCACCTTCCATATTTCATCTGCTTTGGTTCATTTTAGTGTATTTCTCCCTTCACTGTGTGGACATTCAGAAAACTCACTGCTCTGGGTTTTCTAATCTCACAAACACCTCCCTCACAGTCTCCCCGTCCCACATAGAGCTAAAATCAAGGCTAAAATCAAGGTTTAAATGTTCATACACTGTATCAAGAATTTCTACAAAGATGTGTCCTGTTTCACGTTTTGTATCCTTTTACTTTAAACACTGTTATTTCCCTCATTCTACTCATGGGTGAAATTTAATTTGAAACCCTGCTATTATTTGTAATGTGTCTCTGTGTTATCTTCTGTTTTGCTTATAGAAATCAGCGCAGAGGTTTCTTAGAGAATTTTCTTTGATGTTTCATCAAAATTATTTCCTTTATGCTTCTCCAGTCTTTATTTTACATCGATCCTCTGAACTCGTAGTTGTCAATCACTATTGCCCAGTAAGCCTTAGTGGCTGGGGAAAATCCAGGCAGACCAAAACTAAACAGCAGAGCTATTCAGTTCACCAGAGATCACAAAACCAAACAAGAGTTCATGTTAATGTTGATCACCTAGGTGACAACAGATGAACCAGAAGTCCATTAAAAAAAAAAATTACTCCATTCTTAAAGTTACAAAGCCAATGTTCAGAATGGACCGGGCAAACGCCAAATCCATTCCTTGCTTGCTCCAAAAACCAAATTCAAAACCCAATTGAATCCAATTCATGGTCTCCACAAGAAAGGAAAACAAGATCCAAGCTGGCAAGATAAGGCATTGCACCCCATCTTGAGCTTGATCTTGACCAAAAGGCCAAGAAGCCCATTTTACACCTCAGATGAGAAGAATATATTTATAGTACCTCAGCTCAGAGATATGGAGATAATTGTACCACTCTTAGCACAACCTATCAGACAACAACTGACTCCACACAGACTAGTCCCTCTGTCATTCACGTTGAACATGAAATTTAGCAATTTTGTCATTGGAAAAGCCAACAACTCATTCACTTTTCAAACAACAGTGTGGATCCACCATGGGTATCACAGATACCAGCACAGCAAATCTGCATAGCAAATGCAGGTTCCCAGCTGAGTATTATGTTGTAGGTCTGTTAATGCTTTACTTAGACCATAAGACTATAATATATAGGAGCAGAGTTAGGCTATTCAGCCCACAGAGTCTGCTCCGTCATTCAATCTTGGCTGATATGATTCTTATCCCCATTCTCCGGCCTTCTCCCTGTAATACTTGATCCCCTTATTGATCAAGAACTTATCTTTGTCTTAAAGACACTCAATGACCTGGTCTCCACAGCCCTCTGTGGCAATGAGTTCCACAGATTCATCACCCTCTGGCTGAAGAAATTCCTCCTCATCTCAGTTTTAAAGGAGCGTCCCTTCACTCTGAGGTTGTGCCCTCGAGTTCTAGTCTCACCCAGTAGTGGAAACATCCTCTCCACGTCACTCTATCTAGGCCCCTCAATATTCTGTAAGTTTCAATTAGATCCCTCCCTCATCCTTCTAAACTCCATCGAGTACAGACCCAGACTCCTCAATCACTCTTCACATGACAAACCCTTAATTCCTGGGATCACTCTTGTGAACGTCCTCTGGACCCCCTCCAAGGCCAGTTTGATTCTAAGGATCTATCAGACAATATGGAACAGATAAAAATCATGCCCTGTATTAACATTGCAGCAAACAACAAATATGGAGCTTGACCCTCTTTAATAATCCCTGCACACTTTGAGCTTTCTATGCAGCCATCCAAAATTAACTTTGAAGACAATAATTGCCATTCTGGCACTAAATTTTGCCAGCTATTAATTTAAATATTTTTGCATGTATTCTGGGGCCTGAAGGACGCTATGATTGGAAATATGCCACAGCATACAAAGTACTGTTGGCAGAAAAATTGCATCCAGAAGGACCCATCTAGAAACCATTCTTTAGTCTGCTCGGCTGATTTTCCAATCCCATGACTCCTTCTGTGCCTGCATAAAGGGTGCACCTGACTGTCAAATCTCCTCGAGTGACTGTCTTTCATACTTGGTTATATTTGGGTTATACATCTGAGACTCTTATTTCCTTTTTAATTTGCTCTTTCCTCCATTTTGCATTTCTGGGTGCAGAGAAATGGGAATAGTGGGTATCCATGTGCTGTCATTCCATGACTTAGCAACTAAGTACCTGCCCTGAACTTATTAAATCTCTTCCTCTTCTGCTCTTATTGCCATAATTTACAGAAGTTTTATCTTTACTTTTGTTATTCTTGATATGTTTTTTAAAAATCCCTCGTTCCTTTCCCTCTTTAGCTGTTTGGTTTCTTCCTCCTCTGACGAATCTCTGTTGTGTACCATTCTTAAGAAGTAAATGCAATTGAATCCATATCAGATGCTGCTTCTCCATGGATGTCACTTGGAGACTCACCAAGTATGTCTTCAGTGGATATGGTTTCTGTTCATTTCACTTGCGCAGAACAGGTGAGCATTGTGGGTTTTGAGACAACTTCAAAGCGCCTGCAATCAGCTGTTTATCAGCTCCATGGGCCGATGCCCATGTAAAAAAAGGATATAGTACAGCACCATAAGTTTAGCATCTTAGTAATTAAGGGCTGGCAGATACTGCTGTAAAATGTTGGTAGTCCAACAGTACATACTAGAATTATATATATAGTACAGTAAGGATGTAATTTTCCCAAAATAAACCTTAAGTGCCCAACGTGCAGTAAAATTAGAGGTTTTCCTGCCTGTTTTTTGGGCGAGCTGACTTTCGATAATTTACAGCACTACAGAGGCTATCAGGTGAATCATCCCATTGGGGACGAGAGGGCGAGGCAGGGCGGAGTCTAATCCTGCTGGAGAGACCAGCTGCAGAGTGCTCAGGGGGCCATTGGGCATGTGCCGATCTCCCAATATACCTGCCCCCCCCCCACTCCAATTGGCAGCCCCCCAATTGCCAGCCCCAAACCCCACCCCCCCACCCCCGGACATTGCCAGTCACAATTCCCATTATTGGCCTCCCACTGACATTTCCCTCCAGGCTACGCCACTCAGCCAACGTAGTGGGTGGGAAAATCGCACCCTAAATGTCCAAGCTGGGAGCTGTCACCACAATTGCCTCTAAACCAGCCCTGTCCAACTCGACACTGACTCATCAGCGCAGGTCATTGTGTAGGTGGTACTGGACTCTGACCTACATTAACCCTTTAGGTGCCAGACTCTTATACCAGAGATGCAACAACAATTCCAAAAATAGGTGAGTAACACTAAAATATGCTATGTGTAGTCAGAATCTCTCCTTCCTGCAGAGCTGATTTAACTGACTGTGGCTGTACTTTAACAGTGGAGCAAGTAGAGACCACAAGGTGAATTTAAAAACCTATGAATAAAAACTAGAAATGAATCACACTGTTTTAATTAATTGGCAAAATAATACCACAGTTTGAATCCATTCATACTCCTTTTTTATACTTGACTTTATGCTACTATTGTACACAAAACAAGCAATTGTCCAGGAATATTTTTGCTGAAAGGTCAGTCAGAATGTTATCTATTTCACTTTACAAATGAAATATGTCTTTTTTTCATACAAAACTTGGAAATATTTCTTTTGCCTTTGGAAGGCAAAGCTTAAACATTTATCATGGTGATACAACTTAATGGATGATGCGAAAGGTTTTCTTAATGGCTGATCTCACGGGAGTATCAACCAATCCATTTTAGGTGTTATCGACCATAACATTTCTGAAAGTTCACAGGAATCATGATTTTTTTTGTTTGACAAAATATTTCACACTGCAATATGCTCAAGGGCAGCAGGCAAACAGTAGGGAAGCTTGCATGCCAGATTCTACTTGTGAAAGATGTAGCACTGAAGATAGTCCAGGGTAGACAACACGTAAAAAGACACAAGTAAAAAGATTAGTCATCTGTTCTACTAGCTTCAGACAAAATTTAATTAGTCAATTATTTTTGTGTTTTTAATGGGTAACTTCTCAGCCAGTTTGTCTTTTCCATGCAGTTTATGTTGTATAACATAATCATGTACAAAGATGGCAAATACAGTCCCCCACTGCACACAGCAGCTGTATTTTTCTTTGAAAAAATATACGTTATTGATAAAATATCAGAAAGAACACTACAACCATTTCAAAATGGTCATTAAAGTGCAATAATGTTCAAGTTTCTACATATACCATGTTGTACTCCGACATGTTTCTATACAGTGAAACATGGTGAATGTATACAGTGAGTATTACAATTATCACAATTGTATTGAAGCACCTCAGAGTGCAATTAGATTGATGTAGAAAATTTAAATATCTTTACATACATGCTAACAGGTTTTTCCCACGATATATGGTGCTGTGACAACATATACCTTTACATGCATGTTATAGTCTGGAGCTATGTATAATGATGGTAGAGACTGCAATATTCTCTGCACCACGTGGCTGACCAGGAATCTCTCCTGCTTGAATAACCTGTTGGTGTGTGCTGGAAGGATTTGAAGATTGATACTCAACCTGCTTGACCACATTAGAAAGGAACTTCTTCAATACTCAGGTCTTGGGTAGGACTCATAGAAACATAGAAACTAGAAGCAGGAGTAGGTCATTCGGCCCTTTGAGCCTGCTCCGCCATTCATTTTGATCATGGCTGATCATCGAATTCAATACCCTGATCCCTCCCTTTCTCCCATATCCCTTGATCCCTTTAGCCGCAAGAGCTATATCTAATTTCTTCTTGAAATCAGACAACGCTTTGGCCTCAACTACTTTCTGTGGTAGTGAATTCCTCACATTCACCGCTCTCTGGGTGAAAACATTTCTCCTCACCTCATCCTCAAACTATGACCCCTAGTTCTCAACTCAAACCCAAAGTTTCTGGCTCAGTGGTAGAGACTCTATCCACTGTACCACAAGACCGCCTCCCTGTTGTGTGTAGTAAATGGTAAAACTGTAGTGGGCTGTAGCAATGAAATAAACTCTGAAAATGGCAACAATACAAATAGTTGATTGAAACTGATTTTGCTTCTAAGTTTTTAAATACTGGACATCACAATATAGTCAGCACCCTTCATACATTTTAATTAATTTCTAATGTAACGTGAAAGCTCCTCCAATTTGCTCAGTGTTGGTGGCAGTCTATGGTAAGCATGGATGGTGTAAGATAGTAAGAGTTTTTAAAACACCAGGTTAAAGTCCAACAGGTTTATTTGGTAGCAAATGCCATTAGCTTTCAGAGCGCTGCTCCTTCGTCAGATGGAGTGGATATCTGCTCTCAAACAGGGCATACAGAGACACAAAATCAAGTCACAGAATACTGATTAGAATGCGAATCTTTACAGCTAATCAGGTCTTAAAGATACAGACAATGTGAGTGGAGGGAGCATTAGGCACAGGTTAAAGAAATGTGTATTGTCTTCAGACAGGACAACCAGTGAGATTCTGCAAGTCCAGAAAGCAAGCTGTGGGGGTTACCGATAGTGTGACATGAACCCAAGATCCCGGTTTAGGCCGTCCTCATGTATGCGGAACTTGGCTATCAGTTTCTGCTCAGCGACTCTGCGCTGTCGTGTGTCGTGAAGACCGCCTTGGAGAACGCTTACCCGAAGATCAGAGGCTGAATGCTCGTGACCAGGCAAGACTGTTCTCTTCCTGTGGGGGAGCACTTCAGCGGTCATGGGCATTCAGCCTCTGATCTTTGGGTAAGCGTTCTCCAAGGCGGCCTCCACGACACATGACAGCGCAGAGTCGCTGAGCAGAAACTGATAGCCAAGTTCCAGACACATGAGGACGGCCTAAACTGGATCTTGGTTTCATGCCACACTATCGGTAACCCCCACAGCTTGCCTCCTGGACTTGCAGAATCTCACTGGCTGTCCTGTCTGGAGACAATACACATTTCTTTAACCTGTGCCTAATGCTCCCTCCACTCACATTGTCTGTATCTTTAAGACCTGATTAGCTGTAAAGATTTGCATTCTAATCAGTATTCTGTAACTTGATTTTTTGTCTCTGTCTGCCCTGTTTGAGAGCAGATTTCCACTCCATCTGACGAAGGAGCAGCGCTCCGAAAGCTAATGGCATTTGCTATCAAATAAACCTGTTGGACTTTAACCTGGTGTTGTTAAAACTCTTACTATATTTACCCCAGTCCAACGCCAGCATCTCCACATCATGGTATAAGATAGGGCATGAGACGAGAGTTTGGAATTACGTACAATGGCAATTCTGGAGCTCAGACTGGAGTCTGACAACTGAAATTAAGGTCCCTTTAAGTCCTTACGGTACTTTTGTTGGTAGGCAAGGCCTAATGGATTGCTCTCGGGGGCCTGATTTCTACTTCAAAAAATCCTGAGAACGTAAGCGTTTGTTTTATTTTGGTAGAAAGCCTATTTCTTCAATAATCAGGATAAACTTGCATCAATAATCAGGAGCATCATGCATTAATAATAATAATCTGAATTCCTTGCATCAATAATGAGGATCCTATTACATCAATGCTCAGAGTCCTATTACATTCGTAATCACTTTCCAATTACATTAATAGTCTGGTGCCTATCGCATCAACAAGCAGGATCTTTTTTCACAAATAATCAACATCATAATCATAATTATGGTTCCATTATATTAATAATCAAGTTTTAATTACATTAATAACAACATTCCTATTTTTTTAATATCATCTGCCTATTGTTTTAATAATCGGAAAATTATTGCATCACTAATCAAGAGGCTAATATATTAATAATCATAATTATTCCAACTAATCATCAGTGTCCTAATGCATCAATAATTAAGATCCAATTTTGTCGAGGGCATTTGCTACTTGTGTCAATAATCCTGATCCTATAAGGTTAATGATCGGGATTATATTGCATCAATAATCAGAGTTCAAATACATTAATAACCCATTAATAATCCCTCCAGCCACTCAACAGCTGAAGTTTCTCCCCTGCTCAACAATTCTTGTCCCCCAACAATTCGGGGTGAAACAATGTCTGAGGGGTCACACATGGGAAAGGTTTGGGATGCACTGCTGTAAGAGGTGGGGACTGTGTTGCAGAACGTGCATATTAAAGCAATACATATTAACATATATATAATGTACCATTTCAAGAATACAGCTCCTTTAAATAATTTGTAATATTCATGTACTTGGTGTCTCATTAGTAATGATGAGTTATGGGGCTTTACTCAGGAGTATGAAGGAGCCATACATTACAAAGATATGGGAGCAAATGGTCTTTAATACAAGTGGAGGACTCTGCGCTCAAGTCTGTGCTTCTGGAAGTTAAATAACAATGGAAAGAACAAAACAAAGACCAAAGAAGTACAGCACAGAAACAGGCTCTTCGGCCCTCCAAGCCTGTGCCAATCATGATGCTCTAACTAAACTAAAAAAAACATTCTGCCCTTGCTTGGTCCGTATCCCTCAGAATATGCGTTGGTTTGTTAAATTACCCAAAATATTATAAAGGGCAGAATTTGCACAGTCATTTGTGTTTCAAAAACTGTATTTAGTATTTCAAATTCCGAGGGGAATGGGATGATCCTCCAAATATATCCCCAAAGGGAGTAAACTCCACCTCTGAAACTCACATTTGTAGATTTGTAGTTGGTAAAATTACCCTTTTTATACATAAATGACTTGATTAACTGAAAGAGCTCCTGTAGCTCCCTATCAACATGAGGAACTGAAGAAGGGCAATAAAATGCCGACTTGGATAATTTGCAGTTTGACAGCAAAAATCACAAAGTGGACAAAAAGTTCAAGGGGTTGGTCTGCAAACATAGTAAGAAGTCTCACAACACCAGGTTAAAGTCCAACAGGTTTATTTGGTAGCAAAAGCCACTAGCTTTCAGAGCGCTGCTCCTTCTTCAGGTGAGTGGGAATTCTATTCACAAACAGGGTATATAAAGACACAAACTCAATTTACAAAATAATGGTTGGAATGTAAGTCTTTACAGGAAATCAAGTCTTGAAGGTACAGACAATGTGAGTGGTGAGAGCGTTAAGCACAGGTTAAAGAGATGTGTATTGTCTCCAGACAGGACATTTAGTAAGATTTTGCAAACCCAGGCAAGTCGTGGGAGTTACAGATAGTGTGACATGAACCCAAGATCCCATCCTCACGTGTGCGGAACTTGGCTATCAGTCTCTGCTCAGCGACTCTGCGTTGTCGTGTGTCGTGAAGGCCGCCTTGGAGAACACTTACCCGAAGATCAGAGGCCGAATGCCCGTGACCGCTGAAGTGTTCCCCAACAGGAAGAGAACACTCTGGCCTGGTGACTGTCGAGCGGTATTCATTCATCTGTTGTCGTAGCGTCTGCATGGTCTCCCCAATGTATCATGCCTCGGGACATCCTTTCCTGCAATGTATCAGGTAGACAACGTTGGCCGAGTTGCAAGTGTATGTACCGTGTACCTGGTAGATGGTGTTCTCACGTGAGATGATGGCATCCGTGTCGATGATCCGGCACGTCTTGCAGAGGTTGCTGTGGCAGGGTTGTATGGTGTCGTGGTCACTGTTCTCCTGAAGACTGGGTAGTTTGCTGCGGACAATGGTCTGTTTGAGGTTGTGCGGTTGTTTGAAGGCAAGAAGTGGGGGTGTGGGGATGGCCTTGGTGAGATGTTCGTCTTCATCAATGACATGTTGAAGGCTCCGGAGAAGATGTCGTAGCTTCTCCGCTCCGGGGAAGTACTGGACAATGAAGGGTACTCTGTCTGCTGTGTCCTGTGTTTGTCGTCTGAGGAGGTCGGTGTGGTTTTTCGCTGTGGCGCGTCGGAACTGTCGATCGATGAATCGAGCGCCATATCTTGTTCTTATGAGGGCATCTTTCAGCGTCTGGAGGTGTCTGTTGTGATCCTCCTCATCTGAGCAGATCCTGTGTATACGGAAGGCTTGTCCGTAGGGGATGGCTTCTTAGGGTGGAAGCTTGAGAAGTGGAGCATCGTGAGGTTATCCGTGGGCTTGCGGTACAGTGAAGTGCTGAGGTGGCTGTCCTTGATGGAGATGCGTGTGTCCAAGAATGCAACCGATTCCAGAGAGTAGTCCATGGTGAGTCTGATGGTGGGATGGAACTTGTTGATGTCATCATATAGTTGTTTCCAGACTTGGTTTCCAGAATGTAGAGCTGGTGTATGAGGTGGTTGAGGAGTGTGAGAGAGGTGCGACGACAAAGTCTCTCAGCATAGTCCGTGTTATAGGTTGACCTGAGTGGGACCAGATTCGCACCTCAATATGTCAACATCTTCATGCACAGGTTTGAACATGACCTCTTCACCGCACAGGACCTTCAACCGATGCTATACACTAGATACATCGATGACATTTTCTTCCTTTGGACTCATGGTGAACAATCACCAAGACAGAGCTCAGGACACAGACCAGCTGCGAAACTCTGCCAAGCAGACAAGACAAAGGAACTATGCCATCTACATGCACACCAAGAACAGGAAACGTGAGAAATCGGCATCACCACCAGCAGCAACCAAGCCTCCCCCCCCTACCACTGCAGGGAAGTCCATTGTCAACTTGTCGGACTACACACTTCAACCAGATGAAAGCAAAGTTCTCAGCCGAAGGCTAAATTTCTGCCCCACCACCAACGTAGACCCCATCAGTCTCGCAGCAGACACAGAGGAATTCATCAGGCGAATGAGGCTGCGGGAGTTCTTCCACAAACCTCAAGAGGCCAACAGCGAACATAATAAGACAGCCAATGAACCGGAACAGCCGACAGAGAGATCCGCAGTGCAGCAACCAAAGAGGAAAGAGTCAAATTGGACTCCTCCGGAAGGCCGCTGCCCTCGACTTGACATGTATGCCCAAGCCGTCAGGAGGTCCGTCAACACCAGATTCATCAGCCGCACTCACAAGACAGCCCCGAACATCACCCAAGCACAACGAAATGCCATCCACGCTCTCAAGACCAACCGCAACATTGTCATCAAACCAGCAGACAAAGGAGGGGCCATCGTCACACTGAACAGAACAGATTACTGCAAAGAAGTGTACCGACAACTGAAAAACGAGAAACACTACAGACAGTTACCCGCAGATCCGACCAAAGAACACATTCATCAACTCAACAGATTGATCAAGACCTTTGATCTTGACCTTCAGACCTCCGTGCTCTCATCCCACGTACTCCCCACCTTGGAGATCTCTACTGCCTCCCGAAGATACACAAGGCAAACACACCCGGCCATCCCATCGTATTGGGCAATGGGACCCTGTGCGAGAACCTCTCCGGCTACTTCGAGGGCATCCTGAAACCCATTGTACAAAGAACCCCCAGTTTTTGTCGCGACACTACAGACTTCCTACAGAAACTCAGCACACATGGAGCAGTTGAACCAGGAGCACTCCTCGTCACATTGGATGTCTCGGCACTCTACACCAGCATCCCCCACGACGATGGCATTGCTGCAACTGCCTCAGTACTCAACGCCGACAACTGCCAGTTTCCAGATGCAATTTTACATCTCATCCACTTCATCCTGGATCACAATGTCTTCACCTTCAACAACCAGTTCTTCATCCAGCCACACGGAACAGCCATGGGGACCAAATTCGCACCTCAATATGTCAACATCTTCATGCACAGGTTTGAACAAGACCTCTTCACTGCACAGGACCTTAAACCGATGCTATATACTGTATACATCGATGACGATTTCTTCCTTTGGACTCATGATGAACAATCACTGAAACAACTATATGATGACATCAACACGTTCCATCCCACCATCAGACTCACCATGGACTACTCTCCGGAATCGGTTGCATTCTTGGACACATGCATCTCCATCAAGGACGGTCACCTCAGCACTTCACTGTACCGCAAGCCCACGGATAACCTCACGATGCTCCACTTCTCCAGCTTCCACCCTAAACACGTTAAAGAAGCCATCCCCTATGGACAAGCCCTCCGTATACACAGGATCTGCTCGGATGAGGAGGATCACAACAGACATCTCCAGACGCTGAAAGATGCCCTCATAAGAACAGGATATGGCGCTCGACTCATCGATCGACAGTTCCGATGCACCAGCCTTCAGGAGAACGTTGTCTACCTGATACGCTGCAGGAAAGGATGTCCCGAGGCATGGTACATTGGGGAGACCATGCAGACGCTATGACAATGGATGAATGAACACTGCTCGACAATCACCAGGCAAGAGTGTTCTCTTCCTGTTGGGGAACACTTCAGCGGTCATGGGCATTCGGCCTCTGATCTTCGGGTAAGTGTTCTCCAAGGCGGCCTTCACGACACACGACAATGCAGAGTCGCTGAGCAGAGACTGATAGCCAAGTTCCGCACACATGAGGACGGCCTTAACCGGGATCTTGGGTTCATGTCACACTGTCTGTAACCCCTACGACTTGCCTGGATGTGCAAAATCTCACTAACTGTCCTGGCTGGAGACAATGCACATCTCTTTAACCTGTGCTTAATGCTCTCTCCACTCACATTGTCTGTACCTTCAAGACTTGATTACCTGTAAAGACACACATTCCAACCACTATTTTGTAAATTGAGTTTGTGGCTTTATATGCCCTATTTGTGAACAGAACTCCCACTTACCTGACGAAGGAGCAGCGCTCCGAAAGCTAGTGGCTTTTGCTACCAAATAAACCTGTTGGACTTTAACCTGGTGTTGTGAGACTTCTTACTCTGTTTACCCCAGTCCAACGCCGGCATCTCCACATCTTGGTCGTCTGCAAAACCAGAGACAACATCAGTTATATTAATAACAGTAGTATAATAAAAAATTATTTATTTATTAGTGCCACTGCAATTAAGTTACTGTGAAAATCCCCTAGTCGCCACACTCCAGTGCCTCTTTGGGTACATTGACTGTGGGAGGAAACCGAAGCAGCTGAGGGAAACCCACCCAAACAAGGGGAGAACATGCAGACTCTGCACAGATAGTGGCCCAACCCGGGAATCAAACCTGGGCCCCTGGCACTGTGAGGCAGCAGTGCCAACCACTGTGCCACCAAAAATGATCAGAAGGTTCCAACCTTTCATGCTGAGGAATGTGCTGCCACATTTGGATGAATGGAAGGAACTCCGATGCCAGGAGAAACCACTATGAAACATGAAAAGCAGAAATCATAGCTTTCTTTAACTGAGGAAGGCTGACTCAGATTTCCCCTGGGCAGATTGGATGAACAGAGTCTAGAAATTCAAGTTAACACCACAATGTAAACGTGAAGATTCGAGGCTATGCCTGTGAGATTTGAACAGTCTGTACAGATGTCACGTCAAAAATTCTACAAGCTTCATCTTGCAGAAAGCAGAGAACAAACACAAGAATGCTAACACCCAGATCGTGCTGGCTTCTCAGGGATTAAGGCGATGCTGATATGGCTGAGCTGAGATGACGAGTACATCTTTCGGAAGTCTGATGATAGGCGGTGTTTGACTGTCTTCCACCCTCAGCACCGAGGAAGCAAAAATTCTCACAGTTCAAATGTGAAAAGTGTCAAATCAAATGTTATACCCCATTGATGAGAAGGATAATCATCGAGGAGCAACAGAAAATCTGCAACACACTTTCCGATCTTCCATGCATGCTGTCCAGGATTGCAGAGGAAATGGGGAAAACCATCACATGTATGATTGGGTTAAATATCGCTGTGCGTTGTGAGGATGACTTCCATGAGTAGCGAGACCAATGGGGCGATTCTCCCATCCCGCTGCACTAATCTTTTAGTGCAGCGGGCCGGGAGAATTGCGTGGGGGGCGATTTATGGGATTCCCGCGAGCGTTCGCATTCCGCAAGCATCTCCCAGCGCCAGATTTCTGGCACAGTCTGCTCCACGCTGGAAATCGGCGGGGAGGTGGGGTTAGCATTTAAATGATATTTTATATATCATTTATATATATATATACATATATATATGGTGGCCTGACACTGCTGGAGTGAAGTGGAGGCAAACAGGACCCCCAAAGTGTCGGGCACCGGGGGGTTACCCCCTGAACTTGGGCACTCTGGCAGTGGCAGTCTGTGCCTCCTGGCACTTCCCAAGGGGCAAAGTGTCCATGCCCAGGGGGCAACATGGCACTGCCCATTGGGCACAAGGAAAGTGCCAAGGGAGCAGGACCTGATGGGGACTAGGCCAGCGATCGGGGCGATTGGTGGGGTGGGGTGTCCCGCTGCCACTATGCCTAGGGATTGTTGGGGGCAGGAGGGAGGCCAGCGATTGGGGCGGGCGGGGAGGAGGGGTATGCCGGGGGTGGGGGGGGGGGAGGGGGGGTCTGCCTGGGGGGATGTCTGGACAGGGTGGGATGGGGGGAATTGTCACTGTGGCCTGGGAATGGTCAGGGGGCCGCGATCGGGCCGTGGAGGGGTTGGGAGAGGCAGTACCGCGGGGGACCCGGGCTGTCTAGTGATCGAGCTGGCCAGAAAATTGGAGGCTAGCAGTTCAGGGCCATTGCGCATGCACAGAGGCCCGCTGTTTCAGCCTCCCGGGCAAGAATAGGCCCCGCCCCTGAAATCTAATGATATTCGCGCTGTTTGCCTCTGCATTGCAGAGTGTGGGAGATTCTAGTCTGAACTCCCACTGAAAAAAACAACATGAATTACTCCAGTTCTCCCACGAATTCAACACTTTGAATTTTTTTGGGAGAATTCTGCCCCAACTCTTTGAAAAATCAATCCTGGTAATCAAAATTGTGACCACAGCCATGCAGACTTTGGATGCCAACATTTCTGGCACCTTAAATAGGATGGCAGGCACCTCAGCTTGGCCTTACACTGTGTAACTGAAGTTCATCATGCTGCTGTCCAATTGCCAACCTGCCTTCTGCCATCGGGTTGGCAGACCACCCAACATCCTGCCTGCATAAAACCCAGAAGTGGGCAGGTGAAGTGAGTGGGAGTCAGGGTTCAAATTTTTAAGAATTTTAACTTCTGACCTACATGGAAACATAGAAACTAGAAGCAGGAGTAGGCCATTCAGCCCTTCAAGCCTGCTCCGCCATTCATTTTGATCATGGCTGATCATCGAATTCAATATCCTGATCCCCCCCTTCCTCTGTTATCCTTGATCCCTTTGGTCCCAAGAGCTATAGCTAATTTCTTCTTGAAATCAGACAACATTTTGGCCTCAACTACATTCTGTGGTAGTGAATTCCACACATTCACCACCCTCTGGATGAAGAAATTTCTCCTCACCTCAGTTCTAAAAGGTTTATCCCTTTCCCTCAAACTATGACCCCTAGTTCTGGACTCTCCATCATTGAGAACATTCTTTTTGAATCTACCCTGTCTAACCCTGTTAGAATTTTATAAGTTTCTATTAGATCCCCTCTCACTCTTCTAAACTCCAGTGATTATAATCCTAACTAATTTAGTCTCTCCTCATATGAAAGACCTGCCATCCCAAGAATCAGCCTGATAAGCCTTCGCTGTACTCCCTCTACAGCAAGGACATCCTTCCTCAGATAAGGACACCAAAACTGCACATAAAATACTGGATAATACTGAAAGGGGACAAGAAAGTGGGAACTTGCCACCTGGCAGCCACCCTTGAATCATAGAAACCCAACAGTGCTGAAGGAGGCCATTTGGCCCATCGAGTCTGCAGCGACAACAATCCCACCCAGGCCCTAGCCCCGCTTAGTTATTCTGCTAATCCTTCTAACCTATCACATCCTGGGATACTAAGAGTTAATTTCGCATGTCCAATCAACCTAACCCGCACAGCTTTGGACTGTGGGAGGAAACCAGAGCACCCAGAGGAAACACACGCAGACAACATGCAAACTCTATACAGACAGCAACCCAAGCCGGGAATCGGACCCAGGTCCCTGGAGCTGTGAGGCAGCAGTGCTAACCACTGTGCCACTGTGCTGCCGTGAAGACTGATTTCAGATCCAAAGAGACTGCCGCAGTATGAAAGCACCATGGCAGCCTGGTGACTGCACACTGGCTGAATATTTTCAGCTTTCATATAATCCTCGGAGAGAAAATAGGGCTTGGATTACCCCATGTGCTCAATTGATAATGCTTTGAACATGGGGGAAGCCAACCAGAGACAAAATCTGAGCAGCTACTCTTTGTGACAGCTGTCATCACTGAAAAAATTAATAGAATTACTCGTCCTGGAAAACAATCCATTCATGACCTGGCTAATGAACCTCTCTCGGACTTTTAACTCCACAATAGGTGTCACTTGGCCCTGACAAGTTCCCTACCGAAAAGCCAACTTGATTGATGGCATTGGCCTCCAGTTGGGCGAGGAATGCTCTGGAGCAGAACACTGCACATCATTAACCTGATCCATGCCTCCAAGAGGGGCTCCAATCATGGGCGTTTGGGTGGAGTGGGGTGGAGGTTGTGAATCTGATCTGACCTGGGGCAGGGTTTCCAATCCAAGAGGTTCAATTCTTGCCCTTTGACTTTTGCATGGGGGAGGGGTCTGATGTGGGTGGGTGGGAGGCAGCGAAGGAATATTGATGGGGTTGGGGGGTTTCAGTGGGGGTTGGTGGTGTAGGTGGGGAAGCACTCCTGATACTCTTGCTCCATAGTAAAGACATACACTTTCTCCCTGAAGCTGTTCTAGCCTTACTTCTGCATTTATTGAAAGGTAGGTTACATTAGAAACTGCCAGCCACATCAACGCCCTATACAATTGCAGCAAAACATCCAACCCCTATATTCAATTCCTCATGCTATGAAGGCCAATATACCATTTGCCTTCTTTACTATCAGTTTACTTTCAGCAACTGATGCACAAGGACACCAAGGTCTTGCTGAGTATCCATCTCTCTCAATTCACACCCATTCAAGTAACTTCTGATCTGAATTCAACCTATTTTTTTATGTATGCTAAAATTCACCTCAAACTGTTCCCTTAAGAGCCCCAGGAGAGCAGGTGTGTTTGCAAGGCACAATGACAGCTCCTTCAAGCTGCTCTTCCAGGTTTCTCACAGTCCCTGACCTTCACCAATACATGGCCCAATCACTGCAGGAAATCCTGCATAATTATTCAAATGAGGCTAATTCAGAAAATACTGCTGGGCATGTTTCTCAAACCCCTGATGAGAGATGCCCTTTGTACTGCTCATTCTGTTTTTTACTCTTTCAACCCCTTTGTTTCCTTTGTCTAATTTACTAGCAACGTAATATTAATACTTTTATAGTATATTTGTATACATTGTAAAATTGCGCACTGTAAAATCTAAAACAAATTTTTAATTTACCCATAATTATCCTCTGAGATTTAGTCCTCTGCAATCAGGGTTCTCTCTGCCTTTCCTCATTTACTCAGAGCCCATTTTGTTTCCTATTCAGCTGCCACCTTCATCATTTTATTATATTAGTTTCTGTATCATTTTTTTCTTACATAATTCAGTGAGCTAATTCAAATTTCCAGTGTACTGTCCATCCATGACCAGTAATCTGCCAAAGATTAATTCAGTCTAGATATTGGGCGGCACAGCACCAGGGACCTGGGTTCACTTCCAGCTTTGGGTGGAAACAGTGTCGAGTTTGCACATTTTCCCCGTGTCTGCGTGGGTTTCCTCCGGGTGCCCCAGTTTCCTCCCATAGTCCAAAGATGTGCAGATTAGGTTGATTGGCCATGCTAATTAGTCATGATGTGGAGATGATGGCGTGTGTCTCTGTATGCCCTATTTGAGAGCAGATATCCACTCCATCTGACAAAGGAGCAGCGCTCCGAAAGCTAATGGCATTTGCTACCAAATGAACTTGTTGGACTTTAACCTGGTGTTGTTAAAACTCTTACTATGCTAATTAGTGTCAGGGGATTGGCAGAGTAAATACGTGGGTTTGTGGAGAAAGAGCTTCGGTGGGGTTGTTGTTGATGTAGGCCCGAAGGGCTGAATGGGAATTTAGAACAGATCTAGCATCTCAGAATTGGGCATCCATGAGGCATTGTGAGTAACCTCATGGATTGGCATCAAGGAGAGGACCAAGCTTGTTTTAATTAAGAGTGTAAGGGCATGCTATTAAAAAAGTAAGGGCATGCTAGGAGCGGCACCAGACATAACTACAAATGAGGTGCCAACCTGGTGAAACTACAACACAGGACAACACAAATGTTGAAAAGCAGAAGCAGCATGCTCCTAAACCAATGGATCGGACAAAACTCTGCAGTCTTGCCTCATCCAGCCTTGAATGTTGGTGGACAATTAAACAATTAATGGGAAGAAGATGTTTCATGAACATCTCCATCCAGAATGATGGAGGATGCCAGCAGTTAAATGCAAAAGACAAAACTGAAGTGTTTGCAACCATCTTCAGCCAAGAGATCCACCTTGGCCTTCTATTGAGGTTCTCATCATTACAGAAGTCAGTCTTCAGCCGAGTCAATCCACTCCATGTTATATCAAGAAACAGCTGAGTGCATGGATACAGCAGAGGTTATGAACTCTGACAACATCCCCAGTGGTGATGCTGAAGGCGATGAAGTTCTTTATAAGAAATATCCAGTAACAGATCTACACGTGCTGCTAGAACATGGCTGTTTTATCTTCTGACTCCCTCTAGTGGGATATGCTTCATAAGACAGTACAATGGCCCCAAATGAACAGCACTCACACCACCTCTCCCCTTTTTGGCAAATGAGAGATATAGAGAGTTTCAATTATTTGGTTTCAAAAGTGCAAACAACAAAAAACTTAAACATAACTTGAACACTCAATTTCACCAGTTGCACTTTTACATCAATATTCTTGTCCAATTCTTATTTTTAAGCCTGCTTCATAATTAAGTTTCACTATTACATACACAATCTTTTGCATTAATTTTAAAATGCACTCAGTCATGTACAATGAGATGAAATATATGTCACCAAATGAATATTATTTATTTTGTAATGTAATTGCTTAAGTATGCTGGACGTATTCTCTTATGATTGGATATCTACATGTGAAAACAGATGTGGCCAGAATTCTCCTGCTCTTCACGCCAGCGGGATTCTTTCCTCCTGCTGCTGGCGCACTTCCTGCTGCGGGATTCCCGGCAGCATGGGGTGGCTTCAATGGAAATTCCCATTTACAACAGCAGGACCCAGAAAATGGTGCGCCACCTCCCGCCATCCAGAAAACCCTGAGGGGAGGCCAGAGAATCTCGCCCATTGCCTCATTTCACTCATGTTCTTCACCTGAGAGATCGATGTCTAAATTATACAGGACCCTTTGCTTTCCATATGACCGCCACACTTCTCAAGTAATTCATCTCTTGGTTTTGGTGGTGCAGCTCATTCTGCATTTACTTTCATTCAGTCCTTCTGTTCTCAATCACATTCACATACATGTTGATCATTACTTTTGCGGGGTAGCAGGAAGATGTGTGCACACGGGATTTACAAAGGTGAGTGTAGCTGGAGATTTTCCAGTAGTCGATTAAGGAGTCACTCTGTAGTTGCAAAGGAAGCTGCTTCCATGACATGCTTTTAGCTGTAGCTGTACATATCACTTTTTTCAACGTTCATATAAATCTCTTGGCTTCTGCATTAGCTCTTGGCAAATAGATAGAGCATGAGGTTTCAGTGAACAAAGCCCAGCTACTGACAAATTTATCAAACTTATCACGGTTGAATGGGAAATCATTGTCAATTCTCACCATCTGAGGGACTCCAAACAAAACTAAAGGCTTTGGAATGGTTGCTTTTGTTGACACAGGTGTAACTATTTCTACAACTGTGATGCGCTATTCAGACACGAGGCTTGAAGCTCAGTAAATGAAAGGCTTTTATTTACTGTTAACGAAGCTACCAGAACTTATATACACTATCCCAGACTGAAGGGGTCCCGGCCAGAGCAGGGACTCTTATACCTCTCCCAGGAGGCGGAGCCTGACTGGGATGTGCCACAACACTACAGTACAAAAGTGTAACAACCCCACCCTAACCCCAACAGCAACAATAGCACAACCCAACAGTAACATATGTACATCCTTGTAGTACTGGCCAGCCCCTGGCTCAGCACTATCCAGTGGGAACCAACGATGGTTCACCACATTCACCCCTCCTTTGAGAACAAAGGCCGGCGGGGTACAAAAAAACAGAATAAAGTGTCAGCAGTCTATAAGTTCAGACGGTCAGGGGGACCGCACCGTCGTTGTGACCTCCTCAATACCGGCGGTGACACCAGAGTAGGCACTTGCGGTGGCGTTCTCCCCAAAGTGGCGTCCAGCTGTTCTTCCACGGACTCACAGGCTGGTTGACCCTGAGGTGACGGTAGTCCAGGGGATCCTGACACGCCCTGCGGTGGCGACCAGCTTCTGGGCTCAGGCAAGCTGTACATGGGAGTAAAATGGTTAAGCAATGGTCCCGATGCTGCCCGCGCCGTGTCCGGGGAAGAAACAAGAGATAAAGGGTTTGTTACAGGGGGTATGGGAGCGACAGGGGTTGCTACGTCCCCTGCTGGCGCCAGGTCTCGGATCGAGACCGTGTCCTCTCGCCCGTCAGTGTATGCCACATAGGCATACTGAGGTTGGCGTGGAGGAGATGGACCTGTTCGACCAACGGGTCGGACTTGCGGGCCCTTACATGTCGCCGCAGGAGGACGGGTCCTGAGTACGTCAACCAAGATGGTAATGAGGTCCCCGAGGAAGACTTCCGAGGGAATGAGAACATCCTCTCGTGGGGAGTAGCATTGGTTGCCGTACACAGGAGGGAGCGAATAGAATGGAGCGCATCAGGGAGCACCTCTTGCCAACGGGAGACTGGAAGACCTTTTGACTTCAACGCCAGTAAGACAGCCTTCCAGACTGTAGCATTCTCGCGTTCCACCTGTCCATTACCCCTAGGGTTGTAGCTCGTGGTCCTACTAGAGGCAATCCCGTATGAGAGTAGGAATTGCCTCAAGTCATCGCTCATGAACAACGAGCCCCTGTCGCTATGGATGTAGCTGGGGTACCCGAACAGGGTAAAGAGATCACGGAATGCCTTGATAACCGTGGCAGCGGATGTATCAGAGCAGGGAACAACAAAAGGGAACCGAGAGTACTCGTCAATGATATTGAGGAAGTACACATTCCGATCTGTTGAGGGAAGGGGGCCTTTAAAATCGACACTCAGTCTCTCGAAGGGATGAGTGGCCTTGACTAAATGTGCCCGGTCAGGTCGGTAAAAGTGCGGTTTGCATTCTGCGCAAACCCGACAGCTCCTTGTTACTGACCTGACGTCCTCCACCGAGTAAGGCAGGTTGCGGGCTTTTATAAAGTGGTAGAGCCGAGTGACCCCAGGATGGCACAGGTCATTATGGAGGGCGTGCAAACGGTCCTCCTGTATACTAGCGCATGTTCCACGCGAGAGGGCATCCGAGGGCTCATTGAGTTTCCCTGGACGATACATGATGTCGTAGTTATAGGTGGAGAGTTCAATTCTCCACCGCAAGATCTTGTCATTCTTGATCTTGCCCCTCTGCGTGTTGTTAAACATGAACACCACGGACCGCTGGTCCGTGATCAGGGTGAAACGTTTTCCCGCCAAGTAATGGCGCCAGTGCCTGACGGCCTCCACAATGGCCTGGGCCTCCTTTTCCACCGCTGAATGCCGAATTTCGGGGCCTTGGAGGGTGCGGGAAAAAAATGCGACGGGCCTGCCCGCTTGGTTAAGTGTGGTACCAGGGCGAAATCAGATGCATCGCTCTCCACATGAAAGGGGATGGACTCGTCTACAGCGTGCATCGTAGCTTTCGCGTGTCGGCTTTCAATTTATCGAAGGCCAATCTGGCCTCTGGCGTTAAGGGAAAAGTCGTGGACTTAATGAGCGGACGGGCTTTATCCGCGTAGTTGGGAACCCACTGCGCATAATAAGAGAAGAAGCCTAAGCATCTTCTCAGTGCTTTTGGACTAGCAGGTAAGGGAAGTTCAGAAAGGGGGCGCATACGGTCTGGATCAGGGCCAATGACCCCGTTTTCCACCACGTATCCTAGGATGGCTAATCGGCGCATACGAAACACACACTTCTCCCTGTTGTAGGTCAGATACAGGCGAGATGCAGTGCGTAAGAAGTTCAGGAGGTTTGTGTCGTGGTCCTGCTGGTCATGGCTGCAGATGGGGACATTATCCAGGTACGGGAAGGTAGCCCGCAGCCCGTTCTGGTCCACCATTCGGTCCATAGCACGCTGGAAGACCGAGACCCCATTGGTGACACCAAAGGGAACCCTGAGAAAGTGATACAAGCGACCACCTGCCTCAAAAGCCGTGTATTGTCGGTCTTCTGAGCGAATGGGGAGTTGGTGGTAGGCAGACTTGAGGTCTATGGTGGAGAACACCCAGTACTGCACAATCTGATTGACCATATCAGATATGCGCGGGAGGGGATACGCATCCAGCTGCGTATATCGGTTAATGGTCTGACTGTAGTCAATGACCATCCGGAGTTTGTTCCCGATCTTGACCACCACGACCTGCGCTCTCCACGGACTAGCACTGGGTTGTATGATCCTTTCTTTGAGGAGCCGCTGAACCTCAGATCTAATGAAGATCCGATCCTCAGTGCTGTAACGCCTACTTTTAGTCACGATGGGCTTGCAGCCTGGCGCAAGATTCTGGAACAAGGAGGGTGTGGTGATCTTCAGCGTCGAGAGACTGCAGGCGGGGCGCGTTGGGCAATTTGGAGGCTGCTGCTGTTTTCCCACTGCCAGTGAAGGGAGTGGCCCACCGTACTGTAGGATTATACTCCTCAAGTGGACCATGAAGTTTAGTCTGAGAAGTATTGGCGCGCAAAGATACGGCAACACAAGGAGCTTGAAACGCTCATAAACTGTGCCTTGCACCTTCAAGGTTACCACGCAACTCCCTAGCACAGCAACAGACCGGGACCTTGATGCCATAGAGATTGTCTGTTTGGCAGGTTGAATCTGGAGTCCACACCGCTTCACAGTGTCTGGGTGGATAAAGCTCTCAGTGCTCCCGCTATCAAACAGACAATAAATCACGTGGTTATTTACCTGGATATTCATCATAAATTTGTCAAGTCTATGAGGCTTGGCCTGGTCCAGGATGATCGACGCCACCGTTGGTTCATGAGCGCCACTGCAGGCAGCTGAAGTCGATGAGGAGGACCCCTGCTGGTCATTCGTGGTCAGTGTCGACCAACATGGCTGCCCCCATGAATCGCACGTGGGTGAGGGCGCCAAACTCAGCGTGGTCATGCTCCTCCGACTCCGTCGACCGTAATGGCGTCGTCCTGGTCTCGCACGTGGACGAACCCCGCGACGACTTCGACGACGAAGACCCGAGCTCTGAAGAATCGCAGGCCGCACTGCCGTTCCTGGGTTTAGATCGGCACACTTTTGAATAATGCCCTTTTTTACCGCATGCGGTGCACAACACAGCTTTAGCGGGACACTTTTGCCAAGTATGCTTCGCTCCTCCACAGAAATAGCACCGCGGGCCGCCCGGGGCTGCTGCCGTCGTCTGGCCCGAATGGGAGCACGCCATTACACAGCATTTCGAACCCGAGGGACGAGGAGGGATTTGCGACTGCTCCTGCTATGTTGTCTCCACATGACCCTCCGGATATAATACCAAGCTTTTGGAGGCCGACTCAAGCATCTCTGCTAACTCGATGGCCTGGGTAAGATTAAGGTTACCCTTCTCCAACAGTTTAAGTCGAATGTACAACGATCCGACCCCGGCCACAAACGCATCTCGGGCGAGGTCGTACATGCTCTGCTCAGCCGACACAGCTTTGCAGTCACAGCCCCTGGCCAGCTGTAAGAGCCCGTTCGCATAGTCCTCCATCGTTTCGCCAGACTGCCGTCGTCAAGTTGCTAGGAGGTAACGAGCGTGTATCTCGTTAGGTGGTTTGGTATAGCGCTTCTTTAGAAGCTCGAGGGCCTTAGGATAATCAGTGGCCGCACGGATCGCGAGGTAGACAATGTCGCTTACCCTCGCATGGAGGACCCGGAGTCTGTCATCATCTGTGGTGACCGCTGCGGAGGCTGCCAGGTAGTCTTCGAAACACTTCAGCCAGTGGTCGAAGGTGTTAGAAGCGCCCACCGCACGTGGATCTAGCGTAAGGCGTTCCGGCTTCAGAATTTGCTCCATACTCTCTCTCATTTTTTTTTCTCGACGAGAGTTTAACGACAGTAAATAAAATTGATGCGCTATTCAGACACGAGGCTTGAAGCTCAGTAAATGAAAGGCTTTTATTTACTGTTAACGAAGCTACCAGAACTTATATACACTATCCCAGACTGAAGGGGTCCCGGCCAGAGCAGAGACTCTTATACCTCTCCCAGGAGGCGGAGCCCGACTGGGATGTGCCACAACACTACAGTACAAAAGTGTAACAACCCCACCCTAACCCCAACAGCAACAATAGCACAACCCAACAGTAACATATGTACATCCTTGTAGTACTGGCCAGCCCCTGGCTCAGCACTATCCAGTGGGAACCAACGATGGTTCACCACAAACTGGGAATCTTCTGAAGTCAGGAATCAGTGACAACAAGCAAGTGTTTGCCAGTGGACAGTTCCGTGAAATCGACACTACAATCCATGGGCCTGCAGACAGCTCAGACATGTTGGGCGGGTCTCCAAGCTTTGACACTGTGGCTCTTTGACATGGTAAATACTGACTGATTTTACTCAATTCCTGGCTATCGTTTTCCTGAAGTTGTTTGGTTTTGAAAATGTCCTAATGGCCTTCATATGCTATATATACATCTCTCCCTGATTGTGGAATGATGATACAGTTACTGCTTAACATGGGATATGAATAGTTGCAACTATAAGCTGATTTCTAACACTATGAAGACCTTTCAGTGTGTGAGCAATTTTGTTTCTAAATGCTCTCTCGATCATATATTTCCAGTTGTGTGCTTATAGAATAGAACCTTACAGTGCAGAAGGAGGCCATTCGGCCTATCGAGACTGCACCAACCACAATGCCACTCAGGCCCTATCCCCATAACCCCATGCATTTACCCTAGCTAATCCCCCTGAGACTAAGGGGCAGTCGACCTAATGCACACGCCTTTGGACCATGGGAGGAAACCGGAGCACCCGGAGGAAACCCACGCAGACACAGGGAGAATGTGCAACTCCACACAGAGTGACCCAAGTCGGGAATCGAACCCAGGTCCCTGGCACTGTGAGGCAGCAGTGCTAACAACTGTGCCACTGTCCTATATAAACTGGCTTACACAGCTGCAACCCTCATCTTGTTTTGTTGCCACTTTGATGTCAGCTGGTTTCAGTCACTTTAGTCTTACGTTTAGGTTGGGTGGGTCGATGTTATTCAGCAAGCTTTTCCTCACGAATGTTAGGACTGACTTGTTGGCAAAGAACATCGCAAAAGATAGTCCACTGGAATGATTTTACCTGGCTGATATTCAACAAGGAATTTGTACCCTTGTAGTTTGAGCATCCAACACAATATTCTAGGAAGTGATTTTCTATATGGATTGTTGAGCAAGCTTACCAATGGTACAGAATCAGTTATCAGTTCAGATGCACTTCAGTGCAAGTGGAGATAAAAGTGTATGCTACCCCAGAGAGTGCTTCTCTTTCTCAATAACATTGATTTATATGGGCGATCTGCTTTTCACCACAATGACTGGCGGGTTACTTGCCTTATATCTTTTGCAGCAGAACTGCTCCTGGGCCAAGTGGGTTGCAGCCATGTTGAGCCGGGTGGTTTTCTCAGGGTTAAAATAGGCATTTGTGCAAGTTGCTGTCAACTATCGTTTGATATGGTGTGCAATCTGTTTGTGTGAGTCAATCCACTCCTACTTGGCAGTCTTTTTTTGTCAGATCGCATAAGGGGACAGACAACATAGCAAGGTCAGAAATGAAGTGACTACAGTACACGATGAGCCCCAGGAGACTCCAGTGTCCCTACTTTACCACCTCGTCCACCCAGAATAGGGGCAGGTGAGGTTCGCAGAATAGCATTCGCCATTGACCTAGGGCGCGATCTTACGAGCCTCGGACGGGCAAGGTGGTAAAATTGCAGCACAGATTTCCTGCACATTTGTAGTTCTGCAGCATTCACAATGGCTTCAAATTGCCATGGGTGAAATAATGTTCCTTCACCACTAAACATGTAATTAAAGAATTTGATTCTGCTTTCACTGAACTAGTACTTGTCTTTATTCAAGGTGAGGTTACATTCTCTAAGATATTGGAGACATTCACAGGAGTTAAATATGGATTGTGATAGGTAGGGTTGGCAGCCTCAATTTCAGTAGCTCTGAATTCTAAAGGGATAGTGATATTCTAGCTCCAGTAGCTCTAATAGCTTTCTGTTTTTCTCCAGTTCTTTTCTGTGTAGAGGACAACCTTTGATTATTTGTGCTTTGATTTCATGTTCAACCTGTTCAACATCACCAAGGTCTCATTTGTTTGCTAATTGCTTCAATCGTGCGCAATATTGATCAATTGTCCCAATTGCTTATTCTTGAATGTGAATTCTATTGCTGGTGCATTTTTTTTTTGCTGAGCTGTAGTTATCATGCCAAGGCAAAAGCATCTCAAAAATATCTTCCAGTTCTTCCCTTCCATAGTAAAGAAGTAAGGCCTTTTCTCTCACACCATCTGTAATTGCAAAGACTACAATTTTGCCTTCATCTGCCAGAGTAGGAATACAGATGATAGCTTGGAGGGCGCATTAAAATGTGGTAGGCTGGGCACAGAAATTATTTGTCAGCAGTGCAGCAATAGTGCGAGATGAACAATCTTGGACAACTTTCCTGTGCCATGTGAATGTTACAGTTTCTATGTTTGTAGATCCTTCTGTAGAACAAATTGCTATCAAGTTTGCTTAAACTGCACCTCTGCCTCTGCAAAATCAAGCTGGGGATGAGGGTTCCATAATGAAAAAGGTGTTTTTGCGTGTCTGTAATGCCCAGCTATCCTGCTGATTTGCTACTCTCTTAAGAGGCAAGGTAGGAAATGCTGTCCATGTTGGCAGTCTGCTGAAGTAATGTCAATTAGCCCCAATCATGCAAATCATTCTTTCAGACCTTGAGCACCGCTTGTGCAACATGTACTCCACATGAAAATCACCCCAAGATCCTTTTGTCCTGATCATTCAACTATTTAACTTCCTGAGCTGCTGCTAGCTAAAAGTTTCTCACAAAATTGTCTGAAAACATTCTCCTTGCCATTGTAAACTTGGTAAAGAACATTTGGAAGCAGATCTGCACGCATTGTTAGATCATGTCTGCTTTATTTACTGACTCCGTCGACTGGCATCTGCTTCTTTGTACAAGTACGGTGGCTTCAAATGAACAATACTCACATTGCATAACAAAGACTTGTGCTCAAGAACTAGCCAAATCTCCAACCACACTGTTCCAGTACAGCTCTAACTTTGGCATATAGACAACAAAGTAGGAAATAGCCCAGGTATGTCCTGTCCACAAAAAGCAGGAAAATCCCAATTTAGCCAATTACCGTCCCATCAGTACATTCTCGATCATCAACAAAGTGATGGAAGGTGTCACTGACAGTTCCACCAAGCAGCACTTACTCAGCAACAACTTGTTCATTGATGCTCAGTTTGTCTTTGGCAAGGGCCACTTGGCTCCAGATCTCATTACAGATTTGGTTCAAACATGGACAAAATAACTAAATTCCAGAGATGAGATGAGAATGATTCCCCTTGATATCACTTCCTTTTACTAAGTGTGGCATCAAGGAACAAGTAAATTGGAAGTCAATGAGGAAGAGGCCAATGTTCTATTGGTTGGAGTCATATTGAGCACAAAGGAAGAAAGTAATTGGAGATATTTTCTTAGCCCAGGACATCAATGCAGAAGTTCCTTAGGGAATGAACTAGCCCCAACCATCTTTAGCTCCTCCAATGACCTTTCCTCTATCATAAGGTCAGAATTGGGGATTTTCACTGATGATTACAGTGTTCAGTTCTAATTGCAACTCATCTAATAATGAAGCAATCTATGCCACATGCAGGAAGACCTGGACAACATTTAGTGACAAGTGACAATAAGTGGCAAATATTTGAGTCACAAAAGTGCCATTCCAACAGGATAGAAAATAGCCACCTCCTCTGGACACACTCACAGGCCAAATCTCACACTAACAACATCCTGAGTGTGCCACGGAGCAGAAACCTAACTGGACCATCCATATAATGTCATGACAATGAAAAAAAAATCAAATTATGTATGGGCATGCTGAACTGTAAATAAGACTTGTGGTTTTAAAAATGGATCCACCAGCCAAATATAGCAGAGGATGTAAATTAAATCACTTTGCTGAATAGCTGATGTATGATACTAAAAGAGAGACAATAGAACCACACTTATTTCCAAACAAGTACACATGAAAAGCACAAAAGCCACAGAGAAACTAACTGTCATCTCCAGTGGAGATAATGGGGGTTGATTATCATCCCTGGGTGCCCATTTCACTAGGATATTAATTGCATTGGCTAGCCTGCATACCAGAAAAACAGGAGCGGCTTTGTAGGACAGATATTACCCAGATACTTATTTAAATGAAGTGTCTGCCTGTTTGAGCCCAGCATGTCCACTTTTGCTGGTCTTATCCATCACAAAATGAATGGTTTCCTGTGGGGAAAATTTGCCGATTTTTCAATACCTGTTCCCCAGTTGAGTCCCAAAAATGAAACAATCAGCTGATGAAAATTTAATTATTTTGTTACTATTGTTGACACGGCCAAAAAAATGAATGTGCTTCAATAATTGGCACAAAAGTTTCTGGCAAGCTAAATGGGCAGGACAAAAAAGGGAAAATAAGATTAAAACGTTGCCTCAAAAATCTCCCACAAATGTTTATGTCAACAATGGTAAACAATACTGTACCTAACAATTTCAGGTTGCTGATTTTAAATGGGTTGGTTTTTGTTTCGTAATATCCTCATAGCAATGCTGGGAAATGAGGTAATTGCATAATTCTGGCCTCCTTTCAGTGTTATAAATAGCAAGATGGCTGGTGCTTCCAGTGGTAATTATTATCCCAAGGGCATAATTGCATGTCCTAAATAAATGAAAAACTGACACGCTGAATTTATTCCTGTTTCTGATCAATTATGCCCTTTTTATCACCATAATCAAAATCACGCCAATGTACCATATGAAAAATAAATCTTTATGGAAGCAAATCTTTCTAATGAAATGTTAACTGCAGCACCATGTATTCTCTCAGGAGGACATAAAAGATTCTTTTGGCATTTATTTTAAAAAGAGCAAGAGAACCTCCCAGTGTCCCAACCATCATTCATCCCTCAACTAGAAGGTGATAAGGTGCTGCATGTGAGGTTACTACATAGAATAAGAGTTTATGGTGTAGGGAGTAATGTATTATCATGGGTAGAGGATTGGTTGACCAAAAGAGAGCAGAGGGTAGGGCCAAAATTGTCGTTTTCAGGTTGGCTACTGTAACTAGAGGAGTGCCACAGGAATCGGATCTGGGGCCTCAACTATGCACAATCTATACAAATGACTTGAATGAAGGGACCAAATGTATGGTTGCCGAACTTGCTGATGATATATAAATCACAAGAAGTTAGTATGCAGGTACAGCAAGTGATTAGGAAGGCAAATGAAATTGTGTCGCTTATTGCAAGGGGAATGGAATGTAAAGGTATGGATGTTTTGTTACAATTGTACAGGCACTGGTAATACCACGTCTGGAATACAGCATATAGTTTTATTCTACTTACCTGAGAAAAGACATAATAGAAGCCGTTCAGAGAAGGTTCACTCAACTGATTTCTAGGTTGAAGGACAATCTTATGAGAAAAGGTTGGAAAGGGTGGGACTATGCCTACTGGAGTTTAGAAGAATGAGAGGCGATCTTATTGAAACATAAGATCCTGAGGGGAATTGACAGGGTGGACGCTGTGGATGTTTCCCCCTGCAGAGGAAGGGACACAGTTTAAATTAAGGGGTCTGCCTTTTAAGTTATAAATGAGAATCCTTTTCCTCAGACGGTGTTGAGAGTTTGTGGAATTATCTTCCCAAGACAGCAGTACAGGCTGAGTCATTGAATTTAAGATTCAAAAGATTATTCATTGACAAAGAAGCCAAAGGGTTTAGGGACAGGAGTTGAAGCCACTATCACATCATGACCTTCACAAATACAAGGCTTGAGGGCCCAAATGGCCTACTCCTGTTCCTAATTCATATGTTGATATGTTCATAAGTTTGTATGTCTCTCTCCACATTACAACAGTGACAACACTTCAAAAGTATTTTGCTGTCCTTGAAACAATTACGAATGTCCTGAGGTCATCATTGGAATTATATAAACATCAATTCTTTTGTTGAATTGCAATATTTTGTTACCACTAATGGAGTAACTCAAAAATAATCACACTTTACGAGGTGATCAATAACTCTGATGGAAGTAAGCAATGGAAATAAAAAGCTGAGCAATCATCCATATCCATCAAACTCCATTTACATCTCCCAACTCTGGTAACTTACATTATCTTTGAACAAACCTCTAAAATAATTGGATCCCTTAATAGCTATTGATTAACTATCGTATTTTGTTCAAGTTATGCAATGACTTGTTGATCAATATACATACAAAGACTAATTTTCGATGGAAAAATACCATTAAAATCACTTGAAAGAGCAAATGAACCCAATACGATTGGTTTTAAGACTAGGCACTTTGGTCTATGATGTAATAGTTGACCTGAAGCATGTAAGTAGTTTCAGCTAATGGCAGTGCATTTATGGTTCAGAAAGATACATGGCATACCCGTCAATGTTTCTACTCTATAATGAAGATATCTCCCTGATTGCAGTACTGATCTGAACCGATTGTACAAATGTTGAAATGATGTTTAAGTCTATGGCCTAGGATCTTGATTGTACCCAAAAACAGACTCCTACAGGGCAGACAATCCACTGAACATGCCTCCTCAGGATCCAAGGGGTATATAAATTTGGTGCTGGAGGTTCAATATAATAATTCAGGCATGCTGTATAATACGCAATATAATAATTCAATATAGTATCATAATTCAGGATAGCTGTATGCCTGTTTGTGTTGTTGGGGGGAATGTGTGGTATGAGGCTGCAAAATCAAATGACTCTAAAGCCAATTAAATATGGCCAGTACCTTTTAAAGAGAAGATAATTTGCTTTTCAAGGACTGTGGATAACATGGTATCTCATGGGATTGAATAAAAGATTCCAAAAGGTTCCGAGAGGTTATTCAGTTTCTCAGATAGCATGTTGGAGCACTGGGACGAAGCAATGAAAATAATGAGGAGGATCTTGTTCCATCCCAGAGGGTAGAAATCCCACGAGGAAATTTCTCCTTGACCAGTATGAAGAGGTTGCAGAGGCAGTCAATGCCAGGACATGGTCGCAATGCAGGTAAAAGTTCAATGACTCACCAGAGGTGTCAAGCTAAGCATACTGCTCCATTGCCCTCTGCTCACACTTCCAACATCATTAAAAGTGTAATGGGAGAAAGAATGAGAAGAGACAGTCATGCCAAATTGTCAAATTATAAAGGGAATGGAAGAAAATAGACACCTGGGCCCAAATTCTCTCAAAAAAGTCCTAAGTGTCGAATTTGGGTGAAAACTGGAGTAATTGAAATTGGTTTATTCAGTGGGAGTTCAGAGAAGAATCTTCCACATGCCAGGCGCTTTAGAGGCCACCAGCATGAATATCATTAAAAACTAGGGGGCTGGACCTATCCCCGCTGGAGAGGCTACAATCAGCTGACCGGGCCACTGTGCATGTGCCAATCTGTCAGTGATGAGATCGGCGCTTGCACAGTGTCCCCACACTGATGGCCTGCCAATTGCTGGCCCGCTGCGATCTCCAGCCCCCCTCCTCCCACTGATCCCCCCCTGACAGAATCACCCCCCTGCAGTCCCAACATCCCAGCAGGCTGACCGCCCACCTGGCTGACCCCCTACCCTCAGCCCGCCCTGATCGCTGCCCTCTCTCCTTTCTCCACCGACCTCTGTGCAGTGTGGCAGCAGGACCTCCCAACCCACCGATTAGGCCACCAGGCACTGCCCCCATCAGGCCCTGTCCCAATATGCTCCACTGCCTTGGCACTGCCTCAAGCCCAATGGGCAGTGCCAAGGTGCCTTGGGGCATTGGCACTTTGCCCCTTGGGCAATGTCAGGGGGAGCCAAGGCTGGCACTGCCAAGGTTCCAATGCTGAGGGGGCATCCCCCTGCTGGCCAACCCTCTGGGGGGCCCCAATTGCTTCTCCTTCACTCCAGCGGGGTCGGGTCACTAGTCATCCGAAAGTGGAGAGCTACTCTGAAACCCCACTGGAGTGATATACTCTGGCGGAGGTGGAGAGGGGGTGGAGGGGGGGGAGGGGGGGTGATTGTTGGGGGAGAGGGTAGATGCTAAATTATATTAAAATTGGATTGAAATACTTACCCCACCTCCCCACCAATTTCCTGCGCAGAGCAGACGCCTCTGGAAATCCGGTGCTGGGAGACACTATTGCGGTGGGAATGCATGCGTCAATGCTGCGCATCACTTGCCATGGGATTCTCCCGGCTCGCTGTGCTATAAAATTAGTCATGATGTGGAGATGCCGGCGTTGGACTGGGGTAAACACAGTAAGAAGTTTAACAACACCAGGTTAAAGTCCAACAGGTTTATTTGGTAGCAAAAGCCACACCAAAAGCCACGCTTTTGCTACCAAATAAACCTGTTGGACTTTAACCTGGTGTTGTTAAACTTCTTACTATAAAATTAGCACAGCGGGATAGGAGAACCGCCCTCCTGATGTTTGTGTATGAATCTTTGAAGGTGGCAGGGCAAGTTAACAATGCAATTAATAAAGCATATGGAATCTTGAGTTTAAAAATAGAGTAAAAATAGAAGCAGAGAGTCCAAAAGCTTCGCAGTCCTCCTAAACCTAGTAAGATACTAGTTTGACCCCAGCTGGTGCATTGTTTCTAATTCTGAACAAAAAGGGTTTGGAGAGTGTACAGAAGAGATTTATTAGAACTGTTCCAGGGATGGGGGGATTAGTTATATTGATAAACTGGACAATCTGAGTTTGTTCTCCTTAGAGCAGAGATGGTTATGAAGAAATCTCAATTAGGAGTTAAACCACTGAAGGGTTCAGAGTTAAAAAAGACAACCTGTTTGCATTGACCGAAATGTCAATGACCAGAGGGTATGGATTTGAGGCGATTGGCAAAAGAACCAGGGACAGATAGCAACTAAGGGAAAAAAAGAGTTAATGTGCAGGAATCTCCAGCCTTGTGAGATGGCCAGCAGGAATCCTAATACCCCGCAGAATGGAACGTCAACCAAAAACCAGGATTCCCGATGGTGTCAAGACAATCGCGATTCACCTAACCTGCGTCGCTGTCCCTGAACAAGTTCCCGGCCACAGTGGGCGGCAAACTGAAAATGAATAAAACCCGCTAATTGTAAGACATTAGTGATTTTGACAACCCGTTCACCAGCCCCCTGCTTTACACCCAGGCCCCCAGCGGGAATGGCACAAGGCAGGCTTTCATGCTGCGAACCACAAGTGGGGACATGGCATGCTGGACTCCGAGTGTGGGCACCATTTCAATTTTTTGGGGGAGGGGGCCTCTCTCTGAGCAGGGAGATTGGAACAGAGAGCCTGGCTGGCAGGTTCCTTGAAATGCATTAATTTGTATCTTTCAGGTGGGTGTATCTTTAAGGTGACTTCCACCTTACAGACACTCCCAGTGCTAACGGGAAAGACTCCTGCTTTCCCATCAGCGTGGGCATTTAGCCTGAAAACGGGAGAATTCTGCCCAAAGGATGGAAATTAAGCCAGTTTATTGTGGCAGGAAAGATGGCAGCCAGGCCCACTCAATCTGTGCGTTAGTCTCCTGGCATTGGGAATATCGCCCAGCAAACTCTGTTGGGTTTGCCAGCAGCACAACTCAGGAAGAGGGCTGGGGGTGGCAGGGAGTGGGGAGGGGGATTGCTGAACTCCCGCTTCATGGTTTCATGCTACACTAACTCTGCATCCTCAAATTAGCTCTATATCTCCTCTCATATCCTGCGGCTACCTTCCCTAACTTGACTTCTTGTCGTTATTCAGGTCTGATCTACATTGTGAAGTACCTTGGGGTTACTTACACTGATTTTGTCATAATGGTGGAGAAAACACATCTATCAATGACTACCTCAGTCAACCACCAACCATGTTTCAATAATACTTAATTACATTGATATCACTGACCTTTGAGTACTGACATTATATCAAGATGTTCTTCAGTAAACCCCTACTCATCTTCTTGCTGAAGATTTGAGAGATCCCAAAATAGCTCCTGTAAGAATACAAGCTTCAGATGAATGGCCCACATGTTGAAACTGAAATTTCTGAGAATGAACACATTGCCTCAGTAACTCATTGATTACTAAAACCTCTTGTTTTCCTTATAAGTGGAATTTAGGGAGTCCATTTCAATGATGTTGGGTGTGACTGGAAGGTGATTAAACTGTTAAAAGGGATGAAGATTACTCAGTCTGTCCTGACTAGCAAAATAAGCAAGCTGTAACATTTGAACAACATAACATGTGGAGCTCAGCAGAACTAGAAACACAGAGCTGTGCACAGTGGCACAGTGGTTAACACTGCTGCATCACAGCACCAGGGACCTGGGTTCGATTCCCGGCTTGGGTCACTGACTGTGTGGAGTTTGCACATTCTCCCCGTATCTGCGTGAGTTCCTCCAGGTGCTCCAGTTTCTTCCCACAGTCCAAAGATGTTCAGGCTAGGTGTATTAACCATGCTAAATTGCCCCTTAATGTCAGGGGGACTAGCTCAGGTAAATGCATGGGGATAGCGGGGTAGGATTATGGTCGGTGCAGACTTGATGGGCTGAATGGCCTCCTTCTGCACTGTGGGATTCTATGATTCTATGTAGGATTCTATAATAGTCCTTCCAAAATTACAGCATGTCATGCATACATGTTCACATTCTTTTGGTGTGTGGATATCTCCAATTCAACTATCATTGGTAATCTTCAAGCTTGGATATTCAGCACATAAGATTGTACACCGTCAGTTGCTCTCTGATTATCATAGCGTGCGTTTATTTTCTGAATTATTGGGCTTAATGTTTCTCCTTTCATTAAACAGGGATTAACAATTAAGCAGTTCTGTTAGAAAATAAGTATTTTTAATATTCAGCAAGACCTAAAAACCAATTGAACTTACAGTGCAGCAAAAACAAAGCTACAGAACTCCAATAGAACAATACTGCCCTCTACAGATGCAAAAATGTCCCTTTAGATAATTGATATCCATTGGCATTACAGCAACATTACTTGCATTTATGCATTTATTTATCATGACACAACACCTCAGACCACTTCGCACATAATGAATTAACCTTTGAAGTGTAGTAGCTATTGTTTTGTAGACAAATGTAGGAGTCCTTCGGCACCAGTAATATTTCTATAATCTTCAGTGTGAGGAATGTTCAATGGTGATGGATTGGAGAAAGGACATTTTATTTATTATTTATTAGTCACAAGTAGGCTCACATTAACACTGCAATGAAGTAACTGTGAAAATCCCCTAGTCGCCACACTCTGCCGCCTGTTCGGGTACACTCAGGAAGAATTTAGCATGGTCAATGCACCTAACCAGCACGTCTTTCGGACTGTGGGAGGAAACCCGAGCATCCGGAGGAAACCCATGCAGATACAGAGAGAACATGCAAACTCCATACAGACAGTGACTCAAGCCGGGAATCAAACCCAGGTCCCTGGCACTGTGAGACAGCAGTGCTAACCACTGTGCCACCGCACCACTTAAACCTCAAGGTGAATTATGCTATAGGAACCTCAATACCATGCCACCGGCCACCTCACCTCCTCCACACTTGAATCACCAGGAGTGGCATGTGAGATGTGGCTTCACTGTCTCATGCAATGGATGTCTGAGAATATTGTACTTTTTCAGTGAGAGGAGAAAATCAAAATTCTGTGGATATATTGAGGTTAATTCAAGTGGATCTAAGTAATCTAATGGTGCAGATCACCTGTTTGTTGTATTATTTAATTAATTAATTAAATGAATAGATTCAAAATGGAGTGAACAACAGGCAGATACTACCACAGGTAGCTAATTGGCTAGATTCTCTTTAAGGTATCAAGATAAAAATGACCCCTGTTGTATTTTCCAAAGCAGTCTTTAGAAAGATACTCTTCAATCAGAAAGGTAAATTGAATTCTCAACATATGGTGCTATAGTTGATCTTTTTGTATATATATCTTAACTAATATTTATAAAGAACAAAAAACTGTACAGCACAGGAACAGGCCCTTCGGCCCACCAAGACTGTGCCAACACAGATGCCTCTCTAATCCAAAATTTTCTTGCCTCTATGTGGTCCATACCCTCGATTCCCTACCTCTTAGTGTATCCATCCAGATGCCTCTGAACGTTGTTACGAATCTGCTTCCACCACCCCCTCCGGCAGTGCCTTCCAGGCATTGACCACTCTCTGTGTGAAAAACTTGCCCCTTACATCTCTTTTAAATTTTCCCCCTCTCACTTTCAACCTATGCCCCCAAGTAAATGAGCCTTCGACACTGGGAAAAAGACTCTGACTATCCACTCTGTCCAAGCCTGTCATAATCTTGAAAACCTTTATCAGGTCCCCCCTCATCCTCCAACGCCCCAATGAAAACAATCCAAGTTTGTCCAACCTTTCTTCATGGTCCATATCCTTCAAACCAGGCAACATCCTCGTAAATCTCTTCTGCACCTTTTCCAATGCATCAACATCGTTCCAGTAGTGTGGTGACTAGAATTTTACACAATACTCCAAACGCGGCCTAACCAAAGTCTTATACAGCTGCAACATGATTTTCCACTTCCTATACTCAACCGATGAAGGCCAGCATGCCATATGCCTTCTTGCCTTAGATACTCACTAAAGACTGCTGTGTTGCATTATGCAATATTTTCATTTTTAATTGGAACAATGTAAATGATCTTTTTTGTATACAAAAGGTTGGAATGCTTTGTGCTGCTTATTTGAATTGTAGAATTTGAATAATGGGATTACAAGATATAGTAAGAAGTTTAACAACACCAGGTTAAAGTCCAACAGGTTTATTTGGTAGCAAAAGCCACACAAGCTTTCGAAGCTCTAAGCCCCTTCTTCAGGTGATGTTAAACTTCTTACTGTGTTTACCCCAGTCCAACGCCGGCATCTCCACATCATGATTACAAGATATCACAGTGATTAGCAACTGCAGGCAATATAAAAACAATCTGGGTGAGGAAACATGCTGTTGAGCTTATACGATCCAGCATTGTAGCTATTTACCTACTATCATTGGGTAGTACAATACTCTGAAACAATAATGTTCATGTTTGTTGTGCCTTGTAACAAGATGTTTATCGTACTACGTAAAAAAGGTTTATTTTATTGACATGTTCTTCAGCAGCGATAGCTGTGACAATTAGGCAGTGAAAAAGAAGGCACTGCATTTCAAATTAGAAAGTTTGCAACCTCACTCATTGTTATTCTATGTTTGCATGTGTAAATGGATTTGATCCAATGAGAATCTTACTGTTGAGCAGCACATGTATTTAGATGTGAGTCGAGATGTTAAGTTCATGAAAAATATCAGCGTATCTGGAAGCCAGTTCCAATGTGCTGCTTTCAGGGTTTAACTTGGGCAAGTTTCTTCCAGGATTTCCCAATTGGCTGCACATAAGTGCATAAAACAAGTAACTGATGGATTGTTTGGCAGTTGTGTTAACATTGCCTGTGATTACACTAGTCAGATTGAGCAAATGCTAAGAGAGGTGATGACTTAGTGGTGTTATCGCTCGACTATTAATCCAGAAACTCAGATAACATTCTGGGACCTGGGTTCAAATCCTGTCATGGCAGATGGTGGAATTTGAATTCAATAAAAAATATCTGGAATTAAGAGTGTGCTGATGACCATGAAACCATTGTCGATTGTCAGAAAAACCCATCTGGTTCACTAATGTCCTTCAGGAAAGGAAATCTGCCGTCCTTACCTGGTCTGGCCTACATGTCACTCCAGAGCCACAGCAATGTGGTTGACTCGCAACTGCCCTCTGAAATGGCCTAGCAAGCCACTCAGTTGTAACAAAGTCTTGACAAAGAAATGAAACCGGATGGACCACCCAGCATCGACCTAGGCACTGGAAAAGGCAACAGCAAGACAAACAACCCTGTCGACCCTGCAAAATCCTCCTTACTATCATCTGGGGGTTAGTGCCAAAATTGGGAGAGCTGTCTCACAGACTAGTCAAGCAACAGCCTGACATAGTCATTCTCACAGAATCATACCTTGCAGCTAACACCCCAGACACCACCATTACCATCCCTGGATATCTCCTGTCCCACCAGCAGGACAGACCCAGCACAGGTGCTGGCACAGTGCTATACAGTCGGGAGGGAGTTGCCCTGGGAGTCCTTAACATCGACTCCGGACCCCATGAAGTCTCATGGCTTCAGGTTAAACATGGGCAAGGAAACCTCTTACTGGTTACCACGTACCGTCCTCCTTCAGCTGATGAATCAGGATTCCTCCATGTTGAACAACACTTGGAGGAAGCACTGAGAGTGGCAAGGATGCAAAATGTACTCTGGATGGAGGATTTCAATGTCTGCCACCAAGAGTGGCTCGTCAGCAGCACTACTGATCGAGCTGGTCGGGTCCTAAAGGATATAACTGCTAGACTGGGTCTGCAGCAGGTGGTGAAGGAACCAACAAGGGGAAATAACATCCTTGACCTCATCCTTACCAATCTGCCGGCTGCAGACGCATCTGTCCATGACAGTATCAGCAAGAGTGACCACCGCACAGCCCTTGTGGAGACAAAGTCCCCGCCTTCACATTGAGAATAACCTCCATTGTGTTGTGTGGCACTATTACCATGCTAAATGGCATAGACTTCAAACCGATCTAGCAACTCAAGACTGGGCATCCATGAGGCATTGTGGGCCATCAACAGCAGCCGAATTGTACTCCAGCACAATGTGCAACCTCATGGCCCGGCATATCCCCCACTCAACCATTACCATCAAGCCAGGGGATCAACCCTGGTTCAAAGGAGAGTGCAGGAGGGCATGTCAGGAGCAGCACCAGGCATACCTAAAAATGAGGTGTCAACCTGGTGAAGCTACCAAACAGAACTACTCGCGTGCCAAATGGCAATAACAGCAAGTGATAGAGCTAAATGATCCCACAACCAACGGATCAGATCTAAGCTCTGCAGTCCTTCCACATCCAGTCGAGAATGGTAGTGGACAATCAAACAACTCACTGGAGGAGGAGGCGCCACAAATATCCCCATCCCTAATGATGGAGGAGCCCAGCACATCAGTGCAAAAGATAAGGCTGAAGCATTCTCAACAATCTTCAGCCAGAAGTGCCGAGTGGATGATCCATCTCGGCCTCCTCCAGTGGTCCCCAGCATCGCAGATGCCAGTCTCCAGCCAATTCAATTCACTCCACACGATATCAAAAAATGATTGGAGGCACTGGATACTGCAAAGGCAGTGGGCCCTGAAAACATTCTGGCAATAGTACTGAAGACTTGTGCTCCAGAACTTGTCGCTCCCCTAGCCAAGCTCTTCCAGCAGTTACAATACTGGCATCTATCCAACGGTGTGGAAAATTGGTCAGATAAGTCCTGTGCACAAAAAGCAGGACAAATTCAACCCAGCCAATTACCGCCCAATCAGTCTACTCTTGATCATAAGTAAAGTGATGGAAGGGGTCATCAACAGTGCTATCAAGCAGCACCTGCTCAGCAATAACCTGCTCAGTGACACCCAGTTTGGGTTTCGCCCAGGTCACTCAGCTCCTGAACTCATTACAGCCTTGGTTCAAACATGGACAAAAGAGCTGAATTCCAGAGGTGAGGTGAGATTGACAGCCCTTGACATAAAGGCCGCATTCGACCAAGTGTGGCATCAAGGAGCCCTAGTGAAACTGGAATCAATTGGTATCAGGGGGCAAACTCTCTGCTGGTTGGAGTCATACCTGGTACATAGGAAGATGATTGTGGTTGTGGAGGGTCAGTCATCTCAGCTCCAGGACATCTCTGCAGGAGTCCCTCAGGGTAGTGTCCTAGGCCCAACAATCTTCAGCTGCTTCATCAATGACCTTCCTTCCATCATAAGGTCAGAAGTGGGGATATTTGCTGATGATTGCACAATGTTCAACACCATTCATGACTCCTCAGATACTGAAACAGTCCCTGTCTAAATGCAACAAGATCTGGACAATATCCAGGCTTGGGCTGACAAGTGGCAAGTAACATTTGCACCACACAAATGCCAGGCAATGACCATCACCAATAAGAGACACTCGAACAACTGCCCCTTGACATTCAATGGTATTACCATCACTGAATCCCCCACTGTCAATCATAGAAATCATAGAAACCCTACAGTGCAGAAGGAGGCCATTCGGCCCATCGAGTCTGCACCGACCACAATCCCACCTAGGCCCTACCCCCACATATTTACCCGCTAATCCCTCTAACCTACACATCCCAGGACTCTAAGGGGCAATTTTTAACCTGGCCAATCAACCTAACCTGCACATCTTTGGACTGTGGGAGGAAACTGGAGCACCCGGAGTAAACCCACGCAGACACGAGGAGAATGTGCAAACTCCACACAGACAGTGACCCGAGCCGGGAATCGAACCCGGCCCATCGAGTCTTGGGGTTACCATTGACCAGAAACTCAACTGGACTCACCACATAAAAACAGTGGCTACAAGAGCAGGTCAGAGGCTAGGAATACTGTGATGAGTAATTCACCTCATGACTCCCCAAAGCCTATCCACCATCTACAAGGCACAAGTCAGGAGTGTGATGGAATCCTCCCCACTTGCCTGGATGGGTGAAGTTCCAACAACACTCAAGAAGCTTGACACCATCCATGACAAAGCACCACATCTACAAACATTCAATCCCTCCACCACCGACGATCAGTAGCAACAGTGCGTACCATCTACAAGGTGCACTGCAGCAATTCACCATAGATCCTTTTACAGCACCTTCCAAACCCACGACCACTTCCATTTAGAAGGACAAGGGCAGCAGATACATGGGAACGCCACCACCTGCAAGTTCCTCTCCAAGCCATTCACCATCCTGACTTGGAAATATATTGCCGTTCCTTTGCAGTCGCTGGGTCAAAATCTTGGGATTCCCTCCCTAATGGCATTGTGGGTCAACCCACAGAACATGGACTGCAGTGATTCAAGAAGGCAGCTCACCACCACCTTCTTAAGGGCAACTAAGGATGGGCAATAAATGTTGGCCCAGCCAGCGACGCCCATGTCCCATGAATGAATAAAAAATAAATAAATTTACAAGTGGAACCTTCTCATGGTGGAGAGGTTGTCAGCAATAGGACCTAAAGCGAATGATATTTCGCCGTTCATAGGTCAGATGACTGGCCACATGTGACAGCCAACCAGTTAGCTATGTGTGCATGAAGATCACAGCAAATCATATGGAAGGGCCGACAGGATGTCAATTACCATCATTACCACATGGGGTCAAAGTTCTAGGTGCCATATTTAAAGGGTACCCAAGCAGGCATCAATTGCCTGCAAGCAATCAGCATTATTCCCGCTGTCCAAGAGGTGATCTTGGGAACTGCAACTGCTGCCATTCCCTCTCCAGCTGGCATCTGGATCCTTGGAGCTAGAAATCATAAAAACCCTACAGTACAGAAAGAGGCCATTTGGCCCATCGAGTCTGCACCGACCACAATCCCACCCAGGCCCTACCCCCATATCCCTACATATTTTACCCACTAATCCCTCTAATCTATGCATCCCAGGACACTAAGGGGGAATTTTAGCATGGCCAATCAACCTAACCCGCACATCTTTGGACTACTTTCATATACCATGGTCACCTGCTGATACAAAAGTGCACAAATGTCCGAGCCAGACATTGAGTAGCTCCACAGTCCAGCTATGCCTCCCTGCTCTTCTCCAAGCTGTCTGGGAATGGCAGGAGGTCCTGTTTCCCAGGAATGAAAGCAGGAGGCTCTCTCCCTGTTGTGCCTGCCGCACAGTCTGTTTTAATCCTTATACGGGGGACAAATAACTGCGTAGACGTCTTGTTTGTACAACCAATATTTATTTAAGACACACAATCAATAATCACCCGCCCAACCAACAATAAGTTATCTTTACAGAAAATACTAGAGTTCAAGTCCAATACAAGACCTTGACTTAACTTTGCGTAACTGGCAAGTACCCAAGCAAATATTGGCCTTTATCTGTGCGCTGGTCTCGGTCGTCCTCTGCGTAGTCTGGTCCTTTGGTCTGGTCTGGCACTCTGGCTCTGGTCTTCCTTCCTTCTCGGGTGTGGTGGCTCTCCTCGTGCTGGTCATCGCTGGCGATGGTCACTGTTGTTGTAGCTCGTTCGTGGGGTCAGAGAGAGAGAGAGATTCCTGGTTGCGCAGCACCCTTTATACCCTGTTGGGTTTCGCGCCCCTTTTGGCCATTGCCAATCAATCGATCAGGACTTGATCACCCTGATCGATAAAGTCCAATCGGGCGCTGCCACACCAATCTCTGGGTGTGTCCCCAATGGCCATGTCTGCAGGTGCTGGGGGCACGTAGGGTTCACACCTCCCTCCCAAATAAGGGGTTACGATGCCCCTATGTCTGGTAAACAACCCAGTTTGACCAGAAAGTCTCTTTTGTCCTGGAGATGACCCACATCCTATGTATTCACCCGTCTGGGTTTTAGCCTGTTTATCTCTGTCTTTTAGGCTGCAGCCTGTCGTTTTAGTTCTTGCCCAATTGTCCCAGAGTGCTTTACACATCGCCATTTTAGATGGCCCGTTTGGCCACATCTCAACTGACCAAAGCAGCCTGGATGAGGTGACAGCAGAAATCAGCAGCCATGGTATCCATAACTGTAGTACAAAGAATGAACAGATGGGCTGTGCTAATGTATAGTGTAGATGATGATGTACCGCTTGTGGTCAGCTGCTATCATATAATTTGAGCAGGCTTGTCCACACTTTTTACTTAGAGGGCCACATCTTTTTCTCACTTAAGGGGCTGATGAGAACATTTCAGAAAGATAGGGTTTGGCACAACAAGAAACTGAATTCCAAAAAAAAAAATTGGGGTTTTAAAGAAAGAAAAGAATGATGCGCAAAAGTACAGCAATGTCATGGCAATAAATAAATAACAAAAATGACCAATGTGTGATAGAGTCAGTGTGTGTGCATGGCTGAGTATGGGTGGATGTGTCTGTATCTGTTGGTGCACTCACCTCTGCACACTCACTCAGTCTCTCACACTCACCTCTGCACACATTCTCACTCCCACACACAACACAGCACCGTCCCCTCCCCCACTTCCCTCCAAAATGTCACCTTCCCTGAGTCCTGCAAAACTCCCTCCTCCCTGGCCCCACCAAGACTCACTCTCCCTAGACCGGCACCGACTTTGCATGCTGCTCCCTCACCCCAGAGCTGCCATCACTTTGGCCCCACTGCGACTTGGGCCTCCCCGTGTCCATCAAGCCAGCCAAACTTTGACCTCCCCGGGCCCACTGAAATTTCAATCGCTCCGAGTCCAACGTGACTTTGTTCTCCACAGGCTGGCCAAGAATTTCCCGTGGCCGATTTTAGCCATGTCCAAGATTGAGGTCCCACCATGACTCCCAGCCCCCCATCCTCTCGCTCTGGGTTCACACCCCCACTTCCTCCCCAGCCTGCCCACACCCCCATCCCCTCTGACCACTCCCCACCCCCACCCCCCAGCCTGCCGTTCCCTTTTGACCTTACCTGTCTGCTCTGAACTCCCCAGCCAGAAACCGAGATATCAAAAACTTACCTGGCAACTGATGACATGCCATTCACCTGATCACCAGCTGGTTTCACCCTACTGTGGTGATTTGTGGTGATTGCCCCATTAAGGGCAACACAGCAGAAGAGGTCACCTTGCTTGGGCTGCAGGCCTCTGTACAGGTTTTTTTATTAATAAATACCTTTTGTGTTTTTAATGGAGTCTGTGAAAGTGCATCATTATACCGACATGTGCCTATCAGCAGCCATTGCATGGAGAAACCAGCCTGTGATTGGATGAGCAGAGTCTGAGCATTTGTAAAAGTTCTGTCAGGTGACTTTTAGTGTTGGACGGTTGCCTACATGACAACAACATGGTGGGCCTTGTGAAAATGCTTTGTGGCTGCCTCTGAACCCTGGGTCGGGCCTTGGACAAGCCTGATGTTGAGGACCTCAATGTAAGACCTCATGGGGTCTGTCTGTATGCTAAGCAGGGTGGGTGAATGCAAGTACACCAAGTTTATTACTAGGCACAACTATACACAGCTCTCTATAGGCCTTGATCTAGCCGGGGTCGTAACAGTTGCCTAGGCTGATAATTTGACTATATGCCTGACTCATAAGGTATCCATGAAGTCTTACTGATACAGAGTCACAGACATTAATGAACATGTATACAATATCACAACACCACTGGCATCAGTCAGTCATGTGTTACATTCTTGATTGAGAGAGGGAGAGAAGTTGCAACACCATGCCTGGGAGCAGCATAGTTGTGCTGTAACATAGTTAGATGTGGTACTCATAAAAAAAGTGTTAAGCAGATACCAGAGTATGAATATAGTTTGTCTACCAACCAATCCTACGCCTAGAGTGCACAGAGAAGGGTTGTCTCAGAAATCACGTGCAGGAACAGGATGAACGATCTCTTGTACTCCGTATGTAGTCACTGCAAAGTGGCACACATAATCGGCAACGTAAGTGTATAAATGGAGGAGGATGCCAGACAGGAGTTTGGCTTACAGATCTCAGCATCAGATGAAATATGTGGACTGAATGTATGGGACCACTTCATGCTCTGAAAGTTTCAGCTATTGCAGGATAGATATGTTTGTGAAACATTTCCTAGTGAGGGCGCAGGAGCTGTCATAGACATGGATGCAAACAACGTGGTTATGCATCCATCAGGATGGTACTTAATCTTTCTGTCTGCCTGCAAGGAAAAAAAGAGCTGACAACCCCACAAAGTGCTCCAACACAGGCCAAGGTGTCCCTGACCTGAAACTCTTGACCAATAAGAGAAGGCTGTGGAACAGGCTGGGGAGGAATGGCGATGATCATGTGCAGAGATAGAGGCCATAATCTCACGGCATTTGAATGAGGGTGTCTGTGTAACAGCTGATACATTGAGAGGTAAAGGAGTTGTGCAAAATTGTGAGTTTATTTTGGTATTCTGCACTGCAAGTCCTTGCAGCAAAGGCAAAAAGAAAGAGGCAGCCTTCTGCAAGCTCTACCTTTACCTCTGAGGATGGTGAAGCAGCAGCCTCAGAGGATGCACTGTCACGTCAATCCCCACACATTCCACCAGTGCAGAGACATTCACCTTGATTCATTTTGCGATTAGGCTCAAGTCGGCACAACATTGTACTGAAGGGCCTGTTCCTGTGCTTTATTCTTCTATGTTCTATATTCTAAGTTGCAAGTTGTTGAGGACAACACAGACAGATCCCTGCAAGAGGATTGAAGATGTGACAGCCATGGTCACTACAATTGGAGGACTGCTGGAGACCAGCCTTACGCTGAGCACCATGCCGATTACTTGCCTCCGGAATTGGCCAAATGCAACCTGATGGAGATGCTGAGTTCACCATCTGGAGGAGATATCCAAGGCCATGCACTTCCATGAGTGAAAGCTGGAGGAGTCTGTCAAAGTTTTGAGTGCTGTCATGGCTCCAGAATGCGAGCGCTTGACATTTGCCATCAAAAGCTTGCTGACCATCATGGAAAGCCAGCTCTAGCAGAACAAACAGTGGCTGCTGGATGTACCCTCAGACCTGCATTTCTTCACTCTAACCATAGGCTCAGTACAGCAGTGGCTAGACAAGAGTGGATGAGGCACCAGGACCTCCCTCCAGTAGCCACTCCCCCTCAGGGAGATAATAAGTGCCTTCATGTACTATGGTGGAGGCTTTGGGTTTTCAGTCAGTGAGTTACTCGCCACAGAATTGCTAGCCTCCTCTGGATTTGTCCAGTTTGTTGAGGGCAATCTTGTCCTGCAGAAAGACAGAAGGATTGATTGCGAGGCAACTGGGTGGATGAGAAGTTCATAAACATGAATGGCCATTCCTGCAACTGAACTTTCCCAGCCAGTGATTAAGAACCCACTTGTCCTGGAACTAATATGAAAGGGAGAGCTTAAAGTGGCTGGCAGACATTCAGTGCTGATGTCCCATCTACTGTTTGTGTGTGACACCTCTGTGTACATTAATCCTGAGACTGCCTGTTGCCATTATAAAAATGTGAAAGAAGGTTAATTTACCTTGGCGGAGAACATCAGATTCTTTTCCTGCACCATAGGCTTATTTTCTTTTGGTTCCACAGGCACTAATACCCTGGCAATGTCTTCCCAGGTCGTCATGGTCAGATAGAATGCTCTCCTGCGCCCATCCTATGGAAACAGCACCTATGACCTTTCCTGGGCGGCCTGGAGGAAAGTCTGCATGAAGGAATCCCTGAAGGGCTGCAGGTTGCTTTTTTCTTCTAGACATTATGGTTGACACAGAATCTGCAATTCCTTGGTGAGTGAATGGATGTTCATAGCACCATTTAAATATGGCGTGCGGATTTTCATTCTCAAGAGTGGGTGACTTCCGACTTGACCTACCATGAGATTTGCCGGGCTCCATATGGCTGCATAATTAATGAGCTGAACAGCGCAAGATTGTCCAGCAGGAATAACTCCGACCTCCCCACCCGCCACTGAATTTAGACGTCAGAGCAGAATATTCTGCTCATTGTTCAATGTTTACTTTTTCCCACATTGTTTTCAATGTCTAATACAAACTCTGTTCCTTCATCACCGACTCCACTCCCTTCACTGGCTGAACAAAAATTGGAGGAACCTCAGCATCCTATTTGACATTGAGCTGAGCCTTTGACACCACCCCCCCCGCCCATATCTAAAACCACCTGCTTCCACCTCCATAATTTTGAGTGGCTCGGCCACTGCCTCAGTCCATATGCAGTAGAAAGCCTCATCATTGCTTTTCTAACCTCTAGACTCAACTATTTCAATGCTGTCCTGGCGGGATGTCCACTTTCCGCCCTCCTTAAACTTGAGATCATCCAAAAATCTGCAGCCTATGTTCTAACTCACCCCCAAGTTCTATCATGCCTGTACAAGCCAACATACACTCGTTCCTAGTCAAGTAATGCCTCAAATATGAAGTTTTCATCCCAGCATTCAAATCCCTCCAGTCTCATTCCTCCATATCTCCGTAACCTCTTCCAACACTACAACCCTTTGAGATCTCTGTATTCCTCCAATTCTTATACCTCACCAATTTCCATTGCTTGACCATTGGCAGACTTGTCTTCAGCAGTCTAGGCCCCAAACTCTGCATCTCACCAATCCTTTCACCTCTGTGTGAACATCCTTTCACCTCCAGTGCATTCACCTCCTGGTCAAGCTTGTAGAGTGAAAGCATTCTTTCACAGCAGGCTATACTGGCCGGGGAGGGGAGGTGGAGGTGGAGGCGGGGGGTTGCGGGGCTGAGAGGTGGCAAATGGAGTTTAATGCGGAAAGGTGTGAGGTGATTCACTTTGGAAGGAGTAACAGGAATACAGAGTACTGGGCTAATGGTAAGATACTTGGTAGTGTGGATGAATAGAGGGATCTGGGTGTCCATGTGCATAGATCCCTGAAAGTTGGCACCCAGGTTGATAGGGTTGTTAAGAAGGCGTACGGTGTGTTAGCTTTTATTGGTAGAGGGATTGAGTTTCGGAGCCAGGAGGTCATGCTGCAACTGTACAAAACTCTGGTGCGGCCGTATTTGGAGTATTGCGTACAGTTCTGGTCGCCGCATTATAGGAAAGATGTGGAAGTGTTGGAAAGGGTGCAGAGGAGATTTACCAGGATGTTGCCTGGTATGGTGGGAAAATTGTATGAGGAAAGGCTGAGGGGTTTGAGGTTGTTTTCGTTAGAGAGAAGAAGGTTAAGAGGTGACTTAATAGAGGCATACAAGATGATCAGAGGATTAAATAGGGTGGATAGTGAGAGCCTTTTTCCTCGGATGGTGATGGCTAGCACGAGGGGACATAGCTTTAAATTGAGGGGTGAGAGATATAGGACAGATGTTAGAGGTAGGTTCTTTACTCAGAGAGTAGTAAGGGCGTGGAATGCCCTGCCTGCAGCAGTAGTGGACTCGTCAACATTAAGAGCATTCAAATGGTTATTGGATAAACCTATGGATGATATTGGAATAGTGTAGATTAGAGGGGCTTTAGATTGGTTCCACTGGTCGGCGCAACATCGCGGGCCGAAGGGCCTGTACTGCGCTGTAGTGTTCTATGTTCTATGTTCTATGAACACCAGGTAGGTACTTTATATCTCATTTTAATGTTATTTTAATGTTATTAGCGGGCCCAGGACTGAATCCTCTGGGCCCGCAAGCATCTCCCATCCCGCCAGAGTATTTCGCTCTGGTGTGGTTCAAACTAGCTCCCCACTTTCGGGGAACTAGTGGCCTGACCCCACTGGAGTGAAAGGGAACAATCAGGGCCCCCTTAGGGGTCGGGCGGTGGGGGGTGGTGCCCCCTGGGCATGGACACCCTGGCAGTGCCAGCCTGTGCCCCCTGGCACTGCCCATGGGACAAAATGCCCATGCCCAGGGGACACTTTGGCACTGTCCACTGGGCAACGTGCAGTGCCAAGGGGGTGAGGCAATCAGTGGGGATGGGGGGTCCTGTTGCCACTGCATAGGGATCAATGGGGCAGGAGGGAGGCCAGCGATCAGGGCAGGCTGTGGAGATCGGGACTGCTGGGGGAGGGGGGGGGGGAGCTGAATCTGTTTTGGAGGTGCTGGAGATCAGGGAGGGCTGGGGGAGGGTGCCTACACCCTCCCCTCATGCACATGCGCAGAGGTCTGCTGGTTTGAGCCTCCCGGGGGGAATAGGCCCTGCCCCCGGAAATCTAATGATAATCATGCAGTGTACAGCATGTGGGAGATTCTAGTGTGAACTCCCACTGAAAAAAACAACGTGAATTACTCCAGTTTTCCCGTGAATTTGACACTTAGAACTTTTTTGGGAGAATTCCACCCAATCTAGGGGATGAGACTGATCTAAGCTAGCAGTGCAAAACAGACTCATCGCAAATCACCAACTAATTTTTCACAATGCCAGATCTTCTTTTTGGAGGCTCTCTTCCTCGTTTCCCTGTCATGTTTTACTTGGTTTGAAATTTAAAATCTTGGTAATATTTTCCAAGCCAATGGAAAATAAAAACCGCTGTGGTGTAAATGTGTCCGATTTGTTACACGTCCACTTCACTGCTGGCAGAGACATTACACACCCACCCCAAACCTCAAACAAAATGAATTGCAGAATTCTTTTTACTAGATGACCTGAATTTTCCTTCCTACCAGTGTATCGTACATATTGGCTTGATTTGATATTTTAATTGGGTCAGCATAATCAACGCTTTTGATTCATAGAGGATGTAGTTTCTCTTCAACGTGCATTGGATGTTCAAACAATGTGCTCAGAGTTATATAATTTAAAAGCTCAATTTTGTTACAATCCACGTATATTCACTTTAATATGATCCGACTTAATATATTTCAATCTATTTGCAATGAAATGAATGGTGTATTTAAGTG